>NW_026734392.1:0-300000 GCF_949786415.1 Peromyscus eremicus
AGTAGATTAGAAGAGTGCTCTTTTCTCAAAAGCAGAGTGTGTTTCTTGTAAGGCGAGTTAGCATTTGTTTCCCTGTCCTAAATGGAGTTGAATCACATTCAGATTTTGGTCCTATGAGCAAGAGTTGTTTTCTGGTAAGGAAAGTCACTCTTGCGCTCCCATTGCCATACACAGTGCTAATAGCACTCGCGACTGTTCCCATCAAGTACAGTATATTGGACTGAAGAGGAGCTACTGTTCATGTCAGTTTTCTAAGCAGAGTTGAACTAGATATGGCCCGTGTGTGTAGGAATCACAGTTCTTTTGTTCTGAGCAAGCTCATTGTTCTGGCCCTATAGGAATGCACAGTAGAGTAGAAGAGTGCTCTTTAATCAAAAGCAGAGAGTGTGTTTCTTGTAAGGCGAGCTAGCGTTTGTTTCCCAGTCCTAAATGGAGTTGTGTCACATGCAGTTTTTGGTCCTATGAGCAAGAGATGTTTTTCTGGTAAGAAGAATCACTATTGCGCTCCATTGCCATACACAGTACCATTAGCACTGGCGTCTGTTCCCAGCAAGTACAGTGTATTAAACTGAAGAGGATCGACTGTTCTTGTCAGTTTCCTAAGCAGAGTTGAACTAGATATGGCCCGTGTGTGTCGGAAGCACAGTTCTTTTGTTCTGAGCAAGCTCACTGTTCGGACCCCATAGGAAAACACTGTAAGAGTAGAAGAGTGCTCTTTTCTCAAAAGCAGAGTGTGTTTCTGGTATGTGCAAGCTAGCGTTTGTTTTCCAGTCCTAAATGGAGTTGAGTCACATGCAGTTTTTTGGTCCTACGAGCAAGAGTTGTTTTCTGGTAAGAAGAGTCACTATTGCGCTCCCATTGACATACAAAGGGCAAATAGAACTCGCGTCTGTTCCCAGCAACTGCAGTGTATTGGACTGAAGAGGATCTACTGTTCCTGTCAGTTTTCTAAGCAGAATTGAATTAGATATGGCCCGTGTGTGTAGGAAGCACAGTTCTTTTCTTCTGAGCAATCTCACTGTTTTGGGCCCTATAAAAAAAACAGTAGAGTAGAAGAGTGCTCCTTTCTCGAAAGCAGAGTGTGTTTCTTGTAAAGCGAAGTAGCGTTTGTTTCCCAGTCCTAAATGGAGTTGAGTCACATGCAGTTTCTGGTCCTACGAGCAAGAGATGTTTTCTGGTAAGAAGAGTCACTATTGTGCTCCCATTGTTATACACAGGGCAAATAGCACTGGCGTCGGTTCCAGCATGTACAGTGTATTGGACTGAAGAGGATCTATTGTTCTTGTCAGTTTCTAAGCCAGAATTGAACTAGATATGGCCGTGTGTTTAGGAAGCACAGTTCTTTTGTTCTGAGCAATCTCTCTGTTCTGGCAATATAGAAAACAGGTTAGAGTAGAAGAGTGCTCTTTTCTCAAAAGCAGAGTGTGTTTCTTGTAAGGCGAGCTACCGTTTGTTTCCCATTCCTAAATGGAGTTGAGTCACATGCAGTTTTTGGTCCTACGAGCAAGAGTTGTTTTCTGGTAACGAAAGTCACTATTGCTCTCCCATTGCCATACACAGTGCAAATAGCATTCGTGTCTGGTCCGAGCAAGTACAGTGTAATGCGACTGAAGAGGAGCTACTGTTCTTGTCAAGTTTCCTAAGCAGAGTTGAACTATGTATGTCCCGTGTGTGTAGGAAGCATAGTTCTTTTGTTCTGAACAAGCTCACTGTTCGGACCCCATAGGAAACACAGTAGAGTATAAGAGTGCTCTTTTCTCAAAAGCAGAGTGTGTTTCCTGTACGGCGAGCTAGTGTTTGATTCCAGTCCTAAATGGAGTTGAATGACATTCAGTTTCTTGTCCTAAGAGCAAGAGTTGTTTTCTGGTAAGGAAAGTCACTATTGCTCTCCCATTCCCATACACAGTGCAAATAGCACTGGCATCTGTTCCCCGCAAGTACAGTGTATCGGACTGAAGAGGAGCTACAGTTCTTGTCAGTATCCTAAGCAGAGTTGAACTAGATATGGCCCCATGTGTGTAGCAAGCACAGTTCTTTTGTTCTGAGCTGCCACATTGTTCGGACCCCATAGGAAATACAAGTAGAGTAAAAGAGTGCACTTTTCTCAAAAGCAGAGTGTGTTTCTTGTAAGGCGAGCTAGCGTTTGTTTCCCAGTCCTAAATGGAGTTGAATCCCATGGAGTTTCTGGTCCTACGAGCAAGAGTTGTTTTTTGGTAAGAGGAGTCACTATTGTGCTCCCATTGTCATACACAGGGCAAATAGCACTGGCGTCTGTTCCTAGCATGTACAGTGTATTGAACTAAAGTGGATCTACTGTTCTTGTCAGTTTCCTAAGCAGAATTGAACTAGATATGGCCCCTGTGTGTAGGATTCCCAGTTCTTTTGTTGTGAGCAAGCTCACTGTTCTGGTCCTTTAAGAAAAACAGTAGAGTAGAAGAGTGCTCCTTTCTCGAAAGCAGAGTGTGTTTCTTGTAAGGCGAGCTAGCGTTGGTTTCCCCAGTCCTAAATGGAGTTGAGTCACATGCAGTTTTCTGGTCCTACGAGCAAGAGATGTTTTCTGGTAAGAAGAGTCACTATTGTGCTCCCATTGTTATACACAGGGCAAATAGCACTGGCGTCGGTTCCAGCATGTACAGTGTATTGGACTGAAGAGGATCTACTGTTTTGTCAGTTTCCTAAGCAGAATTGAACTAGATATGGCCGTGTTTGTAGGAAGCACAGTTCTTTTGTTCTGAGCAAGCTAACTGTTCTGGCCTATAGGAAACACAGTAGAGTAGAAGAGTGCTTCTTTTCAAAAAAGCAAAGTGTGTTTCCTGTAAGGCGAGCTATCGTTTTCCTTCCCAGTCTAAATGGAGTTGAGTCACATGCAGTTTTTGGTCCTACGAGCAAGAGTTGTTTTCTGGTAAGAAAGTCACTATTGTGCTCCAATTGCCATACACAGTGCAAATAGCAACTCGCGTCTGTTTCTCCCAGCAAGTACAGTGTATTGGACTGAAGAGGAGCTACTGTTCTTGTCAGTTTCCTAAGCAGAGTCCAAACTAGATATGGCCCGTGTGTGTAGGAAGCACAGTTCCTTTGTTCTGAGCAAGGTCACTGTTCAGACCCCATAGGAAACACAGTAGAGTAGAAGAGTGCTCTTTTCTCAAAAGCAGAGTGTGTTTCTTGTAAGGTGAGCTACCGTTTGTTTCCCAGTCCTAAATGGAGTTGAGTCACATGCAGTTTCTGGTCCTACGAGCAAGTGTTGTTTTCTGGTAAGAAGAGTCACTATTGCGCTCCATTGTCATACACAGGGCAAATAGCACTGACGTCGTTTCCCAGAATGTACAGTGTATTGGACTGAAGAGGATCTACTGTTCTTGTCAGTTTCCTAAGCAGAATTGAACTAGATATGGCCGTGTGGAGTAGGAAGCACAGTTCTTTTGTTCTGAGCAAGCTCTCTGTTCTGGCACTATAGGAAACAGGGTAGAGTAGAAGAGTGCTCTTTTCTCAAAAGCAGAGTGTGTTTCTTGTAAGGCAAGCTAGCATTTGTTTCCCAGTCCTAATGGAGTTAAATCACATTCAGTTTTTGGTCCTATGAGCAAGGGTTGTTTTCTGGTAAGGAAAGTCACTATTGCGCTCCCATTGCCATACACATTGTAAATAGCACTCGCGTCTGTTCCCATCAAGTACACTGTATTGGACTGAAGAGGAGCTACTGTTTTTGTCAGCTTCCTAAGCAGAGTTGAACTAGATATGGCCCGTGTGTGTAGGAAGCACAGTTCCTTTGTTCTGAGCAAGGACAATATTCGGACCCCATAGGAAACACAGTAGAGTAGAAGAGTGCTCTTTTCTCAAAAGCAGAGTGTGTTTCTTGTAAGGCAAGCTACCGTTTGTTTCCCAGTCCTAAATGGAGTTGAGTCACATGCAGTTTCTGGTCCTAAGTGCAAGAATTGTTTTTGTGGTAAGAAGAGTCACTATTGCGCTCCCATTGTCATACACAGGGCAAATAGCACTGGCGTTGGTTCCCAGCATTTACAGTGTATTGGATTGAATAGGATCTTCTGTTCTTTTCAGTTTCCTAAGCAGAATTGAACTAGATATGGTCCGTGTGTGTAGGAAGCACAGTTCTTTTGTTCTGAGCAAGCTCACTGTTCTGGCCCTATAGGAAACACAGTAGAGTAGAAGAGTGCTCTTTTTTTTTTTTTTTTTTTTTTTTTTTTTTTTTTTTTTTTAGGTTTTTCGAGACAGGGTTTCTCTGTGTAGTTTTGCGCCTTTCCTGGAACTCGCTTTGGAGACCAGGCTGGCCTCGAACTCACAGAGATCCGCCTGGCTCTGCCTCCCGAGTGCTGGGATTAAAGGCGTGCGCCACCACCGCCCGGCAGAGTGCTCTTTTCTCAAAAGCAGAGTGTGTTTCTTGTAAGGCGAGCTAGCGTTTATTTCCCAGTTATAAATGGAGTTGAATCACATGCAGTTTTCGGTCCTACGAGCAAGAGTTGTTTTCTGCTAAGGAATGTCACTATTGCTCTCCCATTGCCATACACAGTGCAAATAGCATTCGCGTCTGGTCCGAGCAAGTACAGTGTAATGGACTGAAGAGGAGCTACTGTCATTGTCAGTTTCCTAAGCAGAGTTGAACTAGATATGGCCGTGTGTGTAGGAAGCACAGTTCTTTTGTTCTGATCAAGCTCACTGTTCGGGCCCCATAGGAAACACAGTAGAGTAGAAGAGTGCTCTTTTCTCAAAAGCAGAGTGTGTTTCTTGTAAGGCGAGCTAGCGTTTGTTTCCCAGTCCTAAATGGAGTTGAATCACATGCAGTTTCTTCTCCTAGGAGCAAGAGTTGTTTTCTGGTAATTAAAGTCACTATTGCGCTCCCATTCCCATACACAGTGCAAATAGCACTGGCGTCTGTTCCCCGCAAGTACAGTGTATCGGACTGAAGAGGAGCTACTGTTCTTGTCAGTATCCTAAGCAGAATTGATCTAGATATGGCCCGTATATGTAGGAATCCCAGTTCTTTAGTTCTGAGCAAGCTCACTGTTCTGGCCTTATAAGAAAAACAGTAGAGTAGAAGAGTGCTCTTTTCTCAAAAGCAGAGTGTGTTTCTTGTAAGGCAAGCTCGCGTTTGTTTCCCAGTTCTAAATGGATTTGAAGCACATGCAGTTTTTGGTCCTATGAGCAAGAGTTGTTTTCTGGTAAGAAGAGTCACTATTGCGCTCCTATACCATACACAGTACAAATAGCACTCGCGTCTTTTCCCAGCAAGTACAGAGTATTGGACTGAAGAGGAGCTACTGTTCTTGTGAGTTTCCTAAAGCAGAGTTGAACTAGATATGTCCCGTGTTTGTAGGAAGCACAGTTCTTTTCTTCTGAGCAAGCTTACTTTTCAGACCCCATAGGAAACACAGTAGAGTAGAAGAGTGCTCTTTTCTCAAAAGCAGAGTGTGTTTCTAGTAAGACGAGCTAGCGTTTGTTTCCCAGTCCTAAATGGAGTTGAATCCCATGGAGTTTCTGGTCCTACGAGCAAGAGTTGTTTTCTGGTAAGAAGAGTCACTATTGTGCATTCATTGTCATACACAGGGCAAATAGCACTCACGTCTATTCCCAGAAAGTACAGTGTATTGGACTGAAGAGGAGCTACTGTTCATGTCAGTTTCCTAAGCAGAGTTGAACTAGATATGGCCCGTGTGTGTAGGAAGTACAGTCCTTTTGTTCTGAGCAAGCTCACTGTTCTGGCCCTATAGGAAACACAGTAGAGTAGAAGAGTGCTCTTTTCTCAAAAGCAGAGTGTGTTTCTTGTAAGGCAAGCTAGCGTTTGTTTCCCAGTCCTAAATGGAGTTGAGACACATGCAGTTTTTGGTCCTAAGAGCAAGAGTTGTTTTCTGGTAAGGAAGTCACTATTGTGCTCCAATTGCCATACAAAGTGCAAATAGCACTCGCGTCTGTTCCCATCAAGTACAGTGTATTGGACTGAAGAGGATCTACTGTTCTTGTCAGTTTCCTAAGCAGAGTTGAACTAGATATGGCCCGTGTGTGTAGGAAGCACAGTTCCTTTGTTCTGAGCAAGGTCACTGTTCGGACCACACAGGAAACACAGTAGAGTAGAAGAGTGCTCTTTCTCAAAAGCAGAGTGTGTTTCTTGTAAGGCGAGTTAGCATTTGTTTCCCAGTCCTAAATGGAGTTGAATCACATTCCGTTTTTGGTCCTATGAGCAAGAGTTGTTTTCTGGTAAGGAAAGTCACTATTGCGCTCCCATTGCCATACACAGTGCTAATAGCACTCGCGTTTGTTCCCATTAAGTACAGTGTATTGGACTGAAGAGGAGCTACTGTTCTTGTCAGGTTAATAAGCAGAGTTGAAGTAGATATGGTCGTGTGTGTAGGAAGCACAGTTTATTGTTCTGAGCAAGCTCACTGTTCGGCCCCATAGGAAACACAGTAGAGTAGAAGAGTGCTCATTTCTCAAAAGCAGAGTGTGTTTCTTGTAAGGCGAGCTAGCATTTGTTTCCCAGTTCTAAATGGAGTTGAATCACATGCAGTTTCTGGTCCTATGATCAACAGTTGTTTTCTGGTAAGGAAAGTCACTATTGTGCTCCCATTGCCATACACAGTACAAATAGCACTCCCGTCTGTTCCCAGCAAGTACAGTGTATTGCACTGAAGAGGAGCTACTGTTCTTCTCAGTTTCTAAAGAAGAGTTGAACTAGATATGGCCCGTGCATGTAGGAAGCACAGTTCTTTTGTTCTGAGCAAGCTCACTGTTCTGGCCCTATAGGAAACACAGTGGAGTAGAAGAGTGCTCTTTTCTAAAAGCAGAGTGTGTTTCTTGTAAGGCGAGCTAGAGTTTGTTTCCCAGTCCTAAATGGACTTGAGTCACATGCAGTTTTTTTTACACGAGAAAGAGTTGTTTTCTGGTAAGACGAGTGACTATTGTGCTCCAATTGCCATACACAGTGCAAATAGCACTCGCGTCTGTTCCCAGCAAGTACAGTGTATTGGACTGAATAGGAGCTACTGTTCATGTCAGTATCCTAAGCAGAGTTGAACTAGATATGGCCCATGTGTGTAGGAAGCACAGTTCTTTTGTTCTGAGCAAGCTCACTGTTCAAACACCATAGGAAACACAGTAGAATAGAAGAGTGCTCTTTTCTCAAAAGCAGAGGGTGTTTCTTGTAAGGCGAGCTAGCGTTTGTTTCCGAGTCCTAGATGGAGTTGAATCCCATGCAGTATCTGGTCTAAAGAGCAAGAGTTGTTTTCTGTTAAGAATAGTCACTATTGCGATCCCATTGTCATAGACAGGGCAAATAGCACTGGCGTCTGTTCCCAGCATGTACAGTGTATTGAACTGAAGAAGATCTACTGTTCTTGTCAGTTTCCTAAGCAGAATTGAACTAGATATGGCCCCTGTGTGTAGGAAGCACAGTTCTTTTGTTCTGAGCAAGCTCACTGTTCTGGCCCTATAGGAAACACCGTAGAGTAGAAGAGTGCTCTTTTCTCAAAAGCAGAGTGTGTTTCCTGTAAGGCGAGCTAGCATTTATTTCCCAGTTCTAAATGAAGTTGAGCCACATGCAGTTTGTGCTCCTACGAGCAAGAGATGTTTTCTGGTAAGAAGAGTCACTATTGGGCTCCCATTGCCATACAAAGTACAAATAGCACTTGCGTCTGTTCCCAGCAAGTACAGTGTATTGGACTGAAGAGGAGCTACTGTTCTTGTCAGTTTCCTAAGCAGAGTTGAACTAGATATGGCCCCTGTGTGTAGGAAGCACAGTTCTTTTGTTCTGAGCAAGCTCACTGTTCGGACCCCATAGGAAACACAGTAGAGTAGAAGAGTGCTCTTTTCTCAAAAGCAGAGTGTGTTTCTTTTAAGGCGAGATAGCGTTTGTTTCCAGGTCATAAATGGAGTTGAATCACATGCAGTTTCTGGTCCTATGAGCAAGAGATATTTTCTGGTAAGGATGTCACTGTTGCGCTCCCATTGCCATACACAGTGCAAATAGCACTCGCGTCTATTCCCAGCAAGTACAGTGTATTGGACTGAAGAAGAGCTACTGTTCTTGTCAGTATCCTAAGCAGAGTTGAACTAGATATGGCCCCTGTGTGTAGGAAGTACAGTTTTTGTTCTGAGCAAGCTCACTCTTCGGACCCCATAGGAAACACAGTAGAGTAGATGAGTGCTCTTTTATCAAAAGCAGAGTGTGTTTCTTGTAAGGCGAGCTAGTGCTTGTTTCCCAGTCAGAAAAGGAGTTGAATCACATGCATTTTTTGGTCCTACGAGCAAGAGTTGTTTTCTGGTAAGAAGAGTCACTACTGAGCTCCCATTCTAATACACAGTGAAAATAGCACTGGCGTCTGTTCCCAGCATGTACAGTGCATTGGACTGAAGAGGATCTACTGTTCTTGTCAGTTTCCTAAGCAGAATTGAACTAGATATGGCCCCTGTGTATAGGAAGCACAGTTCTTTTGTTCTGAGCAAGCTCACTGTTCTGGCCTTATAGGAAACACAGTAGAGTGGAAGAGTGTTCTTTTGCAAAAGCAAAGTGAGTTTCTTGTAAGGCGAGCTAGCGTTTGTTTCCCAGTCCTAAATGGGGTTGAATCACAACAGTTTCTGGTCCTACGAGCAAGAGTTGTTTTCTGGTAAGAAGAGTCACTATTGTGCTTCCTTTGCCATACACAGTGAAAATAGCCCTCACGTCTGTTCCCAGCAAGTACAGTGTATTGGACTGAAGAGGAGCTACTATTCTTGTCAGTTTCCTAAGCAGAGTTGAACTAGATATGGCCCGTGTGTGGAGGAAGCACAGGTCTTTTGTTTTGAGCAAGCTCACTGTTCTGGCCCTTTAAGAAAAACTGTAGAGTAGAAGAGTGCTCTTTTCTCAAGCAGAGTGTGTTTATTGTAATGCGAGCTCGCATTTGTTTCCCAGTACTAAATGGAATTGAATCACATGCAGTTTCTGGTCCTACAAGCAAGAGTTGTTTTCTGGTAAGAAGAGTCACTATTGCGCTCCCATTGCCATACACAGTGCAAAAAGCACTCGCGTCTGTTCCCAGCAAATACAGTGTATTGGACTGAAAAGGAGCTATGGTTCTTGTCAGTATCCTAAGCAGAGTTGAACTAGATATGGCCCCTGTGTGTAGGAAGCACAGTTTTTGTTCTGAGCAAGCTCAATGTTCGGACCCCATAGGAAAAACAGTAGAGTAGAAGAGTGCTCTTTTCTCAAAAACAGAGTGTGTTTCTTGAAACGCGAGCTAGTAGTTATTTTCCAGTCAGAAATGGAGTTGAATCCCATGCAGTTTCTGGTCCTAGGAGCAAGAGTTCTTTTTTGTTAAGAAGAGTGACTTTTGAGCTCCCATTGCCATAGACAGTGCAAATAGCACTCGCGTCTCTTCCCAGCAAGTACAGTGTATTGGACCTAAGAGGAGCTACTGTTCTTGTCAGTTTCCTAAGCAGAGTTGAACTAGATATGGCCCGTGTGTGCAGGAAGCACAGCTCTTTTGTTCTGAGCAAGGTCACTGTTCGGACCCCATAGGAAACACAGTAGAGCAGAAGAGTGCTCTTTTCTCAAAAGCAGAGTGTGTTTCTTGTAAGGCGAGCTAGCGTTTGTTTCCCAGTCCTAAATGGAGTTGAATCACATGCAGTATCTGGTCTTAAGAGCAAGAGTTGTTTTCTGGTAAGAAGAGTCACTATTGCCATCCCATTGTCATAGACAGGGCAAATATCACTTGCGTCTGTTCCCAGCAAGTACAGTGTATTGAACTGAAGAGGAGCTACTGTTCTTGTCAGTTTCCTAAGCAGACTTGAACTAGATATGGCCCGTGTGTGTAGGAAGCACAGTTCTTTTGTTCTTAGCAAGCTCACTTTTCTGACCCCATAGGAAAAACAGTAGAGTAGAAGAGTGCTCTTTTCTCAAAAGTAGAGTGTGTTTCTTGTAAGGCGAGCTAGCGTTTGTTTCCCAGTCCTAAATGGAGTTGAATCATATGCAGTTTCTGGTCCTACGAGCAAGAATTGTTTTCTGGTAAGGATGTCACTTTTGCGCTCCCATTGCCATACACAGTGCAAATAGCACTCGCGTCTATTCACAGCAAGTACAGTGTATTGGACTGAAAGGTACTACTGTTCTTGTCAGTATCCTAAGCAGAGTTTAACTAGATATGTCCCCTGTATGTAGGAAGCACAGTTTTTGTTCTGAGAAAGCTCACCCTTCGGACCCCATAGGAAACACAGTAGAGTAGAAGAGTGCTCTTTTCTCAAAAGCAGAGTGTGTTTCTTGAAAGGCGAGCTAGTGGTTATTTCCCAGTCAGAAATGGAGTTGTATCCCATGCAGTTTCTGGTCCTAGGAGCAAGAGTTCTTTTTTGTTAAGAAGAGTGACTTTTGAGCTCCCATTGCCATAGACAGTGCAAATAGACTCGCATCTCTTCCCAGCAAGTACAGTGTATTGGACTGAAGAGGAGCTACTGTTCTTGTCAGTTTCCTAAGCAGAGTTGAAATAGATATGGCCCGTGTGTGTAGGAAGCACAGTTCTTTTGTTCTGAGCAAGCTCACTGTTCGGACCCCATAGGAAACACAGTAGAGTAGAAGAGTGCTCTTTTCTCAAAAGTAGAGTGTGTTTCTTGTAAGGCGAGCTAGCGTTTGTTTCCCAGTCCTAAATGGAGTTGAATCACATGCAGTATCTGGTCTTAAGAGCAAGAGTTGTTTTCTGGTAAGAAGAGTCACTATTGTGTTCCCATTGTCATACACAGGGCAAATAGCACTGGCGTCTGTTCCCACCAAGTACAGTGTATTTGACTGAAGAGGATCTACTGTTCTTGTCAGTTTACTAAGCAGAATTGAACTATATATGGCCGTGGGTGTAGGAAGCACAGTTCTTTTGTTCTGAGCAAGCTCACTGTTTGGACTCCATAGGAAACACAGTAGAGTAAAAGAGTGCTCTTTTCTCAAAAGCAGAGTGTGTTTCTTGTAAGGCGAGCTCGCGTTTGTTTCCCAGTCCTAAATGGAGTTGAGTCACATGCAATTTTTGGTACTAGGAGCAAGAGTTGTTTTCTGGTAAGAAGAGTCATTATTGCGCTCGAATTGCCATACACAGTGCAAATAGCACTGGCGTCAACTCCCACCAAGTACAGTGTATTGGTCTGAAGAAAATCTACTGTCCCTGTCAGGTTCCTAAGCAGAACTGAACTAGATATGGCCATGTGTGTAGGAAGCACAGATCTTTTGTTCTGAGAGAGCTCACTGTTCGGACCCATTAGTAAACACAGTAGAGTAGAAGGGTGCTCTTTTCTCAAAAGCAGAGTGTATTACTTGTAAGGCGAGATAGCGTTTGTTTCCCAGTCCTAAATGGAGTTGAATAACATGCAGTTTCTGGTCCTACGAGCAAGAGTTGTTTTCTGGTAAGGAAAGTCACTATTGTGATCCCATTGCCATTCATAGTGCAAAAAGCACTGGCTTCAGTTCCCAGCAAGTACAGTGTATCGAACTGAAGAGGAGCTACTGTTCTTGTCAGTTTCCTAAGGAGAGTTGAACTAGATATGGCACGTGTGTGTAGGAAGCACAGTTCTTATGTTCTGAGCAAGAGCACTGTTCTGGCCCTATAGGAAAAACAGTAGAGTAGAAGAGTGCCCTTTTCTCTAAAGCAGAGTGTGTTTCTTGTAAGGTGAGTTCACGTTTGTTTCACAGGCCTAAATGGAGTTGAGTCACATGCAGTTTTCGGTCCTACGAGCAAGAGTTGTTTTCTGGTAAGAAGAGTCACTATTGTGCTCCAAATGCCATACACAGTCCAAACAGCACTCGCGTCTGTCCCAGCAAGTACAGTGTATTGGATTGAATAGGAGCTACTGTTCTTGTCAGTTTCCTAAGCAGAGTTGAACTAGATATGGTCTGTGTGTGTAGGAAGCACAGTTTTTTGTTCTGAGCAAGCTCACTGTTCGGACCCCATAGGAAACACAGTAGAGTAGAAGAATGCTCTTTTCTCAAAAGCAGAGTGTGTTTCTTGTAAGGCGAGCTAGCATTTGTTTCCTAGTCCTAAATGGAGTTGAATCACATGCAGTTTCTGGTCCTAAGAGCAAGAGTTGTTTTCTGGTAAGAAGAGTCACTATTGCGCTGCCATTGCCATACACAGGACAAATAGCACTGGCGTCTGTTCCCAGCAAGTACAGTTTATTGGACTGAAGAGGATCTACTGTTCTTGTCAGGTTCCTAAGAAGAATTGAACTAGGTATGACGGTGTGTGTAGGAAGCACAGTTTTTGTGTTCTGAGCAAGCTCACTGTTCGGACCCCATAGGAAATACAGTAGAGTAGAAGAGTGCTCTTTTCTCAAATGCAGAGTGTGTTTCTTGTAAGGCGAGCTAGCGTTTGTTTCCTAGTCCTAAATGGAGTTGAATCACATGCAGTTTCTGGACCTAAGAGCAAGAGTTCTTTTCTGGTAAGAAGAGTCACTATTGTGCTCCCATTGCCATACACAGTGCAAATAGCACTCCCGTCTGTTCGCAGCAAGTACAGTGTATTGGACTGAAGAGGAGCTACTGTTCTTGTCAGTTTTTTAATCAGAGTTGAACTAGATATGGCCCGTGTGTGTAGGAAGCACAGTTATTTTGTTCTGAGCAAGCTCACAGTTCGGACACCATAGGAAACACAGTAGTGTAGAAGAGTGCTCTTTTCTCAAAAGCAGAGTGTGTTTCTTTTAAGGCGAGCTACCCTTAGTTTCCCAGTCATAAATGGAGTTGAATCCCATGCAGTTTCTGGTCCTAATAGGAAGAGTTGTTTTCTGGTAAGAAGAGTCACTATTGCGATGCCATTGCCATACACAGGATAAATAGCACAGTTGTCTGTTCCCAGCAAGTACAGTGTATTGGACTGAAGAGGATCTACTGTTCTTGTCAGGTTCCTAAGCAGAATTGAACTAGATATGGCCGTGTTTCTAGGATGCACAGTTTTTTTGTTCTGAGCAAGCTCACCCTTTGGAACCCATAGGAAACACAGTAGAGTAGAAAAGTGCTCTTTTTTCTAAAGCAGAGTGTATTTCTTGTAAGGTGAGCTCGTGTTTGTTTCCCAGTCCTAAATGGAGTTGAATCCCATGCAGTTTCTGGTCCTACGAGCAAGAGTTGTTTTCTGGTATCAAGAGTCACTATTGTGCTCCCATTGTCATACACAGGGCAAATAGCACTGGCGTCTGTTCCCAGCATGTACAGTGTATTGGACTGAAGAGGATCTACTGTTCTTGTCAGTTTCCTAGGCAGAATTGAGCTAGCTATGGCCGTGTGTGTAGGAAGCACAGTTCTTTTCTTCTGAGCGAGCTCACTGTTCGGACCCAATAGGAAAAAACCGTAGAGTAGAAGAGTGCTCTTTTCTCAAAAGCAGAGTGTGTTTCTTGTAAGGTGAGCTAGCGTTTGTTTCCTTGTCCTAAATGGATTTGAATCACATGCAGTTTCTAGTGCAACGAGCAAGAGTTGTTTTCTGGTAAGAAGAGTCACTATTGCGCTCCCATTGTCATACACAGGGCAAAGAGCACTGGCGTCTGTTCCCAGCATGTACACTGTATTGGACTGAAGAGGATCTACTGTTCTTGTCAGTTTCCTAAGCAGAATTGAACTAGATATGGCCGTGTGTGTAGGAAGCACAGTTCTTTTGTTCTGAGCAGGCTCACTGTTCTGTCCCTATAAGAACACAGTAGAGTAGAAGAGTGATCGTTTCTCAAAAGCAGAGTGTGTTTCTTGTAAGGCAAGATAGCGTTTGTTTCCCAGTCCTAAATGGGAGTTGAATCACATGCAGTTTCTGGTCCTACGAGAAAGAATTGTTTTCTGGTAAGAAGAGTCACTATTGTGCTCTCACTGTCATACACAGGGCAAATAGCACTGGCGTCTGTTCCCAGCAAATACAGTGTATTGGACTGAAGAGGCGCTACTGTTCTTGTCAGTTTCCTAAGCAGAGTTGAACTAGATAGCCCGTGTGTGTAGGAAGCACAGTTCTTTTTTTCTGAGCTGGCTCACTGTTTTGGCGATATAGGAAACACAGTAGAGTAGAAGAGTGCTCTTTTCTCAAAAGCAGAGTGTGTTTCTTATAAGGCGAGCTAGCGTTTGTTTCCCAGTCCTAAATGGAGTTGAATCCCATGCAGTTTCTGGTCCTACGAGCAAGAGATGTTTTCTGGTAAGAAGAGTCACTATTGCGCTCCAAATGCCATACACAGTTCAAAGAGCACTACCGTTTGTTCCCTTCAAGTACATTGTATTGGACTGAAGAGGAGCTATTGTTCTTGTCAGTTTTTTAAGCAGAGTCGAACTAGATATGGCCCGTGTGTGTAGGAAGCACAGTTCTTTTGTTCTGAGCAAGCTCACTGTTCAGACCCCATAGAAAACACAGTAGATTAGAAGAGCGTTCTTTTCTCAAAAGCAGAGTTTGTTTCTTGTAAGGCGAGCTACCCTTTGTTTCCCAGTCCTAAATGGAGTTGAATCCCATGCAGTTTCTGGTCCTAAGAGGAAGAGTTGTTTTCTGGTAAGAAGAGTCACAATTGTGCTGCCATTGCCATACACAGGATAAATAGCACTGTTGTCTGTTTCCAGCAAGTACAGTGTATTGGACTGAAGAGGATCTACTGTTCTTGTAAGGTTCCTAAGCAGAATTGAACTAGATATGGCCCTTTTTAGTAGGAAGCACAGTTTTTTTGTTCTGAGCAAGCTCACTCTTTAAACCCCATAGGAAACACAGTAGAGTAGAAGAGTGCTCTTTTTTCTAAAGCAGAGTGTATTTCTTGTAAGGCGAGCTCGCGTTTGTTTCCCAGTCCTAAATGGAGTTGAGTCACATGCAGTTTTTGATACTAGGAGCAAGAGTTGTTTTCTGGTAAGAAGAGTCACTATTGTGCTCCAATTGCCATACACAATGCAAATAGCACTCGCGTCTGTTCCCAGCAAGTACAGTGTATTGGAATGAAGAGGAACTACTCTTCTTGTCAGGTTCCTAAGCAGAATTGAACTAGATATGGCCATGTGTGTAGGAAGCACAGTTCTTTTGTTCTGAGCAAGCTCACTGTTCGGACCCCATAAGAAACACAGTAGAGTAAAAGAGTGCTCTTTTCTCAAAAGCAGAGTGTGTTTCTTGTAAGGCGAGCTAGCATTTGTTTCGAAGTCCTAAATGGAGTTGAATCACATGCAGTTTCTGGTCCTACAAGCAAGAGTTGTTTTCTGGTAAGTAAAGTCACTATTGCATTCCCATTGCCATACACAGGGCAAATAGCACTCGCGTCTGTTCCCAGCAAGTACAGTGTATTGGACTGAATAGGAGCTACTGTTCTTGTCAGTTTCCTAAGCAGAGTTGAACTAGATATGGCCCGTGTGTGTAGGAAGTACAGTTCTTTTGTTCTGAGCAAGCTCACTGTTTGGACCCCGTAGGAAACTCAGTAGAGTAGAAGAGCGCTCTTTTCTCAAACGCAGTGTGTGTTTCTTGTAACGCAAGCTAGCGTTTGTTTCCAAGTCCTAAATGGAGTTGAATCCCAAGCAGTTTCTGGTCCTAAGAGGAAGAGTTGTTTTCTGGTAAGAAGAGTCACTATTGCGCTGCCATTGCCATACACAGGAAAAATAGCACTGTTGTCTGTTCCCAGCAAGTACAGTGTATTGGACTGAACAGGAGCTACTGTTCTTATCAGGTTCCTAAGCAGAATTGAACTAGATATGGCCGTGTGGGTAGGAAGCCCAGTTTTTTTGTTCTGAGCAAGCTCATTGTTTGGACCCCATAGGAAACACAGTAGAGTAGAAGAGTGCTCTTTTCTCTAAGGCAGAGTGTATTTCTTGTAAGGCGAGCTAGCGTTTGTTTCCCAGTCCTAAATGGAGTTGAGTCACATGCAGTTTTTCGTACTAGGAGCAAGAGTTGTTTTCTGGTAAGAAGAGTCACTATTATGCTCCAATTGCCATACACAATGCAAATAGCACTGGCGTCTGTTCCCAGCATGTACACTGTATTGGACTGAAGAGGATCTACTGTTCTTGTCAGTTTCCTAAGCAGAATTGAACTAGATATGGCCGTGTGTGTAGGAAGCACAGTTCTTTTGTTCTGAGCAGGCTCACTGTTCTGTCCCTATAGGAAACACAGTAGAGTAGAAGAGTGATCGTTTCTCAAAAGCAGAGTGTGTTTCTTGTAAGGCGAGCTAGCGTTTGTTTCCCAGTCCTAAATGGGAGTTGAATCACATGCAGTTTCTGGTCCTACGAGAAAGAATTGTTTTCTGGTAAGAAGAGTCACTATTGCGCTCCCACTGTCATACACAGTGCAAATAGCACTGGCATCTGTTCCCAGCAAATACAGTGTATTGGACTGAAGAGGCGCTACTGTTCTTGTCAGTTTCCTAAGCAGAGTTGAACTAGATAGCCCGTGTGTGTAGGAAGCACAGTTCTTTTTTTCTGAGCTGGCTCACTGTTTTGGCGCTATAGGAAACACAGTAGAGTAGAAGAGTGCTCTTTTCTCAAAAGCAGAGTGTGTTTCTTATAAGGCGAGCTAGCGTTTGTTTCCCAGTCCTAAATGGAGTTGAATCCCATGCAGTTTCTGGTCCTACGAGCAAGAGTTGTTTTCTGGTAAGAAGAGTCACTATTGCGCTCCAAATGCCATACACAGTTCAAAGAGCACTACCGTTTGTTCCCTTCAAGTACAGTGTATTGGACTGAAGAGGAGCTACTGTTCTTGTCAGTTTTTTAAGCAGATTTGAACTAGATATGGCCCGTGTGTGTAGTAAGCACAGTTCATTTTTCTGAGCAAGCTCACTGTTCAGACCCCATAGAAAACACAGTAGATTAGAAGAGCGTTCTTTTCTCATGAGCAGAGTGTGTTTCTTGTAAGGCGAGCTACCCTTTGTTTCCCAGTCCTAAAAAGAGTGGAATCCCATGCAGTTTCTGGTCCTAAGAGGAAGAGATGTTTTCTGGTAAGAAGAGTCACGATTGCGCTGCCATTGCCATACACAGGATAAATAGCACTGTTGTCTGTTCCCAGCAAGTACAGTGTATTGGACTGAAGAGGATCTACTGTTCTTGTAAGGTTCCTAAGCAGAATTGAACTAGACATGGCCCTTTTTTGTAGGAAGCACAGTTTTTTTGTTCTGAGCAAGCTCACTCTTTAGACCCCATAGGAAAAACAGTAGAGTAGAAGAGTGCTCTTTTTTCTAAAGCAGAGTGTATTTCTTGTAAGGCGAGCTCGCGTTTGTTTCCCAGTCCTGAATGGAGTTGAGTCACATGCAGTTTTTGATACTAGGAGCAAGAGTTGTTTTCTGGTATGAAGAGTCACTATTGTGCTCCAATTGCCATACACAGTGCAAATAGCACTCGCGTCTGTTCCCAGCAAGTACAGTGTATTAGAATGAAGAGTAACTACTCTTCTTGTCAGGTTCCTAAGCAGAATTGAACTAGATATGGCCATGTGTGTAGGAAGCACAGTTCTTTTGTTCTGAGCAAGCTCACTGTTCGGACCCCATAGGAAACACAGTAGAGTAAAAGAGTGCTCTTTTCTCAAAAGCAGAGTGTGTTTCTTGTAAGGCGAGCTAGCGTTTGTTTCGAAGTCCTAAATGGAGTTGAATCACATGCAGTTTCTGGTCCTACAAGCAAGAGTTGTTTTCTGGTAAGTAAAGTCACTATTGCATTCCCATTGCCATACACAGGGCAAATAGCACTCGCGTCTGTTCCCAGCAAGTACAGTGTATTGGACTGAATAGGAGCTACAGTTCTTGTCAGTGTCCTAAGCAGAGTTGAACTAGGTATGGCCCGTGTGTGTAGGAAGTACAGTTCTTTTGTTCTGAGCAAGCTCACTGTTTGGACCCCGTAGGAAACTCAGTAGAGTAGAAGAGCGCTCTTTTCTCAAACACAGTGTGTGTTTCTTCTAAGGCAAGCTAGCGTTTGTTTCCAAGTCCTAAATGGAGTTGAATCCCATGCAGTTTCTGGTCCTAAGAGGAAGAGTTGTTTTCTGGTAAGAAGAGTCACTATTGCGCTGCCATTGCCATACACAGGAAAAATAGCACTGTTGTCTGTTCCCAGCAAGTACAGTGTATTGGACTGAACAGGAGCTACTGTTCTTATCAGGTTCCTAAGCAGAATTGAACTAGATATGGCCGTGTGGGTAGGAAGCCCAGTTTTTTTGTTCTGAGCAAGCTCATTGTTTGGACCCCATAGGAAACACAGTAGAGTAGAAGAGTGCTCTTTTCTCTAAGGCAGAGTGTATTTCTTGTAAGTCGAGCTAGCGTTTGTTTCCCAGTCCTAAATGGAGTTGAGTCACATGCAGTTTTTGTACTAGGAGCAAGAGTTGTTTTCTGGTAAGAAGAGTCACTATTATGCTCCAATTGCCATACACAGTGCAAATAGCACTGGCGTCAGCTCCCAGCAAGTACAGTGTATTGGACTGAAGAGGATCTCCTGTTCCTGTCAGGTTCCTAAGCAGAACTGAACTAGATATCGCCATGTGTGTAGGAAGCACAGTTCTTTTGTTCTGAGCAAGCTCACTGTTCGGACCCATTAGGAAACACAGTAGAGTAGAAGGGTGCTCTTTTCTCAAAAGCAGAGTGTGTTTCTTGTAAGGCTAGCTAGCGTTTGTTTCCCAGTCATAAATGGAGTTGAATAACATGCAGTTTCTGGTCCTACGAGCAAGAGTTGTTTTCTGGTAAGGAAAGTCACTATTGCGCTCCCATTGCCATACATAGTGCAAAAAGCACTGGCTTCTGTTCCCAGCAAATACAGTGTATCGGACTGAATAGAAGCTACTGTTCTTGTCAGTTTCCTAAGGAGAGTTGAACTAGATATGGCCCGTGTGTGTAGGAAGCACAGTTCTTATGATCTGAGCATGCTCACTGTTCTGGCCCTATAGGAAAAACAGTAGAGTAGAAGAGTGCCCTTTTCTCTAAAGCAGAGTGTGTTTCTTGTAAGGTGAGCTCGTGTTTGTTTCCCAGGCCTAAATGGAGTTGAGTCACATGCAGTTTTCGATCTTACGAGCAAGAGTTGTTTTCTGGTAAGAAGAGTCACTATTGCGCTCCAAATGCCATACACAGTCCAAATAGCACTCGCGTCTGTCCCAGCAAGTACAGTGTATTGGACTGAATAGGAGCTACAGTTCTTGTCAGTTTCCTCAGCAGAGTTGAACTAGATATGGTCCGTGTGTGTAGGAAGCACAGTTCTTTTGTTCTGAGCAAGCTCACTGTTTGGACCCCATAGGAAACACAATAGAGTAGAAGAGTGCTCTTTTATCAAAAGCAGAGTGTGTTTCTTGTAAGGCGAGCTAGCGTTTGTTTCCCAGTTTTAAATGAAGTTGAATCACATGCACTTTCTGGTCCTACGAGTAAGAGTTGTTTTCTGGTAAGAAGAGTCACTATTGTGTTCCCATTGTCATACACAGGGCAAATAGCACTGGCGTCTGTTCCCAGCATGTACAGTGTATTGGACTGAATAGGAGCTACTGTTCTTGTCAGTTTCCTAAGCAGAGTTGAACTAGATATGGTCCGTGTGTGTAGGAAGCACAGTTTTTTGTTCTGAGCAAACTCACTGTTCGGACACCCTAGGAAACACAGTAGAGTAGAAGAATGCTCTTTTCTCAAAAGCAGAGTGTGTTTCTTGTAAGGCGAGCTAGCGTTTGTTTCCTAGTCCTAAATGGAGTTGAATCACATGCAGTTTCTGGTCCTAACAGCAAGAGTTTTTTTCTGGTAAGAAGAGTCACTATTGCGCTGCCATTGCCATACACAGGACAAATAGCACTGGCGTCTGATCCCAGCAAGTACAGTTTATTGGACTGAAGAGGATCTACTGTTCTTGTCAGGTTCCTAAGAAGAATTGAACTAGGTATGCCGGTGTGTGTAGGAAGCACAGTTTTTGTGTTCTGAGCAAGCTCACCCTTTGGAACCCATAGGAAACACAGTAGAGTAGAAAAGTGCTCTTTTTTCTAAAGCAGAGTGTATTTTTTATAAGGCGAGCTCGCATTTGTTTCCCAGTCCTAAATGGAGTTGAATCCCATACAGTTTCTGGTCCTACGAGCAAGAGTTGTTTTCTGGTATCAAGAGTCACTATTGTGCTCCCATTGTCATACACAGGGCAAATAGCACTGGCGTCTGTTCCCAGCATATACACTGTATTGGACTGAAGAGGATCTACTGTTCTTGTCAGTTTCCTAAGCAGAATTGAACTAGATATGGCCGTGTGTGTATGAAGCACAGTTCTTTTTTTCTGAGCATGCTCACTGTTCTGGCCCTATAGGAAACACAGTAGAGTAGAAGAGTGATCGTTTCTCAAAAGCAGAGTGTGTTTCTTGTAAGGCGAGCTAGCGTTTGTTTCCCAGTCCTAAATGGGAATTGAATCACATGCAGTTTCTGGTCCTACGAGCAAGAATTGTTTTCTGGTAAGAAGAGTCACTATTGTGCTCCCACTGTCAAACACAGGGCAAATAGCACTGGCGTCTGTTCCCAGCAAATACAGTGTATTGGACTGAAGAGGAGCTACTGTTCTTGTCAGTTTCCTAAGCAGAGTTGAACTAGATATAGCCCGAGTGTGTAGGAAGCACAGTTCTTTTTTTCTGAGCAAGCTAACTGTTTTGGCACTATAGGAAACACACTAGAGTAGAAGAGTGCTCTTTTCTCAAAAGCAGAGTGTGTTTCTTGTAAGGCGAGCTAGCTTTTGTTTCCCAGTCCTAAATGGAGTTGAATCACATGCACTTTCTGGTCCTACGAGCAAGAGTTGTTTTCTTGTAAGGAAATTCACTATTGTGCTCCCATTGCCAAACACAGTGCAAATAGCACTCGCGTCTGTTCCCAGGTAGTACAGTGTATCGGACTGAAGAGGAGCTACTGTTCTTGTCAGTTTCCTAATCAGAGTTGAACAAGATATGGCCCGTGTGTGGAGGAAGCACAGTTCTTTTGTTCTGAGCAAGCTCACTGTTCTGGCCTTATAGGAAACACAGTAAAGTAGAAGAGTGCTCTTTTCTCAAAAGCAGAGTTTGTTTCTTGAAAGGCGAGCTAGCATATGTTTCCCAGTCCTAAATGGAGTTGAATCACATGCAGTTTCTGATCCTATGAGCAAGAGTTGTTTTCTGGTAAGGAAAGTTACGATTGCACTCCCATTGCCATACACAGTGCAAATAGCACTCGCGTCTGTTCCCAGCAAGTACAGTGTATCGGACTGAAGAGGAACTACTGTTCTTGTCAGTTTCCTAAGCAGAGTTGAACTAGATATGGTCCGTATGTGTAGGAAGCACAGTTCTTTTGTTCTGAGCATGCTCACGGTTTGGACCCCTTAGGAAACACAGTAGAGTAGAAGAGTGCTCTTTTCTCAAAAGCAGAGTGTGTTTCTTGTAAGGCGAGCTAGCGTTTGTTTCCTAGTCCTAAATGGAGTTGAATCACATGCAGTTTCTGGACCTACCAGCAAGAGTTGTTTTCTGGTAAGGAAAGTCACTATTGTGCTCCCTTTGCCATACAGAGTGCATATAGCACTCGCGTCTTTTCCCAGCAAGTACTGTGTATTGGACTGAATAGTAGGTACTGTTCTTGTCAGTTTCCTAAGCAGAGTTGAACTAGATATGGTCCGTGTGTGTAGGAAGCACAGTTCTTTTGTTCTGAGCAAGCTCACTGTTTGGACCCCATAGGAAACACAGTAGAGTAGAAGAGTGCTCTTTTCTCAAAAGCAGAGTGTGTTTCTTGTAAGGAGAGCTAGCGTTTGTTTCCCAGTCCTAAATGGAGTTGAATCGCATACAGTTTCTGGTCCTACGAGCAAGAGTTGTTTTCTGGTAAGAAGAGTCACTATTGTGCTGCCATTGCCATAGACAGGACAAATAGCACTGGCGTCTGTTCCCAGCAAGTACAGTGTATTGGACTGAAGAGGATCTACTGTTCTTGTCAGGTTTCTAAGCAGAGTTCAACTAGATACAATCCGTGTGTGTAGGAAGCACAGTTCTTTTGTTCTGAGCATGCTCACTGTTTGGACCCCTTAGGAAACACAGTAGAGTAGAAGAGTGCTCTTTTCTCAAAAGCAGAGTGTGTTTCTTGTAAGGCGAGCTAGCGTTTGTTTCCCAGTCCTAATTGGGCTTGTATCACATGCAGTTTCTGGTCCTACGAGCAAGAGTTGTTTTCTGGTAAGGAAAGTCACTATTGCGCTCCCATTTCCATACACATTACAAATAGCACTCGCGTCTGTTCCCAGCAAGTACAGTGTATTGGCCTGAGTAGGAGCTACTGTTCTTGTCAGTTTCCTAAGCAGAGTTGAACTAGATATGGTCCGTGTGTGTAGGAAGCACAGTTCTTTTATTCTGAGAAAGCTCACTGTTTGCATCCCATAGGAAACACAGTAGACTAGAAGAGTGCTCTTTTCACAAAAGCAGAGTGTGTTTCTTGTAAGGCGAGCTAGCGTTTGTTTTCCAGTTTTAAATGGAGTTGAATCCCATGAAATTTCTGGTCCTACGAACAAGAGTTATTTTCTGGTAAGAAGAGTCACTACTGCGCTGCCATTGCCATACCCGGTGCAAATAGCACTCCCGTCTGTTCCCAGCAAGTACAGTGTATTGGACTGAAGAGGATCTACTGTTCTTGTCAGTTTCCTAAGCAGAGTTGAACTAGATATGGCACGTGTTTGTAGGAAGCACAGTTGTTTTCTTCTAGCAAGCTCACTGTTTGGACCCCATAGGAAACACAGCAGAGTAGAAGAGTGCTCTTGTCTCTAAAGCAGAGTGTGTTTCATGTAAGGCAAGCTAGCATTTGTTTCTCAGTCCTAAATAAAGTTGAATCACATGCAGTTTCTGGTCCTACGAGCAAGAGTTGTTTTCTGGTAAGAAGAGTCACTATTGCGCTGTCTTTGCCATACACAGGACAAATAGCACTGGCGTCTGTTCCCAGCAAGTACAGTGTATTGGACTGAAGAGGATATACTGTTCTTGTCAGGTTCCTAAGCAGACTTGAACTAGATATGGCCTTGTGTGCAGGAAGCACAGTTTTATTGTTCTGAGCAAGCTCACTGTTCGGAAACCATAGGAAACACAGCAGAGTAGAAGAGTGCTCTTTTATAAAAAGCAGAGTGTGTTTCTTGTAAGGCGAGCTAGCATTTGTTTCCCAGTTCTAAATGGAGTTGAATCACATATAGTTTCTCTTCCTACGAGCAAGAGTTGTTTTCTTGTAAGGAAAGTCACTATTGTGCTCCCTTTGCCATACACAGTGCAAATAGCACTCCCGTCTGTTCCCAGCAAGTACAGTGTATTGGACTGAAGAGGAGCTACTGTTCTTCTCAGTTTCCTAAGCAGAGTTGAAGTAGATATGGCCCGTGTGTGTAGGAAGCACAGTTCTTTTGTTCTGAGCAAGCTCACTGTTCTGGCCCTATAGGAAACACAGTAGAGTAGAAGAGTGCTCTTTTCTCAAAAGCAGAGTGTGTTTCTTGTAAGGCGAGCTAAAATTTGTTTTCCTGTCCTAAATGGAGTTGAGTCACATGAAGTTTTTTGTCCTACGAGCGAGAGTTGTTTTCTGGTAAGAAGTGTCACTATTGCGCTGCCATTGCCATACATAGGACAAAAAGCATTGGCGTCTTTTCCCAGCAATACAGTGTATTGGACTGAAGAGGATCTACTGTTCTTGTCAGGTTCCTAAGCAGAATTGAACTAGATATGGCCGTGTGTGTAGGAAGCACAGTTTTTTTGTTCTGAGCAAGCTCATTGTTCAGACCCCTTAGGAAACACAATAGAGTAGAAGAGTGCTCTATTCTCTAAAGCTGAGTGTGTTTCTTGTAAGGCGAGCTAGCACTTGTTTCCAAGTCCTAAATGGAGTGGAATCACATGCAGTTTCTGGTCCTACGAGCAAGAGTTGTTTTCTGGTAAGGAAAGTCACTATTGAGCTCCCATTGACAAACACAGTGCAAATTGCACTTGCTTCTGTTCCCAGCAAGTACAGTGTATCGGAATAAAGAGGATCTACTGTTCTTGTAAGTTTCCTAAGCAGAGTTAAACTAGATATGGCGCGTGTGTGTAGGAAGCACAGTTCTTATGTTCAGCAATCTCACTGTTCTGGCCCTATAGGAAACACAGTAGAGTAGAAGAGTGCTCTTTTCTCTAAAGCAGAGTGTGTTTCTTGTAAGGCGAGCTCGCGTTTGTTTCCCAATCCTAAATGGAGTTGAGTCACATGCAGTTTTTGGTCCTATGAGCAAGAGTTGTTTTCTGGTAAGAAGAGTCACTATTGCGCTCCAATTGCCATACACACTGCAAATAGCACTGGCGTCTGTTCCCAGCAAGTACAGTGTATTGGACTGAATAGGAGCTACAGTTCTTGTCAGTTTCCTAAGCAGAGTTGAACTAGATATGGTCCGTGTGTGTAGGAAGCACAGTTCTTTTGTTCTGAGCAAGCTCACTGTTTGGACCCCATAAGAAACAGAGTAGAGTAGAAGACTGCTCTTTTCTCAAAAGCAGAGTGTGTTTCTTGTAAGGCGAGCTAGCGTTTGTTTCCCAGTCCCAAATGGAGTTGAATAACATGTAGTTTCTGGTACTATGAGCAAGAGTTGTATTCTGGTAAGGAAAGTCACTATTGCGCTGCCATTGCCATACACAGGACAAATAGCACTGTTGTCTGTTCCCAGCAAGTACAGTGTTTTGGACTGAAGAGGATTTACTGTTCTTGTCAGGTTCTTAAGCAGAATTGAACTAGATATGGCCGTGTGTGTACGAAGAACAGTTTTTTTGTTCTGAGCAAGCTCACTGTTCGGACCCCATAGGAAACAAAGTAGAGTAGAATAGTGCTCTTTTCTCTAAAGCAGAGTGTGTTTCTTGTAAGGTGAGCTCGCGTTTGTTTCCCAGTCCTATATGGAGTTGAGTCACATAAAGTTTTTGGTCCTATGAGCATGAGTTGTTTTCTGGTAAGAAGACTCACTATTGTGCTCCAATTGCCATACACAGTGCAAATAGCAATCGCGTCTGTTCCCAGCAAGTACAGTGTATTGGACTGAAGAAGAGTTAGTGTTCTTATCACTTTCTTAAGCAGAGTTCAACTAGATATGGTCTGTGTGTGTAGGAAGCACAGTTGTTTTGTTCTGAGCAAGCTGACTGTTTGGAACCCATAGGAAACACAGTAGAGTAGAAGAGTGCTCTTTTCTCAAAAGCAGAATGTGTTTTTTGTAAGGCGAGATAACGTTTGTTTCACAGTCCTAAATGGAGTTGAATCACATGCAGTTTCTGGTCCTGCGAGCAAGAGTTGTTTTCTGTTAAGAAGAGTCACTATTGTGCTGCCATTGCCATACACAGGACAAATAGCACTCGCGTCTGTTCCCAGCAAGTACAGTGTATTGGACTGAAGAGGATCTACTGTTCTTGTCAGGTTACTAAGCAGAATTGAACTAGGTATGGCGGTGTGTGTAGAAAGCACAGTTTTTTTGTTCTGAGCAAGTTCACTGTTCGGACCCCAAAGGAAACACAGTAGAGTAGAAGAGTGCTCTTTTCTCAAAAGCAGAGTGTGTTTCTTGTAAGGCGTGCTAGCGTATGTTTCCTAGTCCTAAATGGAGTTCAATCACATGCAGTTTCCAGTCCTACGAGCAAGAGTTGTTTTCTTGTAAAAAAAAGTCACTATTGCGCTCCCATTGCCATACACAGTGCAAATAGCACTCTCATCTGTTCCCAGCAAGTACAGTGTATTGGACTGAAGACGATCTACTGTTCTTGTCAGGATCCTAAACAGAATTGAACTAGATATGGCCGTGTGTGTAGGAAGCACATTTCTTTTGTTTTGAGCAAGCTCACTGTTCAGACCCCATAGGAAACACAGTAGAGTAGAAGAGTGCTCTTTTCTCAAAAGCAGAGTGTGTTTTTTGTAAGGCGAGCTAGCGTTTGTTTCCCAGTCCTAAATGGACTTGAATCACATCCAGTTTTTGGACCTACGAGCAAGAGTTGTTTTCTGGTAAGGAAAGTCACTATTGAGCTCCCATTGCCATACACTGTGCAAATAGCACTCGCGTCTGTTAACAGCAAGTACAGTGTATAGGACTGAAGAGGAGCTACTGTTCTTGTCAGTTTCCTAAGCAGAGTTGAACTAGATGTGGCCCGTGTGTAGGAAGCACAGTTCTTTTGTTCTGAGCAAGCACACTGTTCGGACTCCATAGGAAACACAGTAGAGTAGAAGACTGCTCTTTTCAAAAGCAGAGTGAGTTTCTTGTAAGGCGAGCTAGCGTTTGTTTCCCAATCCTAAATGGAGTTGAATCACATGCAGTTTCTGGTCCTACGAGCAAGAGTTGTTTTCTGGTAAGAAGAGTCACTATTGCGCTCCAATTGTGATACACAGGACAAATAGCACTGTTGTCTGTTCCCAGCAAGTACAGTGTTTTGGACTGAAGAGGATCTCCAGTTCTTGTCAGGTTCTTAAACAGAATTGAACTAGATTTGCCTGTGTGTGTAGGAAGCACATTTTTTTTGTTCTGAGTAAGCTCACTGTTCGGACCCCATAGGAAACAAAGTAGAGTAGAAGAGTGCTCTTTTCTCTAAAGCAGAGTGTGTTTCTTGTAAGGTGAGCTCGCGTTTGTTTCCCAGTCCTATATGGAGTTGAATCACATGCAGTTTCTGGTCCTACGAGCAAAAGTTGTTTTCTGGTAAGAATAGTCACTATTGTGCTCCCATTGTCATACACAGGGCTAATAGCACTCGCGTCTGTTCCCAGCAAGTACAGTGTATTGGACTGAAGCGGAGCTACTGTTCTTGTCACTTTCCTACGCAGAGTTGAACTAGATATATCCCGTGTGTGAAGGAAGCACAGTTCTTTCATCTGAGCAAGCTCACTGTTCGGACCCCATAGGAAACACAGTAGAGTAGAGGAGTGCTCTTTTCTCAAAAGCAGAGTGTGTTTCTTGTAAGGCGAGCTAGCGTTGGTTTCCCAGTCCTAAATAGAGTTGAATCACATCCAGTTTTTGGTCCTACGAGCAAGAGTTGTTTTCTGGTAAGAAGAGTCACTATTGTGCATTCATTGTCATACACAGGGCAAATAGCATTCACGTCTGTTCCCAGAAAATACAGTGTATTGGACTGAAGAGGAGCTACTGTTCTTGTCAGTTTCCTAAGCAGAGTTGAACTAGATATGGCCCCTGTGTGTAGAAAGCACAGTTCTTTTTTTCTGAGCAAGCTCACTATTCGGACACCATAGGAAAAACAGTCGAGTAGAAGAGTGCTCTTTTCTCAAAAGAAGAGTGTGTTTCTTGTAAAGTGAGCTAGGGTTTGTTTTCAGTCCTAAATGGAGTTGAATCTCATGCAGTTTTTGGTCCTACGAGCAAGAGTTATTTTCTCGCAAGCAAAGTCACTATTGCGCTCCCATTGCCATATATAGTGCAAATAGCACTCGCGTCTCTTCCCAGCAAGTACAGTGTATTGAACTGAAGAGGAGCTACTGTTCTTGTCAGTTTCCAAAGCAGAGTTGAACTAGATATGGCCCCTGTGTGTAGGAAGCACAGTTCTATTGTTCTGAACAAGCTCAGTGTTCGGACCCCATAGGAAACACAGTAGAGTAGAAGAGTGCTCTTTTCTCAAAAGCAGAGTGTGTTTCTTGTAAGGCGAGCTAGCATTTATTTCCCAGTCCTAAATGGAGTTGATTCATCCTGTTTTTGGTCCTACGAGCAAGAGTTGTTTTCTGGTAAGGAAAGTCACTATTGCACTCCCATTGCCATACACAGTGCAAATAGCACTCTCATCTGTTCCCAGCAAGTACAGTGTATTGGACTGAAAAGGAGCTACTGTTCTTGTCAATTTCCTAAGCAGAGTTGAACTAGATATGGCCCCTGTGTGTAGGAAGCACAGTTCTTTTGTTCTGAGCAAGCTCACTGTTCGGGCCCCATAGGATACACAGTAGAGTAGAAGAGTGCTCTTTTCTGAAAAGCAGTGTGTGTTTCTTGTAAGGAGAGCTAGCGTTTGTTTCCTAGTCCTAAATTTAGTTGAATCACATGCACTTTTTGGTCCTACGAGCAAGAGTTGTTTTCTGGTAAGAAGAGTCACTATTGCGCTCCCATTGCCATACACAGTGCAAAGAGCACTCGCGTCTGTTTCCTGCAAGTAAAGTGTATTGGACTGAAGCGGAGCTACTGTTCTTGTCAGTTTCCTAAACAGAGTTGAACTTGATATGGCCCGTGTGTGTAGGAAGCACAGTTCTTTTGTTCTGAGCAAGCTCACTGTTCGGACCCCATAGGAAACACAGTAGAGTAGAAGAGTGCTCTTTTCTCAAAAGCAGAGTGTCTTTCTTGTATGGCGAGCTAGCGTTTGTTTCCCAGTCCTAAATGGAGTTGAATCATATGCAGTTTCTTGTCCTACGAGCAAGAGTTGTTTTCTGGTAAAAAGAGTCACTGTTGCGCTCCCATTGTCATACACAGGGCAAATAGCACTGGCGTCTGTTCCCAGCATGTACAGTGTATTGGACTGAAGAGGATCTACTGTTCTTGTAAGTTTCCTAAGCAGAATTGAACTAGATATGGCCGTATTTGTAGGAAGCACAGTAATTTTGTTCTGAGCAAACTCACTGTTCTGGCCCTATAGGAAACACAGTAGAGTAGAAGAGTGCTCTTTCCTCAAAAGCAGAGTGTGTTTCTTGTAAGGAGAGCTAGCGTTTGTTTCCCAGTCCTAAATGGAGTTGAATCACATCCAGTTTTTGGTACTACGAGCAAGAGTTGTTTTCTGGTAAGGAAAGTCACTATTGCGCTCCCATTTCCATACACAGTGCAAATAGCACTCGCATCTGTTCCCAGGAAGTACAGTGTATTGGACTGAAGCGGAGCTACTGTTCTTGTCAGTTTGCTAAGCAGAGTTGAACTAGATATGGCCCCTGTGTGTAGGAATCACAGTCCTTTTGTTCTGAGCAAGCTCACTGTTTGAACTACATAGGAAACACAGAAGAGTAGAAGAGTGCTCTTTTCTCAAAAGCAGAGTGTGTTTCTTGTAAGGCGAGCTAGTGTTTGTTCCCCAGTCAGAAATAGAGTTGAATCCCATGCAGTTTTTGTTCCTACGAGGAAGAGGTGTTTTCTGATAAGAAGAGTCACTATTGCGCTCCTATTTCTATACACAGTACAAATAGGACTCGCGTCTGTTCCCAGCTAGTACAGTGTATTGGACTGAAGAGGAGCTACGGTTCTTGTCAGTTTCCTAAGCAGAGTTGAACTAGATATGGCCCGTGTGTGTAGGAAGCACAGTTCTTTAGTTCTGAGCAAGCTCACTGTTCGGACACCATAGGAAAAACAGTCGAGTAGAAGAGTGCTCTTTTCTCAAAAGCAGAGTGTGTTTCATGTAAGGCGAGCTAGCGTTTGTTTCCCAGTCCTAAATGGAGTTGAAACACATGCAGTTTATTGTCCTACGAGCAAGAGTTGTTTTCTGGTAAGAAGAGTCACTATTGTGCTCCCATTGTCATACACAGGGCAAATAGCACTGGCGTCTGTTCCCAGCATGTACAGTGTTGGACTGAAGAGGATCCACTGTTCTTTTCAGTTTCCTAAGCAGAATTGAACTAGATATGGCCGTATTTGTATGAAGCACAGTTCTTTTGTTCTGAGCAAGCTCACTGTTCTGGCCCTATAGGAAACACAGTAGAGTAGAAGACTGCTCGTTTCTCAAAAGCAGAGTTTGTTTCTTGTAAGGCAAGCTAGTGTTTGTTCCCCAGTCAGAAATGGAGTTGAATCCCATGCAGTTTTTGTTCCTACGAGGAAGAGGTGTTTTCTGATAAGAAGAGTCACTATTGCGCTCCCATTGCCATACACAGTACAAATAGGACTCGCGTCTGTTCCAAGCAAGTACAGTGTAGTGGACTGAAGAGGAGCTACTGTTCTTGTCAGTTTCCTAAGCAGAGTTGAACTAGATATGGCTCCTGTGTGTAGGAAGCACAGTTCTTTTGTTCTCAGCAAGCTCACTGTTCGGACACCATATGAACCACAGTGAAATAGAAGACTGCTCTTTTCTCAAAAGCAGAGTGTGTTTCTTGTAAGGCGAGCTAGCGTTTGTTTCCCAGTCCTAAATGGAGTTGAATCTCATGCAGTTTTTGGTCCTACGAGCAAGAGTTGTTTTCTCGTAATCAAAGTCACTATTGCGCTCCCATTGCCATACACAGTGCAAATAGCACTCGCGTCTGTTCCCAGCAATTACAGTGTATTGGCATGAAGAGGAGCTACTGTTCTTGTCAGTTTCCTAAGAAGAGTTGAACTAGATATGGCCCATGTGTGTAGGAAGCCCAGTTCTTTTGTTCTGAGCAAGCTCAATGTTCGGACCCCATATGAACCACAGTAGAATAGAAGACTGCTCTTTTCTCAAAAGCAGAGTGTGTTTCTTGTAAGGCGAGCTAGCGTTTGTTTCCCAGTCCTAATTGGAGTTGAATCACATGCAGTTTTTGGTCCTACGAGCAAGAGTTGTTTTCTGGTAAGGAAAGTCACTATTGTGCTCCCTTTGCCATACACAGTGCAAATAGCACTCGCGTCTGTTCCCAGCAAGTACAGTGTATTGGACTGAAGAGGAGCTACTGTTCTTGTCAGTTTCCTAAGCAGAGTTGAACTAGATATGGGCCATGTGTGTAGGAAGCACAGTTCTTTTGTTCTGAGCAAGCTCACTGTTCGGACCCCATAGGAAACACAGTAGAGTAGAAGAGTGCTCTTTTCTCAAAAGCAGAGTGTGTTCCTTGTAAGGAGAGCTAGCGTTTGTTTCCCAGTCCTAAATGGAGTTGAATCACATGCAGTTTTTGGTACTACGAGCAAGAGTTGTTTTCTGGTAAGGAAAGTCACTATTGCGCTCCCATTTCCATACACAGTGCAAATAGCACTCGCATCTGTTCCCAGCAAGTAGAGTGTATTGGACTGAAGCGGAGCTACTGTTCTTGTCAGTTTGCTAAGCAGAGTTGAACTAGATATGGCCCCTGTGTGTAGGAAGCACAGTTCTTTTGTTCTGAGCAAGCTCACTGTTCGGACCACATAGGAAACACAGAAGAGTAGAAGAGTGCTCTTTTCTCAAAAGCAGAGTGTGTTTCTTGTAAGGCGAGCTAGTGTTTGTTCCCCAGTCAGAAATGGAGTTGAATCCCATGCAGTTTTTGTTCCTACGAGGAAGAGGTGTTTTCTGATAAGAAGAGTCACTATTGTGCTCCTATTTCTATACACAGTACAAATAGGACTCGCGTCTGTTCCCAGCTATTACAGTGTATTGGACAGAAGAGGAGCTACTGTTCTTGTCAGTTTCCTAAGCAGAGTTGAACTAGATATGGCCCGTGTGTGTAGGAAGCACAGTTCTTTTGTTCTGAGCAAGCTCACTGTTCTGACCCCATAGGAAACACATTAGAGCAGAAGAGTGCTCTTTTCTCAAAAGCAGAGTGTGTTTCTGGTAAGGCAAGCTAGCGTTTGTTTCCCAGTCCTAAATGGAGTTGAATCACATCCTGTTTTTGGTCCTACGAGCAAGAGTTGTTTTCTCTAAGGAACGTAACCATTGCACTCCCATTGTCAGACACAGGGCAAATAGCACTGGCGTCTGTTCCCAGCATGTACAGTGTATTGGACTGAAGAGGATCTACTGTTCTTGTCAGTTTCCTAAGCATAATTGAACTAGATATGGCCGTATTTGTAGGAAGCACAGTTCTTTTGTTCTGAGCAAACTCACTGTTCTGGCCCTATAGGAAACACAGTAGAGTAGAAGAGTGCTCTTTTCTCAAAAGCAGAGTGTGTTTCTTGTAAGGCGTGCTAGCGTATGTTTCCTAGTCCTAAATGGAGTTCAATCACATGCAGTTTCCAGTCCTACGAGCAAGAGTTGTTTTCTTGTAAAAAAAAGTCACTATTGCGCTCCCATTGCCATACACAGTGCAAATAGCACTGTCGTCTGTTCCCATCAAGTACAGTGTATTGGACTGAAGACGATCTACTGTTCTTGTCAGGTTCCTAAGCAGAATTGAACTAGATATGGCCGTGTGTGTAGGAAGCACATTTCTTTTGTTTTGAGCAAGCTCACTGTTCAGACCCCATAGGAAACACAGTAGAGTAGAAGAGTGCTCTTTTCTCAAAAGCAGAGTGTGTTTTTTGTAAGGCGAGCTAGCGTTTGTTTCCCAGTCCTAAATGGACTTGAATCACATCCAGTTTTTGGACCTACGAGCAAGAGTTGTTTTCTGGTAAGGAAAGTCACTATTGAGCTCCCATTGCCATACACTGTGCAAATAGCACTCGCGTCTGTTCCCAGCAAGTACAGTGTATAGGACTGAAGAGGAGCTACTGTTCTTGTCAGTTTCCTAAGCAGAGTTGAACTAGATATGGCCCGTGTGTAGGAAGCACAGTTCTTTTGTTCTGAGCAAGCTCACTGTTCGGACTCCATAGGAAACACAGTAGAGTAGAAGACTGCTCTTTTCAAAAGCAGAGTGAGTTTCTTGTAAGGCGAGCTAGCGTTTGTTTCCCAATCCTAAATGGAGTTGAATCACATGCAGTTTCTGGTCCTACGAGCAAGAGTTGTTTTCTGGTAAGAAGAGTCACTATTGCGCTCCAATTGTCATACACAGGACAAATAGCACTGTTGTCTGTTCCCAGCAAGTACAGTGTTTTGGACTGAAGAGGATCTCCAGTTCTTGTCAGTTTCTTAAACAGAATTGAACTAGATTTGGCTGTGTGTGTAGGAAGCACATTTTTTTTGTTCTGAGCAAGCTCACTGTTCGGACCCCATAGGAAACAAAGTAGAGTAAAAGAGTGATGTTTTCAAAAAAGCAGAGTGTGTTTCTTGTAAGGTGAGCTCGCGTTTGTTTTCCAGTCCTATATGGAGTTGAATCACATGCAGTTTCTGGTCCTACGAGCAAAAGTTGTTTTCTGGTAAGAATAGTCACTATTGTGCTCCCATTGTCATACACAGGGCTAATAGCACTCGCGTCTGTTCCCAGCAAGTACAGTGTATTGGACTGAAGCGGAGCTACTGTTCTTGTCACTTTCCTACGCAGAGTTGAACTAGATATATCCCGTGTGTGAAGGAAGCACAGTTCTTTCATCTGAGCAAGCTCACTGTTCGGACCCCATAGGAAACACAGTAGAGTAGAGGAGTGCTCTTTTCTCAAAAGCAGAGTGTGTTTCTTGTAAGGCGAGCTAGCGTTGGTTTCCCAGTCCTAAATAGAGTTGAATCACATCCAGTTTTTGGTCCTATGAGCAAGAGTTGTTTTCTGGTAAGAAGAGTCACTATTGTGCATTCATTGTCATACACAGGGCAAATAGCACTCACGTCTGTTCCCAGAAAGTACAGTGTATTGGACTGAAGAGGAGCTACTGTTCTTGTCAGTTTCCTAAGCAGAGTTGAACTAGATATGGCCCCTGTGTGTAGAAAGCACAGTTCTTTTTTTCTGAGAAACTCACTATTCGGACACCATAGGAAAAACAGTCGAGTAGAAGAGTGCTCTTTTCTCAAAAGAAGAGTGTGTTTCTTGTAAAGTGAGCTAGCGTTTGTTTTCAGTCCTAAATGGAGTTGAATCTCATGCAGTTTTTGGTCCTACGAGCAAGAGTTATTTTCTCGCAAGCAAAGTCACTATTGCGCTCCCATTGCCATATACAGTGCAAATAGCACTCGCGTCTCTTCCCAGCAAGTACAGTGTATTGAACTGAAGAGGAGCTACTGTTCTTGTCAGTTTCCAAAGCAGAGTTGAACTAGATATGGCCCCTGTGTGTAGGAAGCACAGTTCTATTGTTCTGAACAAGCTCAGTGTTCGGACCCCATAGGAAACACAGTAGAGTAGAAGAGTGCTCTTTTCTCAAAAGCAGAGTGTGTTTCTTGTAAGGCGAGCTAGCGTTTATTTCCCAGTACTAAATGGAGTTGATTCATCCTGTTTTTGGTCCTACGAGCAAGAGTTGTTTTCTGGTAAGGAAAGTCACTATTGCACTCCCATTGCCATACACAGTGCAAATAGCACTCTCATCTGTTCCCAGCAAGTACAGTGTATTGGACTGAAAAGGAGCTACTGTTCTTGTCAATTTCCTAAGCAGAGTTGAACTAGATATGGCCCCTGTGTGTAGGAAGCACAGTTCTTTTGTTCTGAGCAAGCTCACTGTTCGGGCCCCATAGGATACACAGTAGAGTAGAAGAGTGCTCTTTTCTGAAAAGCAGTGTGTGTTTCTTGTAAGGAAAGCTAGCGTTTGTTTCCCAGTCCTAAATTTAGTTGAATCACATGCACTTTTTGGTCCTACGAGCAAGAGTTGTTTTCTGGTAAGAAGAGTCACTATTGCGCTCCCATTGCCATACAGAGTGCAAAGAGCACTCGCGTCTGTTTCCTGCAAGTAAAGTGTATTGGACTGAAGCGGAGCTACTGTTCTTGTCAGTTTCCTAAACAGAGTTGAACTTGATATGGCCCGTGTGTGTAGGAAGCACAGTTCTTTTGTTCTGAGCAAGCTCACTGTTCGGACCCCATAGGAAACACAGTAGAGTAGAAGAGTGCTCTTTTCTCAAAAGCAGAGTGTCTTTCTTGTATGGCGAGCTAGCGTTTGTTTCCCAGTCCTAAATGGAGTTGAATCATATGCAGTTTCTTGTCCTACGAGCAAGAGTTGTTTTCTGGTAAAAAGAGTCACTGTTGCGCTCCCATTGTCATACACAGGGCAAATAGCACTGGCGTCTGTTCCCAGCATGTACAGTGTATTGGACTTAAGAGGATCTACTGTTCTTGTAAGTTTCCTAAGCAGAATTGAACTAGATATGGCCGTATTTGTAGGAAGCACAGTAATTTTGTTCTAAGCAAACTCACTGTTCTGGCCCTATAGGAAACACAGTAGAGTAGAAGAGTGCTCTTTCCTCAAAAGCAGAGTGTGTTTCTTGTAAGGAGAGCTAGCGTTTGTTTCCCAGTCCTAAATGGAGTTGAATCACATCCAGTTTTTGGTACTACGAGCAAGAGTTGTTTTCTGGTAAGGAAAGTCACTATTGCGCTCCCATTTCCATACACAGTGCAAATAGCACTCGCATCTGTTCCCAGCAATTACAGTGTATTGGCATGAAGAGGAGCTACTGTTCTTGTCAGTTTCCTAAGAAGAGTTGAACTAGATATGGCCCATGTGTGTAGGAAGCACAGTTCTTTTGTTCTGAGCAAGCTCACTGTTTGAACTACATAGGAAACACAGAAGAGTAGAAGAGTGCTCTTTTCTCAAAAGCAGAGTGTGTTTCTTGTAAGGCGAGCTAGTGTTTGTTCCCCAGTCAGAAATAGAGTTGAATCCCATGCAGTTTTTGTTCCTACGAGGAAGAGGTGTTTTCTGATAAGAAGAGTCACTATTGCGCTCCTATTTCTATACACAGTACAAATAGGACTCGCGTCTGTTCCCAGCTAGTACAGTGTATTGGACTGAAGAGGAGCTACGGTTCTTGTCAGTTTCCTAAGCAGAGTTGAACTAGATATGGCCCGTGTGTGTAGGAAGCACAGTTCTTTAGTTCTGAGCAAGCTCACTGTTCGGACACCATAGGAAAAACAGTCGAGTAGAAGAGTGCTCTTTTCTCAAAAGCAGAGTGTGTTTCATGTAAGGCGAGCTAGCGTTTGTTTCCCAGTCCTAAATGGAGTTGAAACACATGCAGTTTATTGTCCTACGAGCAAGAGTTGTTTTCTGGTAAGAAGAGTCACTATTGTGCTCCCATTGTCATACACAGGGCAAATAGCACTGGCGTCTGTTCCCAGCATGTACAGTGTTGGACTGAAGAGGATCCACTGTTCTTTTCAGTTTCCTAAGCAGAATTGAACTAGATATGGCCGTATTTGTATGAAGCACAGTTCTTTTGTTCTGAGCAAGCTCACTGTTCTGGCCCTATAGGAAACACAGTAGAGTAGAAGACTGCTCGTTTCTCAAAAGCAGAGTTTGTTTCTTGTAAGGCAAGCTAGTGTTTGTTCCCCAGTCAGAAATGGAGTTGAATCCCATGCAGTTTTTGTTCCTACGAGGAAGAGGTGTTTTCTGATAAGAAGAGTCACTATTGCGCTCCCATTGCCATACACAGTACAAATAGGACTCGCGTCTGTTCCAAGCAAGTACAGTGTATTGGACTGAAGAGGAGCTACTGTTCTTGTCAGTTTCCTAAGCAGAGTTGAACTAGATATGGCTCCTGTGTGTAGGAAGCACAGTTCTTTTGTTCTCAGCAAGCTCACTGTTCGGACACCATATGAACCACAGTGAAATAGAAGACTGCTCTTTTCTCAAAAGCAGAGTGTGTTTCTTGTAAGGCGAGCTAGCGTTTGTTTCCCAGTCCTAAATGGAGTTGAATCTCATGCAGTTTTTGGTCCTACGAGCAAGAGTTGTTTTCTCGTAATCAAAGTCACTATTGCGCTCCCATTGCCATACACAGTGCAAATAGCACTCGCGTCTGTTCCCAGCAATTACAGTGTATTGGCATGAAGAGGAGCTACTGTTCTTGTCAGTTTCCTAAGAAGAGTTGAACTAGATATGGCCCATGTGTGTAGGAAGCCCAGTTCTTTTGTTCTGAGCAAGCTCAATGTTCGGACCCCATATGAACCACAGTAGAATAGAAGACTGCTCTTTTCTCAAAAGCAGAGTGTGTTTCTTGTAAGGCGAGCTAGCGTTTGTTTCCCAGTCCTAATTGGAGTTGAATCACATGCAGTTTTTGGTCCTACGAGCAAGAGTTGTTTTCTGGTAAGGAAAGTCACTATTGTGCTCCCTTTGCCATACACAGTGCAAATAGCACTCGCGTCTGTTCCCAGCAAGTACAGTGTATTGGACTGAAGAGGAGCTACTGTTCTTGTCAGTTTCCTAAGCAGAGTTGAACTAGATATGGCCCATGTGTGTAGGAAGCACAGTTCTTTTGTTCTGAGCAAGCTCACTGTTCGGACCCCATAGGAAACACAGTAGAGTAGAAGAGTGCTCTTTTCTCTAAAGCAGAGTGTGTTCCTTGTAAGGAGAGCTAGCGTTTGTTTCCCAGTCCTAAATGGAGTTGAATCACATGCAGTTTTTGGTACTACGAGCAAGAGTTGTTTTCTGGTAAGGAAAGTCACTATTGCGCTCCCATTTTCATACACAGTGCAAATAGCACTCGCATCTGTTCCCAGCAAGTAGAGTGTATTGGACTGAAGCGGAGCTACTGTTCTTGTCAGTTTGCTAAGCAGAGTTGAACTAGATATGGCCCCTGTGTGTAGGAAGCACAGTTCTTTTGTTCTGAGCAAGCTCACTGTTCGGACCACATAGGAAACACAGAAGAGTAGAAGAGTGCTCTTTTCTCAAAAGCAGAGTGTGTTTCTTGTAAGGCGAGCTAGTGTTTGTTCCCCAGTCAGAAATGGAGTTGAATCCCATGCAGTTTTTGTTCCTACGAGGAAGAGGTGTTTTCTGTTAAGAAGAGTCACTATTGTGCTCCTATTTCTATACACAGTACAAATAGGACTCGCGTCTGTTCCCAGCTAGTACAGTGTATTGGACTGAAGAGGAGCTACGGTTCTTGTCAGTTTCCTAAGCAGAGTTGAACTAGATATGGCCCGTGTGTGTAGGAAGCACAGTTCTTTTGTTCTGAGCAAGCTCACTGTTCTGACCCCATAGGAAACACATTAGAGCAGAAGAGTGCTCTTTTCTCAAAAGCAGAGTGTGTTTCTGGTAAGGCAAGCTAGCGTTTGTTTCCCAGTCCTAAATGGAGTTGAATCACATCCTGTTTCTGGTCCTACGAGCAAGAGTTGTTTTCTCTAAGGAACGTAACTATTGCACTCCCATTGTCAGACACAGGGCAAATAGCACTGGCGTCTGTTCCCAGCATGTACAGTGTATTGGACTGAAGAGGATCTACTGTTCTTGTCAGTTTCCTAAGCATAATTGAACTAGATATGGCCGTATTTGTAGGAAGCACAGTTCTTTTGTTCTGAGCAAACTCACTGTTCTGGCCCTATAGGAAACACAGTAGAGTAGAAGAGTGCTCTTTTCTCAAAAGCAGAGTGTGTTTCTTGTAAGGCGAGCTAGCGTTTGTTTCCCAGTCCTAAAGGGAGTTGAATCACATCCAGTTTCTGGTCCTACCAGCAAGAGTTGTTTTCTGGTAAGGAAAGTCACTATTGCGCTCCCATTTCCATACACAGTGCAAATAACACTCGCATCTGTTCCCAGCAAGTAGAGTGTATTGGACTGAAGCTGAGCTACTGTTCTTGTCAGTTTCCTAAGCAGAGTTGAATAGATATGGCCCCTGTGTGTAGGAAGCACAGTTCTTTTGTTCTGAGCAAGATCACTGTTCGGACACCATAGGAAAAACAGTCGAGTAGAAGAGTGCTCTTTTCTCAAAAGCAGAGTGTGTTTCTTGTAAGGCGAGCTAGCATTTGTTTCCCAGTCCTAAATGGAGTTGAAACACATGCAGTTTATTGTCCTACGAGCAAGAGTTGTTTTCTGGTAAGAAGAGTCACTATTGTGCTCCCATTGTCATACACAGGGCAAATAGCACTGGCGTCTGTTCCCAGCATGTACAGTGTATTGGACTGAAGAGGATCTACTGTTCTTTTCAGTTTCCTAAGCAGAATTGAACTAGATATGGCCGTATTTGTATGAAGCACAGTTCTTTTGTTCTGAGCAAGCTCACTGTTCTGGTCCTATAGGAAACACAGTAGACTAGAATACTGCTCTTTTCTCAAAAGCAGAGTGTGTTTCTTGTAAGGCGAGCTAGGCTTTCTTTCCCAGTCCTAAATGGAGTTGAATCACATGCAGTTTTTGGTCCTACGAGCAAGAGTTGTTTTCTGGTAAGGAGAGTCACTATTGCGCTCCCTTTGCCATACACAGTGCAAATAGTTACTCGAGTCTGTTCCCAGCAAGTACAGTGTATTGAACTGAAGAGGAGCTACTGTTCTTGTCACTTTCCTAAGCAGAGTTGAACTAGACATGGCCCATGTGTGTAGGAAGCACAGTTCTTTTGTTCTCAGCAAGCTCACTGTTCGGAAACCATATGAACCACAGTGAAATAGAAGACTGCTCTTTTCTCAAAAGCAGAGTGTGTTTCTCGTAAGGCGAGCTAGCGTTTGTTTCCCAGTCCTAAATGGAGTTGAATCTCATGTAGTTTTTGGTCCTACGAGCAAGATTTGTTTACTCGTAAGCAAAGTCACTATTGTGCTCCCATTGCCATACACAGTGCAAATAGCACTCGCGTCTGTTCCCAGCAAGTACAGTGTATTGGACTGAAGAGGAGCTACTGTTCTTGTCAGTTTCCTAAGCAGAGTTGAACTAGATATGTCCCGTGTGTGTAGGAAGCACAGTTCTTTTGTTCTGAGAAAGCTCAATTTTCAGACCCCATATGAACCACAGTAGAATAGATGACTGCTCTTTTCTCAAAACCAGAGTGTGTTTCTTGTAAGGCGAGCTAGCGTTTGTTTCCCAGTCCTAATTGGAGTTGAATCACATGCAGTTTTTGGTCCTACGAGCAAAAGAGGTTTTCTCGTAATCAAAGTCACTATTGCGCTCCCATTGCCATACACAGTGCAAATAGAACTCGCGTCTGTTCCCAGCAAGTACAGTGTATTGGACTGAAGAGGAGCTACTGTTCTTGTCAGTTTCCTAAGCAGAGTTGAACTAGATATGGCCCATGTGTGTAGGAAGCCCAGTTCTTTTGTTCTGAGCAAGCTCAATGTTCGGACCCCATATGAACCACAGTAGAATAGAAGACTGCTCTTTTCTCAAAAGCAGAGTGTGTTTCTTGTAAGGCGAGCTAGCGTTTGTTTCCCAGTCCTAATTGGAGTTGAATCACATGCAGTTTTTGGTCCTACGAGCAAGAGTTGTTTTCTGGTAAGGAAAGTCACTATTGTGCTCCCTTTGCCATACACAGTGCAAATAGCACTCGCGTCTGTTCACAGACATACAGTGTATTGGACTGAAGAGGAGCTACTGTTCTTGTCAGTTTCCTAAGCAGAGTTGAACTAGATATGGCCCATGTGTGTAGGAAGCACAGTTCTTTTGTTCTGAGCAAGCTCACTGTTCGGACCCCATAGGAAACACAGTAGAGTAGAAGAGTGCTCTTTTCTCTAAAGCAGAGTGTGTTCCTTGTAAGGAGAGCTAGCGTTTGTTTCCCAGTCCTAAATGGAGTTGAATCACATGCAGTTTTTGGTACTACGAGCAAGAGTTGTTTTCTGGTAAGGAAAGTCACTATTGCGCTCCCATTTCAATACACAGTGCAAATAGCACTCGCATCTGTTCCCAGCAAGTAGAGTGTATTGGACTGAAGCGGAGCTACTGTTCTTGTCAGTTTGCTTAGCAGAGTTGAACTAGATATGGCCCCTGTGTGTAGGAAGCACAGTTCTTTTGTTCTGAGCAAGCTCACTGTTCGGACCACATAGGAAACACAGAAGAGTAGAAGAGTGCTCTTTTCTCAAAAGCAGAGTGTGTTTCTTGTAAGGCGAGCTAGTGTTTGTTCCCCAGTCAGAAATGGAGTTGAATCCAATGCAGTTTTTGTTCCTACGAGGAAGAGGTGTTTTCTGATAAGAAGAGTCACTATTGTGCTCCTATTTCTATACACAGTACAAATAGGACTCGCGTCTGTTCCCAGCTAGTACAGTGTATTGGACTGAAGAGGAGCTACGGTTCTTGTCAGTTTCCTAAGCAGAGTTGAACTAGATATGGCCCGTGTGTGTAGGAAGCACAGTTCTTTTGTTCTGAGCAAGCTCACTGTTCTGACACCATAGGAAACACATTAGAGCAGAAGAGTGCTCTTTTCTCAAAAGCAGAGTGTGTTTCTGGTAAGGCAAGCTAGCGTTTGTTTCCCAGTCCTAAATGGAGTTGAATCACATCCTGTTTCTGGTCCTACGAGCAAGAGTTGTTTTCTCTAAGGAACGTAACTATTGCACTCCCATTGTCAGACACAGGGCAAATAGCACTGGCGTCTGTTCCCAGCATGTACAGTGTATTGGACTGAAGAGGATCTACTGTTCTTGTCAGTTTCCTAAGCATAATTGAACTAGATATGGCCGTATTTGTAGGAAGCACAGTTCTTTTGTTCTGAGCAAACTCACTGTTCTGGCCCTATAGGAAACACAGTAGAGTAGAAGAGTGCTCTTTTCTCAAAAGCAGAGCGTGTTTCTTGTAAGGCGAGCTAGCGTTTGTTTCCCAGTCCTAAATGGAGTTGAATCACATCCAGTTTCTGGTCCTACCAGCAAGAGTTGTTTTCTGGTAAGGAAAGTCACTATTGCGCTCCCATTTCCATACACAGTGCAAATAGCACTCGCATCTGTTCCCAGCAAGTAGAGTGTATTGGACTGAAGCTGAGCTACTGTTCTTGTCAGTTTCCTAAGCAGAGTTGAATAGATATGGCCCCTGTGTGTAGAAAGCACAGTTCTTTTTTTCTGAGCAAGATCACTGTTCGGACACCATAGGAAAAACAGTCGAGTAGAAGAGTGCTCTTTTCTCAAAAGCAGAGTGTGTTTCTTGTAAGGCGAGCTAGCATTTGTTTCCCAGTCCTAAATGGAGTTGAAACACATGCAGTTTATTGTCCTACGAGCAAGAGTTGTTTTCTGGTAAGAAGAGTCACTATTGTGCTCCCATTGTCATACACAGGGCAAATAGCACTGGCGTCTGCTCCCAGCATGTACAGTGTATTGGACTGAAGAGGATCTACTGTTCTTTTCAGTTTCCTAAGCAGAATTGAACTAGATATGGCCGTATTTGTATGAAGCACAGTTCTTTTGTTCTGAGCAAGCTCACTGTTCTGGTCCTATAGGAAACACAGTAGACTAGAATACTGCTCTTTTCTCAAAAGCAGAGTGTGTTTCTTGTAAGGCGAGCTAGGCTTTCTTTCCCAGTCCTAAATGGAGTTGAATCACATGCAGTTTTTGGTCCTACGAGCAAGAGTTGTTTTCTGGTAAGGAGAGTCACTATTGCGCTCCCTTTGCCATACACAGTGCAAATAGTTACTCGAGTCTGTTCCCAGCAAGTACAGTGTATTGAACTGAAGAGGAGCTACTGTTCTTGTCACTTTCCTAAGCAGAGTTGAACTAGATATGGCCCATGTGTGTAGGAAGCACAGTTCTTTTGTTCTCAGCAAGCTCACTGTTCGGAAACCATATGAACCACAGTGAAATAGAAGACTGCTCTTTTCTCAAAAGCAGAGTGTGTTTCTCGTAAGGCGAGCTAGCGTTTGTTTCCCAGTCCTAAATGGAGTTGAATCTCATGTAGTTTTTGGTCCTACGAGCAAGAGTTGTTTACTCGTAAGCAAAGTCACTATTGTGCTCCCATTGCCATACACAGTGCAAATAGCACTCGCGTCTATTCCCAGCAAGTACAGTGTATTGGACTGAAGAGGAGCTACTGTTCTTGTCAGTTTCCTAAGCAGAGTTGAACTAGATATGTCCCGTGTGTGTAGGAAGCACAGTTCTTTTGTTCTGAGAAAGCTCAATTTTCGGACCCCATATGAACCACAGTAGAATAGATGACTGCTCTTTTCTCAAAACCAGAGTGTGTTTCTTGTAAGGCGAGCTAGCGTTTGTTTCCCAGTCCTAATTGGAGTTGAATCACATGCAGTTTTTGGTCCTACGAGCAAGAGATGTTTTCTCGTAATCAAAGTCACTATTGCGCTCCCATTGCCATACACAGTGCAAATAGAACTCGCGTCTGTTCCCAGCAAGTACAGTGTATTGGACTGAAGAGGAGCTACTGTTCTTGTCAGTTTCCTAAGCAGAGTTGAACTAGATATGGCCCATGTGTGTAGGAAGCCCAGTTCTTTTGTTCTGAGCAAGCTCAATGTTCGGACCCCATATGAACCACAGTAGAATAGAAGACTGCTCTTTTCTCAAAAGCAGAGTGTGTTTCTTGTAAGGCGAGCTAGCGTTTGTTTCCCAGTCCTAAATGGAGTTGAATCACATGCAGTTTTTGGTCCTACGAGCAAGAGTTGTTTTCTGGTAAGGAATGTCACTATTGTGCTCCCTTTGCCATACACAGTGCAAATAGCACTCGCGTCTGTTCCCAGCAAGTACAGTGTATTGGACTGAAGAGGAGCTACTGTTCTTGTCAGTTTCCTAAGCAGAGTTGAACTAGATATGGCCCGTGTGTGTAGGAAGCACAGTTCTTTTGTTCTGAGCAAGCTCACTGTTCGGACCCCATAGGAATCACAGTAGAGTAGAAGAGTGCTCTTTTCTCAAAAGCAGAGTGTGTTTCTTGTAAGGCGAGCTAGCGTTTGTTTCCCAGTCCTAAATGGAGTTGAATCACATGCAGTTTCTTGTCCTAGGAACAAGAGTTGTTTTCTGGTAAAAAGAGTCACTGTTGCGCTCCCATTGTCATACACAGGGCAAATAGCACTGGCGTCTGTTCCCAGCATGTACAGTGTATTGGACTGAAGAGGATCTACTGTTCTTGTAAGTTTCCTAAGCAGAATTGAACTAGATATGGCCGTATTTGTAGGAAGCACAGTAATTTTGTTCTGAGCAAACTCACTGTTCTGGCCCTATAGGAAACACAGTAGAGTAGAAGAGTGCTCTTTCCTCAAAAGCAGAGTGTGTTTCTTGTAAGGAGAGCTAGCGTTTGTTTCCCAGTCCTAAATGGAGTTGAACCACATCCACTTTTTGGTACTACGAGCAAGAGTTGTTTTCTGGTAAGGAAAGTCACTATTGTGCTCACATTTCCATACACAGTGCAAATAGCACTCGCATCTGTTCCCAGGAAGTACAGTGTATTGGACTGAAGCGGAGCTACTGTTCTTGTCAGTTTGCTAAGCAGAGTTGAACTAGATATGGCCCCTGTGTGTAGGAATCACAGTTCTTTTGTTCTGAGCAAGCTCACTGTTTGAACTACATAGGAAACACAGAAGAGTAGAAGAGAGCTCTTTACTCAAAAGCAGAGTGTGTTTCTTGTAATGCGAGCTAGTGTTTGTTCCCCAGTCAGAAATAGAGTTGAATCCCATGCAGTTTTTGTTCCTACGAGGAAGAGGTGTTTTCTGATAAGAAGAGTCACTATTGCGCTCCTATTTCTATACACAGTACAAATAGGACTCGCGTCTGTTCCCAGCTAGTACAGTGTATTGGACTGAAGAGGAGCTACTGTTCTTGTCAGTTTCCTAAGCAGAGTTGAATAGATGTGGCCCCTGTGTGTAGAAAGCACAGTTCTTTTTTTCTGAGCAAGATCACTGTTCGGACACCATAGGAAAAACAGTCGAGTAGAAGAGTGCTCTTTTCTCAAAAGCAGAGTGTGTTTCTTGTAAGGCGAGCTAGCGTTTGTTTCCCAGTCCTAAATGGAGTTGAAACACATGCAGTTTATTGTCCTACGAGCAAGAGTTGTTTTCTGGTAAGAAGAGTCACTATTGTGCTCCCATTGTCATACACAGGGCAAATAGCACTGGCGTCTGTTCCCAGCATGTACAGTGTATTGGACTGAAGAGGATCTACTGTTCTTTTCAGTTTCCTAAGCAGAATTGAACTAGATATGGCCGTATTTGTATGAAGCACAGTTCTTTTGTTCTGAGCAAGCTCACTGTTCTGGTCCTATAGGAAACACAGTAGAGTAGAATACTGCTCTTTTCTCAAAAGCAGAGTGTGTTTCTTGTAAGGCGAGCTAGGCTTTGTTTCCCAGTCCTAAATGGACTTGAATCACATGCAGTTTTTGGTCCTACGAGCAAGAGTTGTTTTCTGGTAAGGAGAGTCACTATTGCGCTCCCTTTGCCATACACAGTGCAAATAGTTACTCGAGTCTGTTCCCAGCAAGTACAGTGTATTGAACTGAAGAGGAGCTACTGTTCTTGTCACTTTCCTAAGCAGAGTTGAACTAGATATGGCCCATGTGTGTAGGAAGCACAGTTCTTTTGTTCTCAGCAAGCTCACTGTTCGGAAACCATATGAACCACAGTGAAATAGAAGACTGCTCTTTTCTCAAAAGCAGAGTGTGTTTCTCGTAAGGCGAGCTAGCGTTTGTTTCCCAGTCCTAAATGGAGTTGAATCTCATGCAGTTTTTGGTCCTACGAGCAAGAGTTGTTTACTCATAAGCAAAGTCACTATTGTGCTCCCATTGCCATACACAGTGCAAATAGCACTCGCGTCTGTTCCCAGCAAGTACAGTGTATTGGACTGAAGAGGAGCTTCTGTTCTTGTCAGTTTCCTAAACAGAGTTGAACTAGATATGTCCCGTGTGTGTAGGAAGCACAGTTCTTTTGTTCTGAGAAAGCTCAATGTTCGGACCCCATATGAACCACAGTAGAATAGATGACTGCTCTTTTCTCAAAACCAGAGTGTGTTTCTTTTAAGGCGAGCTAGCGTTTGTTTCCCAGTCCTAATTGGAGTTGAATCACATGCAGTTTTTGGTCCTACGAGCAAGAGTTGTTTTCTCGTAATCAAAGTCGCTATTGCGCTCCCATTGCCATACACAGTGCAAATAGAACTCGCGTCTGTTCCCAGCAAGTACAGTGTATTGGACTGAAGAGGAGCTACTGTTCTTGTCAGTTTCCTAAGCAGAGTTGAACTAGATATGGCCCATGTGTGTAGGAAGCCCAGTTCTTTTGTTCTGAGCAAGCTCAATGTTCGGACCCCATATGAACCACAGTAGAATAGAAGACTGCTCTTTTCTCAAAAGCAGAGTGTGTTTCTTGTAAGGCGAGCTAGCGTTTGTTTCCCAGTCCTAAATGGAGTTGAATCACATGCAGTTTTTGGTCCTACGAGCAAGAGTTGTTTTCTGGTAAGGAATGTCACTATTGTGCTCCCTTTGCCATACACAGTGCAAATAGCACTCGCGTCTGTTCCCAGCAAGTACAGTGTATTGGACTGAAGAGGAGCTACTGTTCTTGTCAGTTTCCTAAGCAGAGTTGAACTAGATATGGCCCATGTGTGTAGGAAGCACAGTTCTTTTGTTCTGAGCAAGCTCACTGTTCGGACCCCATAGGAATCACAGTAGAGTAGAAGAGTGCTCTTTTCTCAAAAGCAGAGTGTGTTTCTTGTAAGGCGAGCTAGCGTTTGTTTCCCAGTCCTAAATGGAGTTGAATCACATGCAGTTTCTTGTCCTACGAGCAAGAGTTGTTTTCTGGTAAAAAGAGTCACTGTTGCGCTCCCATTGTCATACACAGGGCAAATAGCACTGGCGTCTGTTCCCAGCATGTACAGTGTATTGGACTGAAGAGGAGCTACTGTTCTTGTAAGTTTCCTAAGCAGAATTGAACTAGATATGGCCGTATTTGTAGGAAGCACAGTAATTTTGTTCTGAGCAAACTCACTGTTCTGGCCCTATAGGAAACACAGTAGAGTAGAAGAGTGCTCTTTCCTCAAAAGCAGAGTGTGTTTCTTGTAAGGAGAGCTAGTGTTTGTTTCCCAGTCCTAAATGGAGTTGAACCACATCCAGTTTTTGGTACTACGAGCAAGAGTTGTTTTCTGGTAAGGAATGTCACTATTGCGCTCCCATTTCCATACACAGTGCAAATAGCACTCGCATCTGTTCCCAGGAAGTACAGTGTATTGGACTGAAGAGGAGCTAATGTTCTTGTCAGTTTCCTAAGCAGAGTTGAACTAGATATGGCCCCTGTGTGTAGGAAGCCCAGTTCTTTTGTTCTGAGCAAGCTCACTATTCGGACCCCATAGGAAACACAGTAGAGTAGAAGAGTGCTGTTTTCTCAAAATCAGAGTGTCTTTCTTGTAAGGCGAGCTAGTGTTTGTTTCCCAGTCAGAAATGGAGTTGAATCCCATGCAGTTTCTGGTCCTATGAGCAAGAGTTGTTTTCTGATAAGAAGAGTTACTATTGTGCTCCTATTGCCATACACAGTGCAAATAGCACTCGCGTCTGTTCCCAGCAAGTACAGTGTATTGGACTGAAGAGAAGCTACTGTTCTTGTCAGTTTCCTAAGCAGAGTTGAACTAGATATGGCCCCTGTGTGTAGGAAGCACAGTTCTTTTGTTCTGAGCAAGCTCACTATTTGGACCCCATAGGAAAAACAGTAGAATAGAAGAGTGCTCTTTTCTCAAAAGCAGAGTGTGTTTCTTGTAAGGCGAGCTAATGTTTGTTTCCCAGTCAGAAATGGAGTTGAATCCCATGCAGTTTCTTGTCCTATGAGTAAGAGTTGTTTTCTGATAAGAAGAGTCACTATTGTGCTCCTATTGCCATACACAGGGCAAATAGCATTCGCGTCTGTTCCCAGCTAGTACAGTGTATTGGACTGAAGAGGAGCTACCGTTCTTGTCAGTTTCCTAAGCAGAGTTGAACTAGATATGGCCCGTGTGTGTAGGAAACACAGTTCTTTTGTTCTGAGCAAGCTCACTGTTCGGACCCCATAGGAAACACAGTAGAGTAGAAGAGTGCTCTTTTCTCTAAAGCAGAGGGTGTTTCTTGTTAGGCGAGCTAGCGTTTGTTTCCCAGTCCTAAATGGAGTTGAATCACATGCAGATTCTTGTCCTACGAGCAAGAGTTTTTTTCTGGTAAGAAGAGTCACTATTGCGCTCCCATTGTCATACACAGGGCAAATAGCTCTGGCATCTGTTCCCAGCATGTACAGTGTATTGGACTGAAGAGGAGCTACTGTTCTTTTCAGTTTCCTAAGCAGAATTGAACTAGATATGGCAGTATTTGTATGAAGCACAGTTCTTTTGTTCTGAGCAATCTCACTGTTCTGGCCCTATAGGAAACACAGTAGAGTAGAAGAGTGCTCTTTTCTCAAAAGCAGAGTGTGTTTCTTTTAAGGCAAGCTAGCATTTGTTTCCCAGTCCTAAACGGAGTTGAATCACATGCAGTTTGTGGTACTACGAGCAAGAGTTGTTTTCTGGTAAGGAAAGTCACTATTGCGCTCCCATTTCCATATTCAGGGCAAATAGCACTCGCGTCTGTTCCCAGCAAGTACAGTGTATCGGACTGAAGAGGAGCTACTGTTCTTGTCAGTTTCCTAAGCAGAGTTGAAGTAGATATGGCCCGTGTGTGTAGGAAGCACAGTTCTTTTGTTCTGAGCAAGCTCACTGTTCGGACCCCATAGGAAACACAGTAGAGTAGAAGAGTGCTCTTTTCTCAAAAGAAGAGCGTGTTTCTTGTAAGGCGAGCTAGCGTTTTTTTCCTAGTCCTAAATGGAGTTGAATCACATGCAGTTTCTGGTCCTACGAGCAAGAGTTGTTTTCTGGGAAAGAAAGTCACTATTGCACTCCCATTACCATACACATTAGAAATAGCAATCGCGTCTGTTCCCAGCAAGTACAGTGTATTGGACTGAATAGGAGCTAATGTTCTTGTCAGTTTCCTAAGCAGAGTTGTACTAGATATGGCCCATGTGTGTAGGAAGCACAGTTCTTTTGTTCTGAGCAAGCTCACTATTCGGACCCAATAGGAAACACATTAGAGTAGAAGAGAGCTCTTTTTTCAAAAGGAGAGTGTGTTCTTGTAACGCGAGCTACTGTTTGTTTTCCAGTCAGAAATGGAGTTGAAACCCATGCAGTTTCTGGTCCTACGAGCAAGAGTTGTTTTCTGGTAAGAAGAGTCACTATTGCGCTCCCATTGTCATACACAGGGCCAATAGCACTGGCGTCTGTTCCCAGCAAGTACAGTGTATTGGACTGAAGTGGAGCTACTGTTCTTATCAGTTTCCTAAGCAGAGTTGAACTAGATATGGCCCCTGTGTGTAGGAAGCACAGTTCTTTTGTTCTGAGCAAGCTCACTGTTCGGACCCCATAGGAAACACAGTAGAGTAGAAGAGTGCTCTTTTCTCAAAAGCAGAGTGTGTTTCTTGTAAGGCGAGCTAGTGTTTGTTTCCCAGTCAGAAATGGATTTGAATCCCATGCAGTTTCTTGTCCTATGAGTAAGAGTTGTTTTCTGATAAGAAGAGTGACTATTGTGCTCCTATTGCCATACACAGGGCAAATAGCACTCGCGTCTGTTCCCAGCTAGTACAGTGTATTCGACTGAAGAGGAGCTACCGTTCTTGTCAGTTTCCTAGGCAGAGTTGAACTAGATATGGCCCGTGTGTGTAGGAAGCACAATTCTTTTGTTCTGAGCAAGCTCACTATTCGGACCCCATAGGAAACACAGTAGAGTAGAAGAGTGCTCTTTTCTCAAAAGCAGCGTGTGTTTCTTGTAAGGCGAGCTAGTGTTTGTTTCCCAGTCAGAAATGGAGTTGAATCACATGCAATTTTTTGTCCTACGACCAAGAGTTGTTTTCTGGTAAGGAAAGTCACTATTGTTCTCCCATTTACATACACAGTTCAAACAGCACTCGTGTCTGCTCCCAGCAAGTACAGTGTATTGGACTGAAGCGGAGCTACTGTTCTTGTCAGTTTCCTAAGCAGAGTTGAACTAGATATGGCCCCTGTGTGTAGGAAGCACAGTTCTTTTGTTCTGAGCAAGCTCACTATTCGGACCCCATAAGAAACACAGTAGAGTAGAAGAGTGCTGTTTTCTCAAAATCAGAGTGTCTTTCTTGTAAGGCGAGCTAGTGTTTGTTTCCCAGTCAGAAATGGAGTTAAATCCCATGCAGTTTCTGGTCCTATGAGCAAGAGTTGTTTTCTGATAAGAAGAGTCACTATTGTGCTCCTATTGCCATACACAGTGCAAATAGCACTCGCGTCTGTTCCCAGCAAGTACAGTGTATTGGACTGAAGAGAAGCTACTGCTCTTGTCAGTTTCCTAAGCAGAGTTGAACTAGATATGGCCCCTGTGTGTAGGAAGCACAGTTCTTTTGTTCTGAGCAAGCTCACTGTTCGGACCCCATAGGAAACACAGTAGAGTAGAAGAGTGCTCTTTTCTCAAAAGCAGCGTGTGTTTCTTGTAAGGCGAGCTAGTGTTTGTTTCCCAGTCAGAAATGGAGTTGAATCCCATGCAATTTCTGGTCCTACGAGCAAGAGTTGTTTTCTGGTAAGGAAAGTCACTATTGTGCTCCCATTTCCATACACAGGGCAAATAGCACTCGCGTCTGTTCCCAGCAAGTACAGTGTATTGGACTGAAGCGGAGCTACAGTTCTTGTCAGTTTCCTAAGCAGAGATGAACTAGATATGGCCCGTGTGTGTAGGAAGTACAGTTCTTTTGTTCTGAGCAAGCTCACTGTTCAGACCCCCTAGAAAACACAGTAGAGTAGAAGAGTGCTCTTTTCTCAAAAGCAGAGTGTGTTTTTTGTAAGGCGAGATAGCGTTTGTTTCCCACTCCTAAATGGAGTTGAATCACATGCAGTTTTTTGTCCTACGACCAAGAGTTGTTTTCTGGTAAGGAAAGTCACTATTGTTCTCCCATTTACATACACAGTTCAAATAGCACTCGTGTCTGCTCCCAGCAAGTACAGTGTATTGGACTGAAGCGGAGCTACTGTTCTTGTCAGTTTCCTAAGCAGAGTTGAACTAGATATGGCCCCTGTGTGTAGGAAGCACAGTTCTTTTGTTCTGAGCAAGCTCACTATTCGGACCCCATAGGAAACACAGTAGAGTAGAAGAGGGCTGTTTTCTCAAAATCAGAGTGTCTTTCTTGTAAGGCGAGCTAGTGTTTGTTTCGCAGTCAGAAATGGAGTTGAATTCCATGCAGTTTCTCGGCCTATGAGCAAGAGGTGTTTTCTGATAAGAAGAGTCACTATTGCGCTCCTATTGCCATACACAGTGCAAATAGCACTCGCGTCTGTTCCCAGCTAGTACAGTGTATTGGACTGAAGAGGAGCTACCGTTCTTGTCAGTTTCCTAAGCAGAGTTGAACTAGATATGGCCCGTGTCTGTAGGAAGCACATTTCTTTTGTTCTGAGCAAGCTCACTCTTCGGACCCCATAAGAAACACAGTAGAGTAGAAGAGTGCTCTTTTCTCAAAAGCAGAGTGTGTTTCTTGTAAGGCAAGCTAGCATTTGTTTCCCAGTCCTAAATGGAGTTGAATCACATCCTGTTTTTGGTACTACGAGCAAGAGTTTTTTTCGGGTAAGGAAAGTCACTATTGCACTCCAATTGCCATACACAGTGCAAATAGCACTCACGTCTGTTCCCTGCAAGTACAGTGTATTGGACTGAAAAGGAGCTACTGTTCTTGTCAATTTCCTAAGCAGAGTTGAACTAGATATGGCCCCTGTGTGTAGGAAGCACAGTTCTTTTGTTCTGAGCAAGCTCACTGTTCCGACCCCATAGGATACACAGTAGAGTAGAAGAGTGCTCTTTTCTCAAAAGCAGAGTGTGTTTCTTGAAAGGAGAGCTAGCGTTTGTTTCCCAGTCCTAAATGGAGTTGAATCACATACAGTTTCTGGTCCTACGAGCAAGAGTTGTTTTCTGGTAAGAAGAGTCACTATTGTGCTCCCATTGTCATACAGAGGGCAAATAGCCCTGGCGTCTGTTCCCAGCATGTACAGTGTATTGGACTGAAGAGAATCTACTGTTCTTTTCAGTTTCCTAAGCAGAATTGAACTAGATATGGCCATATTTGTAGGAAGCACAGTTCTTTTGTTTGAGCAAGCTCACTGTTCGGACCCTATAGGAAACACAGTAGAGTTGAAGAGTGCTCTTTTCTCAAAAGCAGAGTTTGTTTCTTGTAAGGCAAGCTAGTGTTTGTTTCCCAGTCAGAAATGGAGTTGAATCCCATGCTGTTTCTTGTCCTATGAGTAAGAGTTGTTTTCTGATAAGAAGAGTGACTATTGTGCTCCTATTGCCATACACAGGGCAAATAGCACTCGATTCTGTTCCCAGCTAGTACAGTGTATTCGACTGAAGAGGAGCTACCGTTCTTGTCAGTTTCCTAAGCAGAGTTGAACTAGATATGGCCCGTGTGTGTAGGAAGCACAGTTCTTTTTTTCTGAGCAAGCTCACTGTTCAGACCCCATAGGAAACACAGTAGAGTAGAAGAGTGCTCTTTTCTCAAAAGCAGAGTGTGTTTCTTGTAAGGCGAGCTAGTGTTTGTTTCCCAGTCAGAAATGGAGTTGAATCCCATGCAGTTTCTGGTCCTACGAGCAAGAGTTGTTTTCTGGTAAGGAAAGTCACTATTGTGCTCCCATTTCCATACACAGTGCAAATAGCACTCGCGTCTGTTCCCAGCAAGTACAGTGTATTGGACTGAAGCGGAGCTACTGTTCTTGTCAGTTTCCTAACCAGAGATGAACTAGATATGGCCCGTGTGTGTAGGAAGCACAGTTCTTTTGTTCTGAGCAAGCTCACTGTTCAGACCCCCTAGAAAACACAGTAGAGTAGAAGAGTGCTCTTTTCTCAAAAGCAGTGTGTGTTTTTTGTACGGCGAGATAGCGTTTGTTTCCCATTCCTAAATGGAGTTGAATCACATGCAGTTTTTTGTCCTACGACCAATAGTTGTTTTCTGGTAAGGAAAGTCACTATTGCGCTCCCATTTACATACACAGTGCAAATAACACTCATGTCTGTTCCCACCAAGTACAGTGTATTGGACTGAAGCGTAGTTACTGTTTTTGTCAGTTTCCTAAGCAGAGTTGAACTAGATATGGCCCCTGTGTGTAGGAAGCACAGTTCTTTTGTTCTGAGCAAGCTCATTATTCGGACCCCATAGGAAACACAGTAGAGTAGAAGAGTGCTCTTTTCTCAAAATCAGAGTGTCTTTCTTGTAAGGCGAGCTACTGTTTGTTTCCCAGTCAGAAATGGAGTTGAATCCCATGCAGTTTCTGGTCCTACGAGCAAGAGGTGTTTTCTGGTAAGGAAAGTCACTATTGCGCTCCCATTTACATACACAGTGCAAATAGCACTCGCGTCTATTCCCAGCAAGTACAGTGTTTTGGACTGAATAGGAGCTACTGTTCTTGTCAGTTTCCTAAGCAGAGTTGAACTACATATGGTCCGTGTGTGTAGGAAGCACAGTTCTTTTGTTCTGAGCAAGCTCACTGTTCGGACCCCAAAGGAAACACAGTAGAGTAGAAGAGTGCTTTTTTCTCAAAAGCAGAGTGTGTTTCTTGTAAGGCGAGCTAGCATTTGTTTCCCAGTCCTAAATGGAGCTGAATCACATGCAGTTTCTGGTCCTATGAGCAAGAGTTGTTTTCTGGTAAGGAAAGTGACTATTGCGCTCCCATTGCCATATACAGTGCCAATAGCACTCGCGTCTGTTCCCAGCAAGTACAGTGTATTGGACTGAAGAGGAGCTACTGTTCTTGTCAGTTTCCTAGGCATAGTTGAACTAGATATGGCCCGTGTGTAGGAAGCACAGTTCGTTTGTTCTGAGCAAGCTCAATGTTCGGACCCAATAGGAAACACAGTAGAGTAGAAGAGTGCTCTTTTCTCAAAAACAGAGTGTGTTTCTTTTAAGGCGAGCTAGCGTTTGTTTCCCTGTCCTAAATGGAGTTGAATCACATGCAGTTTTTGGTCCTACGAGCAAGAGTTGTTTTCTGGTAATAAAGTCACTGTTGCACTCCCATTGCCATACACAGTGTAAAAAGCACTCGCATCTGTTCCCAGCCAGTACAGTTTATTGGACTGAAGCAGAGCTACTGTTCTTGTCAGTTTCCTAAGCAGAGTTGAACTAGATATAGCCCGTGTGTGTAGAAAGCCCAGTTCTTTTGTTCTGAGCAAGCTCGCTGTTCGGACCCCATAGGATACACAGTCGATTAGAAGAGTGCTCTTTTCTCAAAAGCAGAGTGTGTTTCTTGTTACGTGAGCTAGAGTTTGTTTCCCAGTCCTAAATGGAGTTGAATCACATGCAGTTTCTTGTCCTACGAGCAAGAGTTGTTTTCTGGTAATAAGAGTCAATATTGCGCTCCCATTGTCATACACAGGGCAAATAGCACAGGCGTCTGTTCCCAGCATGTACAGTGCTTTGGACTGAACAGGAGCTACTGTTCTTTTCAGTTTCCTAAGCAGAGTTGAACTATATATGGCAGTATTTGTATGAAGCACAGTTCTTTTGTACTGAGCAAGCTCACTGTTCTGGCCCAATAAGAAACACACTAGAGTAGAAGAGTGCTCTTTTCTCAAAAGCAGAGTGTGTTTCTTGTAATGCGAGCTGGCATTTGTTTCCCAGTCCTAAATGGAGTTGAATCACATGCAGTTTTTGGTCCTACGACCAAGAGTTGTTTTCTGGTAAGGAAAGTCTTTATTGTGCTCCCATTTCCATACACAGTGCAAATAGCACTCGCGACTGTTCCCAGCAATTACAGTGTATTGGACTGAAGCAGAGCTACTGTTCTTGTCAATTTCCTAAGCAGAGTTGAACTAGATATGGCCCCTGTGTGTAGGAAGCACAGTTCTTTTGTTCTGAGCAAGCTCACTATTTGGACCCCATAGGAAACACAGTAGAGTAGAAGAGAGCTCTTTTCTCAAAATCAGAGAGTCTTTCTTGTAAGGCGAGCTAGTGTTTGTTTCCCAGTCAGAAATGGAGTTGAATCCCATGCAGTTTCTTGTCCTATGAGTAAGAGTTGTTTTCTGATAAGAGGAGTCACTATTGGGCTCCTATTGCCATACAAAGTGCAAATAGCACTCGTGTCTGTTCCCAGCTAGTACAGTGTATTGGACTGAAGAGGAGCTACCGTTCTTTTCAGTTTCCTAAGCAGAGTTGAACTAGATATGGCCCGTGTGTGTAGGAAGCACAGTTCTTTTGTTCTGAGCAAGCTCACTGTTCGGACCCCATAGGAAACACAGTAGAGTAGAAGAGTTCTCTTTTCTCAAAAGCAGAGTGTGTTTCTTGTAAGGCGAGCTAGCGTTTGTTTCCCAGTCCTAAATGGAGTTGAATCACATGCAGTTTTTGGTCCTACGAGCAAGAGTTGTTTTCTAGTAATAAAGTCACTGTTGCGCTCCCATTGCCATACACAGTGTAAATAGCACTCGCATCTGTTCCCAGCAAGTACAGTGTATTGGACTGAAGCGGAGCTACTGTTCTTGTCAGTTTCCTAAGCAAAGTTGAACTAGATATGGCCCGTGTGTGAAGGAAGCCCAGTTCTTTTGTTCTGAGCAAGCTCACTGTTCGGACCCCATAGGATACACAGTCGAGTAGAAGAGTGCTCTTTTCTCAAAAGCAGAGTAGGTTTCTTGTTAGGCCAGCTAGCGTTTGTTTCCCAGTCCTAAATGGAGTTGAATCACATGCAGATTCTTGTCCTACGAGCAAGAGTTGTTGTCTGGTAAGAAGAGTCACTATTGCGCTCCCATTGTCATACACAGGGCAAATAGCACTGGCGTCTGTTCCCAGCATGTACAGTGTATTGGACTGAACAGGAGCTACTGTTCTTTTCAGTTTCCTAAGCAGAATTGAACTAGATATGGCCCGTTTGTGTAGGAAGCACAGTTCTTTTCTTCTGAGCAAGCTCACTGTTCTGGCCCTATAGGAAACACAGTAGAGTAGAAGAGTGCTCTTTTCTCAAAAGCAGAGTGTGTTTTTTGTAAGGCGAGCTAGCGTTTGTTTCCCAGTCCTAAATGGAGTTGAATCACATGCAGTTTTTAGTCCTACGACCAAGAGTTGTTTTCTGGTAAGGAAAGTCACTATTGCGCTCCCATTTCCATACAAAGTGCAAATAACACTCGCATCTGTTCCCAGGAAGTACAGTGTATTGGACTGAAGCGGAGCTACTGTTCTTGTCAGTTTCCTAAGCAGAGTTGAACGAGATATGTCCCGTGTGTGTAGGAATCACAGTTCTTTTGTTCTGAGCAAGCTCACTATTCGGACCCCATAGGAAACACAGTAGAGTAGAAGAGTGCTCTTTTCTCAAAATCAGAGTGTCTTTCTTGTAAGGCGAGCTAGTGTTTGTTTCCCAGTCAGAAATGTAGTTGAATCCCATGCAGTTTCTTGTCCTATGAGTAAGAGTTGTTTTCTGATCAGAAGAGTCACTATTGTGCTCCTATTGCCATACACAGTGCAAATAGCACTCGCGTCTGTTCCCAGCTAGTACAGTGTATTGGACTGAAGAGGAGCTACCGTTCTTGTCAGTTTCCTAAGCAGAGTTGACCTAGATATGGCCCGTGTGTGTAGGAAGCACAGTTCTTTTGTTCTGAGCAAGCTCACTGTTCAGACCCCATAGGAAACACAGTAGTGTAGAAGAGTGCTCTTTTCTCAAAAGCAGAGTGTGTTTCTTGTAAGGCGAGCTAGCGTTTGTTTCCCAGTCCTAAATGGAGTTGAATCACATCCAGTTTTTGGTCCTACGAGCAAGAGTTGTTTTCTGGTAAGGAAAGTCACTATTGCGCTCCCAGTGCCATACACAGTGCAAATAGCACTCCCGTCTGTTCCCAGCAAGTACAGTGTATTGGACTGAAGAGGAGCTACTGTTCTTGTCAGTTTCCAAAGCAGAGTTGAACTAGATATGGCCCGTGTGTGTAGGAAGCACAGATCTTTTGTTAGGAGCAAGATCAATGTTCGGGACCCATAGGAAACACAGTAGAGTAGAAGAGTGCTCTTTTCTCAAAAGCAGAGTGTGTTTCTTGTAAGGCGAGCTAGTGTTTGTTTCCCAGTCAGAAATGGTGTTGAATTCCATGCAGTTTCTGGTCCTATGAGCAAGAGGTGTTTTATGGTAAGAAAAGTCACTATTGCGCTCCCATTTCCTTACACAGTGCAAATAGCACTCGCGTCTGTTCTTAGCAGTTACAGTGTATTGGACTGAAGTTGAGCTAATGTTCTTGTCAGTTTCCTAAGCAGCGATGAACTAGATATGGCCCGTGTGTGTAGGAAGCACAGTTCTTTTGTTCTGAGCAAGCTCACTGGTCAGACCCCCTAGGAAACACAGTAGAGTAGAAGAGTGCTCTTTTCTCAAAAGCAAAGTGTGTTTTTTGTAAGGCGAGATAGCGTTGTTTCCCAGTCCTAAATGGAGTTGAATCACATGCAGTTTTTGGTCCTACGAGCAAGAGTTGTTTTCTGGTAAGAAGAGTCACTATTGCGCTCCCATTGCCATACACAGTGCAAATAGCACTCGCATCTATTCCTGGCAAGTGCAGTGTATTGGACTGAAGAGGGGCTTCTGTTCTTGTCAGTTTCCTAAGCAGAGTTGAACTAGATATGGCCCGTGTGTGTAGGAAGCACAGTTCTTTTGTTCTGAGCAAGCTCACTGTTCGGACACCATAGGAAACACAGTAGAGTAGAAAAGTGCTCTTTTCTCAAAAGCAGAGTGTGTTTCTTGTAAGGCGAGCTAGCGTTTGTTTCCCAATCCTAAATGGAGATGAATCACATGCAGTTTCTGGTCGTACGAGCAAGAGTTGTTTTCTGGTAAGGAGAGTCACTATTGCGCTCCCATTGTGATACATAGGGCAAATAGCACTGGCATCTGTTCCCAGATTGTACAGTGTATTGGACTGAAGAGGAGCTACTGTTCTTGTCAGTTTCCTAAGCAGACTTGAACTAGATATGGCCCGTGTGTGTAGGAAGCACAGTTCTTTTGTTCTGAGCAAGCTCACTTGTCAGACCCCCTAGGAAACACAGTAGAGTAGAAGAGTGCTCTTTTCTCAAAAGCAGAGTGTGTTTTTTGTAAGGCGAGATAGCGTTGTTTCCCAGTCCAAAATGGAGTTGAATCACATGCAGTTTCTGGTCCTACGAGCAAGAGTTGTTTTCTGGTAAGGAAAGTCACTATTGCGCTCCCATTGCCATACACAGCGCAAATAGCACTCGCGTCTGTTCACAGCAAGTACAGTGTATTGGACTGAAGAGGAGCTACTGTTCTTGTCAGTTTCCAAAGCAGAGTTGAACTAGATATGGCCCGTATGTGTAGGAAGCACAGTTCTTTTGTTCTGAGCAAGCTCACTGTTCGGACCCCCTAGGAAACACAGTAGAGTAGAAGAGTGCTCTTTTCTCAAAAGCAGAGTGTGTTTCTTGTAAGGCGAGCTCGCATTTGTTTCCCATTCATAAATGGAGTTGAATCACATGCAGTATCTGGTTCTACAAGCAAGAGACGTTTTCTGGTAAGAAAAGTCTCTATTGCGCTCCCATTGCCATACATATTGCAAATAGCACTCGCATCTGTTCCCAGCAATTACAGTGTATTGGACTGAAGTGGAGCTACTGTTCTTGTCAGTTTACTAAGCAGAGTATAACTAGATATGGCCCCTGTGTGTAGGAAGCACAGTTCTTTTCTTCTGAGCAAGCTCACTGTTCTGGCCCTATAGGAAACACAGTAGAGTAGAAGAGTGCTCTTTTCTCAAAAGCAGAGTGTGTTTTTTGTAAGGCGAGCTAGCGTTTGTTTCCCAGTCCTAAATGGAGTTGAATCACATGCAGTTTTTAGTCCTACGACCAAGAGTTGTTTTCTGGTAAGGAAAGTCACTATTGCGCTCCCATTTCCATACAAAGTGCAAATAACACTCGCATCTGTTCCCAGGAAGTACAGTGTATTGGACTGAAGCGGAGCTACTGTTCTTGTCAGTTTCCTAAGCAGAGTTGAACGAGATATGTCCCGTGTGTGTAGGAATCACAGTTCTTTTGTTCTGAGCAAGCTCACTATTCGGACCCCATAGGAAACACAGTAGAGTAGAAGAGTGCTCTTTTCTCAAAATCAGAGTGTCTTTCTTGTAAGGCGAGCTAGTGTTTGTTTCCCAGTCAGAAATGTAGGTGAATCCCATGCAGTTTCTTGTCCTATGAGTAAGAGTTGTTTTCTGATAAGAAGAGTCACTATTGTGCTCCTATTGCCATACACAGTGCAAATAGCACTCGCGTCTGTTCCCAGCTAGTACAGTGTATTGGACTGAAGAGGAGCTACCGTTCTTGTCAGTTTCCTAAGCAGAGTTGACCTAGATATGGCCCGTGTGTGTAGGAAGCACAGTTCTTTTGTTCTGAGCAAGCTCACTGTTCAGACCCCATAGGAAACACAGTAGTGTAGAAGAGTGCTCTTTTCTCAAAAGCAGAGTGTGTTTCTTGTAAGGCGAGCTAGCGTTTGTTTCCCAGTCCTAAATGGAGTTGAATCACATCCAGTTTTTGGTCCTACGAGCAAGAGTTGTTTTCTGGTAAGGAAAGTCACTATTGCGCTCCCAGTGCCATACACAGTGCAAATAGCACTCCCGTCTGTTCCCAGCAAGTACAGTGTATTGGACTGAAGAGGAGCTACTGTTCTTGTCAGTTTCCAAAGCAGAGTTGAACTAGATATGGCCCGTGTTTGTAGGAAGCACAGATCTTTTGTTAGGAGCAAGATCAATGTTCGGGACCCATAGGAAACATAGTAGAGTAGAAGAGTGCTCTTTTCTCAAAAGCAGAGTGTGTTTCTTGTAAGGCGAGCTAGTGTTTGTTTCCCAGTCAGAAATGGAGTTGAATCCCATGCAGTTTCTAGTCCTATGAGCAAGAGGTGTTTTATGGTAAGGAAAGTCACTATTGCGCTCCCATTTCCTTACACAGTGCAAATAGCACTCGCGTCTGTTCTTAGCAATTACAGTGTATTGGACTGAAGTTGAGCTAATGTTCTTGTCAGTTTCCTAAGCAGAGATGAACTAGATATGGCCCGTGTGTGTAGGAAGCACAGTTCTTTTGTTCTGAGCAAGCTCACTGGTCAGACCCCCTAGGAAACACAGTAGAGTAGAAGAGTGCTCTTTTCTCAAAAGCAGAGTGTGTTTTTTGTAAGGCGAGATAGGGTTGTTTCCCAGTCCTAAATGGAGTTGAATCACATGCAGTTTTTGGTCCTACGAGCAAGAGTTGTTTTCTGGTAAGAAGAGTCACTATTGCGCTCCCATTGCCATACACAGAGCAAATAGCACTCGCATCTATTCCCGGCAAGTGCAGTGTATTGGACTGAAGAGGGGCTTCTGTTCTTGTCAGTTTCCTAAGCAGAGTTGAACTAGATATGGCCCGTGTGTGTAGGAAGCACAGTTCTTTTGTTCTGAGCAAGCTCACTGTTCGGACACCATAGGAAACACAGTAGAGTAGAAAAGTGCTCTTTTCTCAAAAGCAGAGTGTGTTTCTTGTAAGGCGAGCTAGCGTTTGTTTCCCAATCCTAAATGGAGATGAATCACATGCAGTTTCTGGTCGTACGAGCAAGAGTTGTTTTCTGGTAAGGAGAGTCACTATTGCGCTCCCATTGTGATACATAGGGCAAATAGCACTGGCATCTGTTCCCAGATTGTACAGTGTATTGGACTGAAGAGGAGCTACTGTTCTTGTCAGTTTCCTAAGCAGACTTGAACTAGATATGTCCCGTGTGTGTAGGAAGCACAGTTCTTTTGTTCTGAGCAAGCTCACTGGTCAGACCCCCTAGGAAACACAGTAGAGTAGAAGAGTGCTCTTTTCTCAAAAGCAGAGTGTGTTTTTTGTAAGGCGAGATAGCGTTGTTTCCCAGTCCAAAATGGAGTTGAATCACATGCAGTTTCTGGTCCTACGAGCAAGAGTTGTTTTCTGGTAAGGAAAGTCACTATTGCGCTCCCATTGCCATACACAGCGCAAATAGCACTCGCGTCTGTTCACAGCAAGTACAGTGTATTGGACTGAAGAGGAGCTACTGTTCTTGTCAGTTTCCAAAGCAGAGTTGAACTAGATATGGCCCGTGTGTGTAGGAAGCACAGTTCTTTTGTTCTGAGCAAGCTCACTGTTCGGACCCCCTAGGAAACACAGTAGAGTAGAAGAGTGCTCTTTTCTCAAAAGCAGAGTGTGTTTCTTGTAAGGCGAGCTCGCATTTGTTTCCCATTCATAAATGGAGTTGAATCACATGCAGTATCTGGTTCTACGAGCAAGAGACGTTTTCTGGTAAGAAAAGTCTCTATTGCGCTCCCATTGCCATACATATTGCAAACAGCACTCGCATCTGTTCCCAGCAATTACAGTGTATTGGACTGAAGTGGAGCTACTGTTCTTGTCAGTTTCCTAAGCAGAATTGAACTAGATATGGCCCCAGTGTGTAGGAAGCACAGTTCTTTTGTTCTGAGCAAGCTCCCTGTTCGGACCCCATAGGATACACAGTCAAGTAGAAGAGTGCTCTTTTCTCAAAAGCAGAGTGTGTTTCTTGTTAGGTGAGCTGGCGTTTGTTTCCCAGTCCTAAATGGAGTTGAATCACATGCATTTTCTTGTCCTACGAGCAAGAGTTGTTTTCTGGTAAGAAGAGTCACTATTGCGCTCCCATTGTCATACACTGGGCAAATAGCACTGGCGTCTGTTCCCAGCATGTACAGTGTATTGGACTGAAAAGGAGCTACTGTTCTTGTCAGTTTCCTAAGCAGAATTGAACTAGATATGGCCGTGTGTGTAGGAAGCACACTTCTTTTGTTCTGAGCAAGCTCACTGTTCTGGCCCTATAGGAAACACAGTAGAGTAGAAGAGTACTCTTTTCTCAAAAGCAGAGTGTGTTTCTTGTAAGGCGAGCTAGCGTTTGTTTCCCAGTCCTAAATGGAGTTGAATCACATGCAGTTTTTGGTCCCACGAGCAAGAGTTGTTTTCTGGTAATAAAGTCACTATTGCGCTCCCATTGCCATACACAGTGCAAATAGCACTCGCGTCTGTTCACAGCAAGTACAGTGCATTGAACTGAAGCAGAGCTGCTGTTCTTGTCAGTTTCCTAAGCAGAGTTGAACTAGATATGGCTCCTGTGTGTAGAAAGCACAGTTCTTTTGTTCTGAGGAAGCTCACTGTTCGGACAACATAGGAAACACAGTAGAGTAGAAGAGTGCTCTTTTCTCAAAAGCAGAGTGTATTTTTTGTAAGGCGAGCTAGTGTTTGTTTTCCAGGCACAAATGGAGTTGAATCCCATGCAATTTCTGGTCCTACGAGCAAGAGTTGTTTTCTGGTAAGAAGAGTCACTATTGCGCTTTCATTGTCATACACAGCGCAAATAGCACTCGCGTCTGTTCACAGCAAGTACAGTGTATTGGACTGAAGAGGAGCTACTGTTCTTTTCAGTTTCCTAAGCAGAATTGAACTAGATATGGCCCTATGTGAAGGAAGCACAGCTCTTTTGTTCTGAGCAAGCTCACTGTTCTGGCCCTATAGAAAACACAGTAGAGTAGAAGAATGCTCTTTCTCAAAAGCAGAGTGTGTTTCTTTTGATGCGAGCTAGCGTTTGCTTCCGAGTCCTAAATGGAGTTGAATCACATCTAGTTTTCTGGTCCTACGAGGAAGAGTTGTTTTCTGGTAAGGAAAGTCACTATTGCATTCCCATTGCCATACACAGTGCAAATAGCACTCGCGTCTGTTCCCAGGAAGTACAGTGTATTGGACTGAAGAGGACCAGCTGTTCTTGTCAGTTTCCTAAGCAGAGTTGAACTAGATATGGCACCTGTGTGTACGAAGCACAGTTCTTTTGTTCTGAGCAAGCTCACTGTTCGGTCCCCATAGGAAACACAGTAGAGTAGAAGAGTGCTCTTTTCTCAAAAGCAGAGTGTGTTTCTTGTAAGGCGAGCTGGTGTTTGTTTCCCAGTCAGAAATGGAGTTGAATCCCATGCAGTTTCTGGTCCTACGAGCAAGAGTTGTTTTCTGATAAGAAGAGTCACTATTGCACTCTTATTGCCATACACAGTACAAATAGCACGCGCGTCTGTTCCCAGCTAGTACAGTGTATTGGACTGAAGAGGAGCTACCATTCTTGTCAGTTTCCTAAGCAGAGTTGAACTAGATATGGCCCCTGTGTGTAGGAAGCACAGTTCTTTTGTTCTGAGCAAACTCACTGTTCGGACCCCATAGGAAACACAGTAGAGTAGAAGAGTGCTCTTTTCTCAAAAGCAGAGTGTGTTTCTTGTAAGGCAAGCTGGCGTTTGTTTCCCAGTCCTAAATGGAGTTGAATCACATCCTGTTTTTGGTCCTACGAGCAAGAGTTGTTTTCTGGTAAGGAAAGTCACTATTGCGCTCCCATTGCCATGCACAGTGCAAAGAGCACTCGCGTCTGTTCCCAGCAAGTACAGTGTATTGGACTGAAGCGGAGCTACTGTTCTTGTCAGTTTCCTAAGCAGAGTTTAACTAGATATGGCACCTGTGTGTAGGAAGCACAGTTCTTTTGTTCTGAGCAAGTTCACTATTCGGAAAACATAGGAAACACAGTAGAGCAGAAGAGTGCTCTTTTCTCAAAATCAGAGAGTCTTTCTTGTAAGGCGAGCTAGTGTTTGTTTCCCAGTCAGAAATGGAGTTGAATCCCATGCAGTTTCTTGTCCTATGAGTAAGAGTTGTTTTCTGGTAAGAAGAGTCACTATTGTGCTCCTATTGCCATACACAGTGCAAATAGCACTCGCGTCTGTTCCCAGCTAGTACAGTGTATTGGACTGAAGAGGAGCTACCGTTCTTGTCAGTTTCCTAAGCAGAGTTGAACTAGATTTGGCCCGTGTGTGTAGGAAGCACAGTTCTTTTGTTGTGAGCAAGCTCACTGTTCGAACCCCATAGGAAACACAGTAGAGTAGAAGAGTGCTCTTTTCTCAAAAGCAGAGTGTGTTTCTTGTAAGGCGAGCCAGCGTTTGTTTCCCAGTCCTAAATGGTGTTGAATCACACCCAGTTTTTGGTCCTACGAGCAAGAGTTGTTTTCTGGTAAGGAAAGTCACTATTGTGCTCCCAGTGCCATACACAGTGCAAATAGCACTCGCGTCTGTTCCCAGCAAGTACAGTGTATTGGACTGAAGATGAGCTACTGTTTTTGTCAGTTTCATAAGCAGAGTTGAACTAGATATGGCCCGTGTGTGTAGGAAGCACAGTTCTTTTGTTCCGAGTAAGCTCAATGTTCGGACCCCATAGGAAACACAGTAGAGTAGAAGACTGCTCTTTTCTCAAAAGCAGAGTGTGTTTCTTGTAAGGCGAGCTAGCGTTTGTTTCCCAGTCCTAAATGGAGTTGAATCACATGCAGTTTTTGGTACTACGACCAAGAGTTGTTTTCTGGTAAGGAAAGTCACTATTGTGCTCTCATTTATATACACAGTGCAAATAGCACTCGCATCTGTTCCCAGCAAGTACAGTGTATAGGACTGAAGCGGAGCTACTGTTCTTGTCAGTTTCCTAAGCAGAGTTTAACTAGATATGGCACCTGTGTGTAGGAATCACAGTTCTTTTGTTCTGAGCAAGCTCACTATTCGGACCCAATAGGAAACACAGTAGAGTAGAAGAGTGGTCTTTTCTCAAAATCAGAGAGTCTTTCTTGTAAGGCGAGCTAGTGTTTGTTTCCCAGTCAGAAATGGAGTTGAATCCCATGCAGTATCTTGTCCTATGAGTAAGAGTTGTTTTCTGATAAGAAGTGTCACTATTGTGCTCCTATTGCCATACACAGTGCAAATAGCACTCGCGTCTGTTTCCAGCTAGTACAGTGTATTGGACTGAAGAAGAGCTACCGTTCATGTCAGTTTCCTAAGCAGAGTTGAACTAGATATGGCCCATGTGTGTAGGAATCACAGTTCTTTTGTTCTGAGCAAGCTAACTGTTCAGACCCCATAGGAAACACAGTAGAGTAGAAGAGTGCTCTTTTCTCAAAAGCAGAGTGTGTTTCTTGTAAGGCGAGCTAGCGTTTGTTTCCCAGTCCTAAATGGAGTTGAATCACATCCAGTTTTTGGTCCTACGAGCAAGAGTTGTTTTCTGGTAAGGAAAGTCACTATTGCGCTCCCAGTGCCATACACAGTGCAAAAAGCACTCCCGTCTGTTCCCAGCAAGTACAGTGTATTGGACTGAAGAGGAGCTACTGTTCTTGTCAGTTTCCAAAGCAGAGTTGAACTAGATATGGCAGAGTGTAGGAAGCACAGTTCTTTTGTTATGAGCAAGCTCAATGTTCGAGACCCATAGCAAACACAGTAGAGTAGAAGACTGCTCTTTTCTCAAAAGCAGAGTGTGTTTCTTGTAAGGCGAGCTAGTGTTTCTTTCCCAGTCAGAAATGGAGTTGAATCCCATGCAGTTTCTGGTCCTACGACCAAGAGTTGTTTTCTGGTAAGGAAAGTCACTATTGCGCTCCCATTTCCATACACAGTGCAAATAGCACTCACGTCTGTTGCCAGCAAGTACAGTGTATTGGACTGAAGAAAAGCTACTGTTCTTGTCAGTTTCCTAACCAGAGTTGAACTAGATATGGCCCGTGTGTTTAGGAAGCACAGTTCTTTTGTTCTGAGCAAGTTTACTGTTCGGACCCCATAGGAAACACAGTAGAGTAGAAGAGTGCTCTTTTCTCAAAAGCAGTGTGTGTTTCTTGTAAGGCAACTAGCGTTTGTTACCCAGTTCTAAATGGAGTTGAATCACATGCAGTTTCTGTTCCTATGAGCAAGAATTGTTTTCTGGTAAGAAGAGTCACTATTGCGCTCTCATTGCCATACACAGTGCAAATAACACTCGCGTCTGTTCCCAGCAAGTACAGTGTATTGGACTGAAGAGGGGCTACTGTTCTTGTCATTTTCCTAAGGAGAGTAGAACTAGATATGGCCCGTGTGTGTCGGAAGCACAGTTCTTTTGTTCTGAGCAAGCTCACTGTTCGGACACCATAGGAAACACAGTAGAGTAGAAGAGTGCTCTTTTCTCAAAAGCAGATTGTGTTTCTTGTAAGGTGAGCTAGCATTTGTTTCCCAATCCTAAATGGAGATGAAACAAATGCAGTTTCCGGTCCTACGAGCAAGAGGTGTTTTCTGGTAAGAAGAGTCACTACTGTGCTCCCATTGTGATACATAGGGCAAAAAGCACTGGCATCTGTTTCCAGATTGTACAGTGTATTAGACTGAAGAGGAGCTACTGTTCTTGTCAGCTTCCTAAGCAGAGTTGAACTAGATATGGCCCGTGTGTGTAGGAAGCACAGTTCTTTTGTTCTGAGAATGCTCACTGTTCTGGCCCTATGGGAAACACAGTAGAGTAGAAGAGTGCTCTTTTCTCAAAAGCAGAGTATGTTTCTCGTAAGTCGAGCTAGCGTTTGTTTCCCAGTCCTAAATGGAGTTGAATCCCATGCAGCTTCTGGACCTATGAGCATGAATTGTTTTCTGGTAAGAAGAGTCACTATTGCGCTCCCATTGTCATACACAGGGCAATTAGCACTGGCGTCTGTTCCCAGCATGTACAGTGTATTGGACTGAAGAGGATCTACTGTTCTTGTCAGTTTCCTAAGCAGAATTGTACTAGATATGGCCCTGTGTGTAGGAAGCACAGATCTTTTGTTCTGAGCAAGCTCACTGTTCTGGCCCTATAGGAAACATAGTAGAGTAGAAGAGTGATGTTTTCGAAAAAGCAGAGTATCTTTCTTGTAAGACGAGCTAGCGTTGGTTTCCCAGTCCTAAATGGAGTTGAATCACATGCAGTTTCATTTCCTACGAGCAAGAGTTGTTTTCTGGTAAGGAAAGTCACTATTGCGCTAACATTGCCATAACAGTGCAAATAGCACTCGCGTCTGTTCCCAGCAAGTACAGTGTATTGGACTGAAAAGGAGCTACTGTTCTTGTCAGTTTCCAAAGCAGAGTTGAACTAGATATGGCCCGTGTTTGTAGGAAGCACAGTTCTTTTGTTCTGAGCAAGCTCACTCTTCTGGCCCTATAGGAAACAAAGTAGAGTAGAAGAGTGATGTTTTCAAAAAAGCAGAGTGTCTTTCTTGTATGACGAGCTAGCGTTTGTTTCACAGTCCTAAATGGAGTTGAATCACATGCAGATTCTGGTCCTACGAGCAAGAGTTGTTTTCTGGTAAGGAAAGTCACTATTGCGCTCCCATTACCATACACAGCGCAAATAGCACTCGCATCTGTTCACAGCAAGTACAGTGTATTGGACTGAAGAGGAGCTACTGTTCTTGTCAGTTTCCAAAGCAGAGTTGAACTAGATATGGCCCGTGTGTGTAGGAAGCACAGTTCTTTTGTTCTGAGCAAGCTCACTGTTCGGACGCCCTAGGAAACACAGTAGAGTAGAAGAGTGCTCTTTTCTCAAAAGCAGAGTGTGTTTCTTGTAAGGCGAGCTAGCATTTGTTTCCCATTCATAAATGGAGTTGAATCACATGCAGTTTCTGGTTCTACGAGCAAGAGATGTTTTCTGGTAAGAAAAGTCTCTATTGCGCTCCCATTGCCATACACATTACAAATAGCAATCGCATTTGTTCCCAGCAATTACAGTGTATTGGACTGAAGCGGAGCTACTGTTCTTCTCAGTTTCTAAGCAGAGTTGAACTAGATATGGCCCCAGTGTGTAGGAAGCACAGTTCTTTTGTTCTGAGCAAGCTCACTGTTCGGACCCCATGGGATACACAGTCGAGTAGAAGAGTGCTCTTTTCTCAAAAGCAGAGTGTGTTTCTTGTAAGGCGAGCTAGCGTTTGTTTCCCAGTCCTAAATGGAGTTGAATCACATGCAGTTTTTGGTCCCACGAGCAAGAGTTGTTTTCTGGTAATAAAGCCACTATTGCGCTCCCATTGCCATACACAGTGCAAATAGCACTCGCATCTGTTCCCAGCAAGTACAGTGCATTGGACTGAAGCAGAGCTGCTGTTCTTGTCAGTTTCCTAAGCAGAGTTGAACTAGATATTGCTCCTGTGTGTAGAAAGCACAGTTGTTTTGTTCTGAGGAAGCTCCTGTTCGGACACCATAGGAAACACAGTAGAGTAGAAGAGTGCTCTTTTCTCAAAAGCAGAGTGTGTTTTTTGTAAGGCGAGCTAGTGTTTGTTTCCCAGGCACAAATGGAGTTGAATCCCATGCAATTTCTGGTCCTATGAGCAAGAGTTGTTTTCTGGTAAGAAGAGTCACTATTGCGCTTTCATTGCCATACACAGTACAAATAGCACTCGCGTCTGTTCCCAGCAAGTACAGTGTATTGGACTGAAGAGGACCAGCTGTTCTTGTCAGTTTCCTAAGCAGAGTTGAACTAGATATGGCACCTGTGTGTAGGAAGCACAGTTCTTTTGTTCTGAGCAAGCTCACTGTTCGGACACTATAGGAAACACAGTCGAGTAGAAGAGTGCTCTTTTCTCAAAAGCAGAGTGTGTTTCTTGTAAGGCGAGTTAGCGTTTGTTTCCCAGTCCTAAATGGAGTTGAATCACATGCAGTTTCTTGTCCTACGAGCAAGAGTTGTTTTCTGGTAAGAAGACTCACTATTGCGCTCCCATTTTCATACACAGGGCAAATAGCACTGGCGTCTGTTCCCAGCATGTACAGTGTATTGGACTGAAGAGGATATACTGTTCTTGTCAGTTTCCTAGCAGAATTGAACTAGATGTGGCCCATGTATGTAGGAAGCACAGTTCTTTTGTTCTGAGCAAGCTCACTGTTCTGGTCCTATAGGAAACACAGTAGAGTAGAAGAGTGCTCTTTTCTCAAAAGCAGAGTGTGTTTTTTGTAAGGAGAGCTAGCGTTTGTTTCCCAGTCCTAAATGGAATTGAATCACATGCAGTTTTTGGTCCTACGACCAAGAGTTGTTTTCTGGTAAGGAAAGTCACTATTGCGCTCCCATTGCCATACACAGTGCAAATAGCACTCGCGTGTGTTCCCAGCTAGTACAGTGTATCGGACTGAAGAGGAGCTACTGTTCTTGTCAGTTTCCTAAGCAGAGTTGAACTAGATATGGCCCGTGTGTGTAGGAAGCACAGTTCTTTTGTTCTGAGCAAGCTCACTGTTCGGACACCTTAGGAAACACAGTAGAGTAGAAGAGTGCTCTTTTCTCAAAAGTAGAGTATGTTTCCTGTAAGGCGAGCTAGCGTTTGTTTTCCAATCCTAAATGGAGTTGAATCACATGCAGTTTCTGGTCTTACGAGGAAGAGTTTTTTTCTGGTAAGAAGAGTCACTATTGTGCTCCCATTGTCATACACAGGGCAAATAGCACTGGCGTCTGTTCCCAGCATGTACAGTGTATTGGACTGAAGAGGATCTACTGTTCTTTTCAGTTTCCTAAGCAGAGTTGAACTAGATATGGCCCCTGTGTGTAGGAAGCACAGTTCTTTTGTTCTGAGAATGCTCACTGTCCTGGCCCTATAGAAAGCACATTAGAGTAGAAGACTGCTCTTTTCTCAATCCAGAGTGTGTTTCTTGTAAGTCGAGCTAGCGTTTGTTTCCCAGTCCTAAATGGAGTTGAATCCCATGCAGTTTCTGGTCCTACCAGCAAGAGTTGTTTTGTGGTAAGAAGAGTCACTATTGTGTTCCCATTGTCTTACACAGGGCAAATAGCACTGGCGTCTAATCCCAGCAAGTACAGTGTATTGGACAAAGAGGATCTACCGTTCTTGTCAGTTTCCTAAGCAGAGTTGAACTAGATATGGCCCGTGTGTGTAGGAAGCACAGTTCTTTTGTTCTGAGAATGCTCACTGTCCTGGCCCTATAGAAAGCACATTAGAGTAGAAGACTGCTCTTTTCTCTATCCAGAGTGTGTTTCTTGTAAGTCGAGCTAGCGTTTGTTTCCCAGTCCTAAATGGAGTTGAATCACATCCTGTTTTTGGTCCTACGAGCAAGAGTTGTTTTCTGGTAAGGAAAGTCACTCTTGCGCTCCCATTTCCATACACAGTGCAAATAGCACTCGCGTCTGTTCCCAGGAAGTACAGTGTATTGGACTGAAGAGGAAAAGCTGTTCTTGTCAGTTTCCTAAGCAGAGTTGAACTAGATATGGCACCTGTGTGTAGGAAGCACAGTTCTTTTGTTTGAGCAAGCTCACTGTTCGGTCCCCATAGGAAACACAGTAGAGTAGAAGAGTGCTCTTTTCTCAAAAGCAGAGTGTGTTTCTTGTAAGGCGAGCTGGTGTTTGTTTCCCAGTCAGAAATGGAGTTGAATCCCAATCAGTTTCTGGTCCTACGAGCAAGAGATGTTTTCTGGTAAGGAAAGTCACTCTTGCGCTCCCATTGCCATACACAGTGCAAATAGCACTGGCGTCTGTTCCCAGCAAGTACAGTGTATTGGACTGAAGAAAAGCTACTGTTCTTGTCAGTTTCTTAAGCAGAGTTGAATTAGATATGGCCCGTGTTTGGGAAGCACAGTTCTTTTGTTCTGAGCAAGCTTACTCTTCGGACCCCGTAGGAAACACAGTAGAGTAGAAGAGTGCTCTTTTCTCAAAAGTAGTGTGTGTTTCTTGTAAGGCAAGCTAGGGTTTGTTTCCCAGTTCTAAATGGAGTTGAAACACATGCAGTTTCTGTTCCTATGAGCAAGAATTGTTTTATGGTAAGAAGAGTCACTATTGTGCTCCCATTGCCATACACAGTACAAATAGCACTCGTGTCTGTTCCCAGCAAGTACAGTGTATTGGACTGAAGAGGGGCTACTGTTCTTGTCAGTTTCCTCAGCAGACTTGAACTAGATATGGCCCGTGTGTGTAGGAAGCACAGTTCTTTTGTTCTGAGAATGCTCACTGTTCTGGCCCTATAGAAAACACAGTAGAGTAGAAAAGTGCTCTTTTTTCAAAAGCAGAGTGTGTTTCTTGTAAGGCGAGCTAGCGTTTGTTTCCCAGTCCTAAATGGAGTTGAATCACATGCAGTTTCTGGACCTATGAGCATGAATTGTTTTCTGGTAAGAAGAGTCACTATTGAGCTCCCATTGTCATACACAGGGAAATTAGCACTGGCGTCGGTTCCTAGCATGTACAGTGTATTGGACTGAAGAGGATCTACTGTTCTTGTCAGTTTCCTAAGCAGAATTGAACTAGATGTGGCCGTGTGTGTAGGAAGCACAGTTCTATTGTTCTGAGCAAGCTCACTGCTTTGGCCCTATAGGAAACACAGTAGAGTAGAAGAGTGTTCATTTCCCAAGCAGAGTGTGTTTCTTGTAAGGCGAGCTAGCGTTTGTTTCCCAGTCCTAAATGGAGTTGAATCACATGCAGTTTTTGGTCCTACGAGCAAGAGTTGTTTTCTGGTAAGGAAAGTCACTATTGCGCTCCCATTACCATACACAGAGCAAATAGCACTCGCGTCTGTTCCCAGCAAGTGCAGTGTATTGGACTGAAGAGTATCTACTGTTCTTGTCAGTTTCCTAAGCAGAGTTGAACTAGATATGGCCCATGTGTGTAGGAAACACATTTCTTTTATTCTGAGCAAGCTCACTGTTTGGACCCCATAGGAAACACAGTAGAGTAGAAGAGTGCTCTTTTCTCAAAAGCAGAGTGTGTTTCTTGTAAGGCGAGCTAGCGTTTGTTTGCCAATCCTAAATGGAGATGAATCACATGCAGTTTCTTGTCCTATGAGTAAGAGTTGTTTTCTGGTAAGAAGAGTCACTATTGCGCTCCCATTGTCATAAACGGGGCAAATAGCACTGGCATCTGTTCCCAGCAAGTACAGTGTATTGGACTGAAGAGGAGCTACTGTTCATGTCAGTTTCCTAAGCAGAGTTGAACTAGATATGGCCCCTGTGTGTAGGAAGCACAGTTCTTTTGTTCTGAGCAATCTCACTGTTCGGACCCCATAGGAAATACAGTAGAGTAGAAGAGTGCTCTTTTCTCAAAAGCAGAGTGTGTTTCTTGTAAGGCGAGCTAGTGTTTGTTTCCCAATCAGAAATGGAGTTGAATCCCATGCAGTTTCTGGTCCTACGAGCAAGAGTTGTTTTCTGATAAGAAGAGTCACTATTGCACTCTTATTGCCATACCCAGTACAAATAGCACGCGCGTCTGTTCCCAGCTAGTACAGTGTATTGGACTGAAGAGGAGCTACCATTCTTGTCAGTTTCCTAAGCAGAGTTGAACTAGATATGGCCCGTGTGTGTAGGAAGCACAGTTCTTTTGTTCTGAGCAAGCTCACTGTTCGGACCCCATAGGAAACACAGTAGAGTAGAAGAGTGCTCTTTTCTCAAAAGCAGAGTGTGTTTCTTGTAAGGCAAGCTGGCGTTTGTTACCCAGTCCTAAATGGAGTTGAATCACATCCTGTTTTGGTCCTACGAGCAAGAGTTGTTTTCTGGTAAGGAAAGTCAATATTGCGCTCCCATTGCCATGCACAGTGCAAAGAGCACTCGCGTCTGTTCCCAGCAAGTACAGTGTATTGGACTGAAGCGGAGCTACTGTTCTTGTCAGTTTCCTAAGAAGAGTTGAACTAGATATGGCACCTGTGTGTAGGAAGCACAGTTCTTTTGTTCTGAGCAAGCTCACCATTCGGAAAACATAGGACACAGTAGAGCAGAAGAGTGCTCTTTTCTCAAAATCAGAGAGTCTTTCTTGTAAGGCGAGCTAGTGTTTGTTTCCCAGTCAGAAATGGAGTTGAATCCCATGCAGTTTCTTGTCCTATGAGTAAGAGTTGTTTTCTGATAAGAAGAGTCACTATTGTGCTCCTATTGCCATACACAGTGCAAATAGCACTCGCGTCTGTTCCCAGCTAGTACAGTTTATTGGACTGAAGAGGAGCTACCGTTCTTGTCAGTTTCCTAAGCAGAGTTGAACTAGATTTGGCCCGTGTGTGTAGGAAGCACAGTTCTTTTGTTGTGAGCAAGCTCACTGTTCGAACCCCATAGGAAACACAGTAGAGTAGAAGAGTGCTCTTTTCTCAAAAGCAGAGTGTGTTTCTTGTAAGGCGAGCCAGCGTTTGTTTCCCAGTCCTAAATGGTGTTGAATCACATCCAGTTTTTGGTCCTACGAGCAAGAGTTGTTTTCTGGTAAGGAAAGTCTCTATTGTGCTCCCAGTGCCATACACAGTGCAAATAGCACTCGCGTCTGTTCCCAGCAAGTACAGTGTATTGGACTGAAGCGTAGCTACTGTTCTTGTCAGTTTCCTAAGCAGAGTTGAACTAGATATGGCCCGTGTGTGTAGGAAGCACAGTTCTTTTGTTCTGAGCAAGTTTACTGTTCGGACCCCATAGGAAACACAGTAGAGTAGAAGAGTGCTCTTTTCTCAAAAGCAGTGTGTGTTTCTTGTAAGGCAACTAGCGTTTGTTTCCCAGTTCTAAATGGAGTTGAATCACATGCAGTTTCTGTTCCTATGAGCAAGAATTGTTTTCTGGTAAGAAGAGTCACTATTGCGCTCTCATTGCCATACACAGTGCAAATAGCACTCGCGTCTGTTCCCAGCAAGTACAGTCTATTGGACTGAAGAGGGGCTACTGTTCTTGTCATTTTCCTAAGCAGAGTAGAACTAGATATGGCCCGTGTGTGTCGGAAGCACAGTTCTTTTGTACTGAGCAAGCTCACTGTTCGGACACCATAGGAAACACAGTAGAGTAGAAGAGTGCTCTTTTCTCAAAAGCAGATTGTGTTTCTTTTAAGGTGAGCTAGCGTTTGTTTCCCAATCCTAAATGGAGATGAATCAAATGCAGTTTCCGGTCCTACGAGCAAGAGGGGTTTTCTGGTAAGAAGAGTCACTATTGTGCTCCCATTGTGATACATAGGGCAAATAGCACTGGCATCTGTTCCCAGATTGTACAGTGTATTAGACTGAAGAGGAGCTACTGTTCTTGTCAGCTTCCTAAGCAGAGTTGAACTAGATATGGCCCGTGTGTGTAGGAAGCACAGTTCTTTTGTTCTGAGAATGCTCACTGTTCTGGCCCTATGGGAAACACAGTAGAGTAGAAGAGTGCTCTTTTCTCAAAAGCAGAGTATGTTTCTTGTAAGTCGAGCTAGCGTTTGTTTCCCAGTCCTAAATGGAGTTGAATCCCATGCAGCTTCTGGACCTATGAGCATGAATTGTTTTCTGGTAAGAAGAGTCACTATTGCGCTCCCATTGTCATACACAGGGCAATTAGCACTGGCGTCTGTTCCCAGCATGTACAGTGTATTGGACTGAAGAGGATCTACTGTTCTTGTCAGTTTCCTAAGCAGAATTGTACTAGATATGGCCCTGTGTGTAGGAAGCACAGATCTTTTGTTCTGAGCAAGCTCACTGTTCTGGCCCTATAGGAAACAAAGTAGAGTAGAAGAGTGATGTTTTCGAAAAAGCAGAGTATCTTTCTTGTAAGACGAGCTAGCGTTGGTTTCCCAGTCCTAAATGGAGTTGAATCACATGCAGTTTCAGTTCCTACGAGCAAGAGTTGTTTTCTGGTAAGGAAAGTCACTATTGCGCTCCCATTGCCATAACAGTGCAAATAGCACTCGCGTCTGTTCCCAGCAAGTACAGTGTATTGGACTGAAGAGGAGCTACTGTTCTTGTCAGTTTCCAAAGCAGAGTTGAACTAGATATGGCCCGTGTGTGTAGGAAGCACAGTTCTTTTGTTCTGAGCAAGCTCACTGTTCGGACCCCATAAGAAACACAGTAGAGTAGAAGACTGCTCTTTTCTCAAAAGCAGAGTGTGTTTCTTGTAAGGCGAGCTAGCGTTTGTTTCCCAGTCCTAAATGGAGTTGAATCACATGCAGTTTTTGGTCCTTCGAGCAAGAGTTGTTTTCTGGTAACAAAGTCACTATTGCGCTCCCATTGAAATACACAGTGCAAATAGCACTCGCATCTATTCCCGGCAAGTTCAGTGTATTGGACTGAAGAGGGGCTACTGTTCTTGTCAGTTTCCTAAGCAGAGTTGAACTAGATATGGCCCGTGTGTGTAGGAAGCACAGTTCTTTTGTTCTGAGCAAGCTCACTGTTCGGACCACATAGGAAACACAGTATAGTAGAAGAGTGCTCTTTTTTCAAAAGCAGAGTATGTTTCTTGTAAGGCGAGCTAGCGTTTGTTTCCCAATCCTAAATGGAGATGAATCACATGCAGTTTCTGGTCCTACGAGCAAGAGTTGTTTTCTGGTAAGAAGAGTCACTATTGCGCTCCCATTTTGATACATAGGGCAAATAGCACTGGCATCTGTTCCCAGATTGTACAGTGTATTGGACTGAAGAGGAGCTACTGTTCTTGTCAGTTTCCTAAGCAGACTTGAACTAGATATGGCCCGTGTGTGTAGGAAGCACAGTTCTTTTGTTCTGAGAATGCTCACTGTTCTGGCCCTATGGGAAACACAGTAGAGTAGAAGAGTGCTCTTTTCTCAAAAGCAGAGTGTGTTTCTTGTAAGTCGAGCTAGCGTTTGTTTCCCAGTCCTAAATGGAGTTGAATCACATGCAGTTTCTGGACCTATGAGCATGAATTGTTTTCTGGTAAGAAGAGTCACTATTGCGCTCCCATTGTCATACACAGGGCAATTAGCACTGGCGTCTGTTCCCAGCATGTACAGTGTATTGGACTGAAGAGATCTACTATTCTTGTCAGTTTCCTAAGCAGAATTGAACTAGATATGGCCCTGTGTGTAGGAAGCACAGTTCTTTTGTTCTGAGCAAGCTCACTCTTCTGGCCCTATAGGAAACAAAGTAGAGTAGAAGAGTGATGTTTTCAAAAAAGCAGAGTGTCTTTCTTGTATGACGAGCTAGCGTTTGTTTCACAGTCCTAAATGGAGTTGAATCACATGCAGATTCTGGTCCTACGAGCAAGAGTTGTTTTCTGGTAAGGAAAGTCACTATTGCGCTCCCATTGCCATACACAGCGCAAATAGCACTCGCATCTGTTCACAGCAAGTACAGTGTATTGGACTGAAGAGGAGCTACTGTTCTTGTCAGTTTCCAAAGCAGAGTTGAACTAGATATGGCCCGTGTGTGTAGGAAGCACAGTTCTTTTGTTCTGAGCAAGCTCACTGTTCGGACGCCCTAGGAAACACAGTAGAGTAGAAGAGTGCTCTTTTCTCAAAAGCAGAGTGTGTTTCTTGTAAGGCGAGATAGCATTTGTTTCCCATTCATAAATGGAGTTGAATCACATGCATTTTCTGGTTCTACGAGCAAGAGATGTTTTCTGGTAAGAAAAGTCTCTATTGCGCTCCCATTGCCATACACATTACAAATAGCAATCGCATCTGTTCCCAGCAATTACAGTGTATGGGACTGAAGCGGAGCTACTGTTCTTGTCAGTTTCTAAGCAGAGTTGAACTAGATATGGCCCCAGTGTGTAGGAAGCACAGTTCTTTTGTTCTGAGCAAGCTCACTGTTCGGACCCCATGGGATACACAGTCGAGTAGAAGAGTGCTCTTTTCTCAAAAGCAGAGTGTGTTTCTTTTTAGGCGAGCTGGCGTTTGTTTCCCAGTCCTAAACGGAGTTGAATCACATGCAGTTTCTTGTCCTACGAGCAAGAGTTGTTTTCTGGTAAGAAAAGTCACTATTGCGCTCCAATTGTCATACACAGGGCAAATAGCACTGGCGTCTGTTCCCAGCATGTACAGTGTATTGGACTGAACAGGAGCTACTGTTCTTTTCTGTTTCCTAAGGAGAATTGAACTAGATATGGCCGTGTGTGTAGGAAGCACACTTCTTTTGTTCTGAGCAAGCTCACTGTTCTGGCCCTATAGGAAACAAAGTAGAGTAGAAGAGTGCTCTTTTCTCAAAAGCAGAGTGTGTTTCTTGTAAGGCGAGCTAGCGTTTGTTTCCCAGTCCTAAATGGAGTTGAATCACATGCAGTTTTTGGTCCTTCGAGCAAGAGTTGTTTTCTGGTAACAAAGTCACTATTGCGCTCCCATTGAAATACACAGTGCAAATAGCACTCGCATCTATTCCCGGCAAGTTCAGTGTATTGGACTGAAGAGGGGCTACTGTTCTTGTCAGTTTCCTAAGCAGAGTTGAACTAGATATGGCCCGTGTGTGTAGGAAGCACAGTTCTTTTGTTCTGAGCAAGCTCACTGTTCGGACCACATAGGAAACACAGTATAGTAGAAGAGTGCTCTTTTTTCAAAAGCAGAGTATGTTTCTTGTAAGGCGAGCTAGCGTTTGTTTCCCAATCCTAAATGGAGATGAATCACATGCAGTTTCTGGTCCTACGAGCAAGAGTTGTTTTCTGGTAAGAAGAGTCACTATTGCGCTCCCATTTTGATACATAGGGCAAATAGCACTGGCATCTGTTCCCAGATTGTACAGTGTATTGGACTGAAGAGGAGCTACTGTTCTTGTCAGTTTCCTAAGCAGACTTGAACTAGATATGGCCCGTGTGTGTAGGAAGCACAGTTCTTTTGTTCTGAGAATGCTCACTGTTCTGGCCCTATGGGAAACACAGTAGAGTAGAAGAGTGCTCTTTTCTCAAAAGCAGAGTGTGTTTCTTGTAAGTCGAGCTAGCGTTTGTTTCCCAGTCCTAAATGGAGTTGAATCACATGCAGTTTCTGGACCTATGAGCATGAATTGTTTTCTGGTAAGAAGAGTCACTATTGCGCTCCCATTGTCATACACAGGGCAATTAGCACTGGCGTCTGTTCCCAGCATGTACAGTGTATTGGACTGAAGAGGATCTACTATTCTTGTCAGTTTCCTAAGCAGAATTGAACTAGATATGGCCCTGTGTGTAGGAAGCACAGTTCTTTTGTTCTGAGCAAGCTCACTCTTCTGGCCCTATAGGAAACAAAGTAGAGTAGAAGAGTGATGTTTTCAAAAAAGCAGAGTGTCTTTCTTGTATGACGAGCTAGCGTTTGTTTCACAGTCCTAAATGGAGTTGAATCACATGCAGATTCTGGTCCTACGAGCAAGAGTTGTTTTCTGGTAAGGAAAGTCACTATTGCTCCTCCCATTGCCATACACAGCGCAAATAGCACTCGCATCTGTTCACAGCAAGTACAGTGTATTGGACTGAAGAGGAGCTACTGTTCTTGTCAGTTTCCAAAGCAGAGTTGAACTAGATATGGCCCGTGTGTGTAGGAAGCACAGTTCTTTTGTTCTGAGCAAGCTCACTGTTCGGACGCCCTAGGAAACACAGTAGAGTAGAAGAGTGCTGTTTTCTCAAAAGCAGAGTGTGTTTCTTGTAAGGCGAGCTAGCATTTGTTTCCCATTCATAAATGGAGTTGAATCACATGCAGTTTCTGGTTCTACGAGCAAGAGATGTTTTCTGGTAAGAAAAGTCTCTATTGCGCTCCCATTGCCATACACAGGGCAAATAGCACTGGCGTCTGTTCCCAGCATGTACGGTGTATTGGACTGAACAGGAGCTACTGTTATTTTCTGTTTTCTAAGGAGAATTGAACTAGATATGGCCGTGTGTGTAGGAAGCACACTTCTTTTGTTCTGAGCAAGCTCACTGTTCTGGCCCTATAGGAAACAAAGTAGAGTAGAAGAGTGCTCTTTTCTCAAAAGCAGAGTGTGTTTCTTGTAAGGCGAGCTAGCGTTTGTTTCCCAGTCCTAAATGGAGTTGAATCAAATGCAGTTTTTGGTCCTACGAGCAAGAGTTGTTTTCTGGTAATAAAGTCACTATTGCGCTCCCATTGCCATACACAGTGCAAATAGCACTCGCATCTGTTCCCAGCAAGTACAGTGCATTGGACTGAAGCAGAGCTGCTGTTCTTGTCAGTTTCCTAAGCAGAGTTGAACTAGATATGGCTCCTGTGTGTAGAAAGCACAGTTCTTTTGTTCTGAGGAAGCTCACTGTTCGGACACCATAGGAAACACAGTAGAGTAGAAGAGTGCTCTTTTCTCAAAAGCAGAGTGTGTTTTTTGTAAGGCGAGCTAGTGTTTGTTTCCCAGGCACAAATGGAGTTGAATCCCATGCAATTTCTGGTCCTACGAGCAAGAATTGTTTTCTGGTAAGAAGAGTCACTATTGTGCTTTCATTGCCATACACAGTGCAAATAGCACTCGCGTCTGTTCCCAGCAAGTACAGTGTATTGGACTGAAGAGGACCAGCTGTTCTTGTAAGTTTACTAAGCAGAGTTGAACTAGATATGGCACCTGTGTGTAGGAAGCACAGTTCTTTTGTTCTGAGCAAGCTCACTGTTCGGACACCATAGGAAACACAGTCGAGTAGAAGAGTGCTCTTTTCTCAAAAGCAGAGTGTGTTTCTTGTAAGGTGAGTTAGCGTTTGTTTCCCAGTCCTAAATGGAGTTGAATCACATGCAGTATCTTGTCCTACGAGCAAGAGTTGTTTTCTGGTAAGAAGACTCACTATTGCGCTCCCATTTTCATACACAGGGCAAATAGCACTGGCGTCTGTTCCCAGCATGTACAGTGTATTGGACTGAAGAGGATATACTGTTCTTGTCAGTTTCCTAGCAGAATTGAACTAGATGTGGCCCATGTATGTAGGAAGCACAGTTCTTTTGTTCTGAGCAAGCTCACTGTTCTGGTCCTATAGGAAACACAGTAGAGTAGAAGAGTGCTCTTTTCTCAAAAGCAGAGTGTGTTTTTTGTAAGGAGAGCTAGCGTTTGTTTCCCAGTCCTAAATGGAATTGAATCACATGCAGTTTTTGGTCCTCCGACCAAGAGTTGTTTTCTGGTAAGGAAAGATACTATTGCGCTCCCATTGCCATACACAGTGCAAACAGCACTCGCGTGTGTTCCCAGCTAGTACAGTGTATCGGACTGAAGAGGAGCTACTGTTCTTGTCAGTTTCCTAAGCAGAGTTGAACTAGATATGGCCCGTGTGTGTAGGAAGCACAGTTCTTTTGTTCTGAGCAAGCTCACTGTTCGGACACCTTAGGAAACACAGTAGAGTAGAAGAGTGCTCTTTTCTCAAAAGTAGAGTATGTTTCTTGTAAGGCGAGCTAGCGTTTGTTTCCCAGTCCTAAATGGAGTTGAATCACATGCAGTTTCTGGTCTTACGAGCAAGAGTTTTTTTCTGGTAAGAAGAGTCACTATTGTGCTCCCATTGTCATACACAGGGCAAATAGCACTGGTGTCTGTTCCCAGCATGTACAGTGTATTGGACTGAAGAGGATCTACTGTTCTTGTCAGTTTCCTAAGCAGAATTGAACTAGATATGGCCGTATTTGTAGAAAGCACAGTTCTTTTGTTCTGAGCAAACTCACTGTTCTGGCCCTATAGGAAACACAGTAGAGTAGAAGAGTGCTCTTTTCTCAAAAGCAGAGTGTGTTTCTTGTAAGGCGAGCTAGCGTTTGTTTCCCAGTCCTAAATGGAGTTGAATCACATGCAGTTTTTGATTCTACGACCAAGAGTTGTTTTCTGGTAAGGAAAGTGTCTATTGCGCTCCCATTTCCATACACAGTGCAAATAGCACTCGCTTCTGTTCCCAGCAAGTACAGTGTATTGGACTGAAGCGGAGCTACTTTTCTTGTCAGTTTCCTAAGCAGAGTTGAACTAGATATGGCCCCTGTGTGTAGGAAGCACAATTCTTTTGTTCTGAGAATGCTCACTGTTCTGGCCCTATAGGAAACACAGTAGAGTAGAAGAGTGCTCTTTTCTCAAAAGCAGAGTGTGTTTCTTGTAAGACGAGCTAGCATTTGTTTCCCAGTCCTAAATGGAGTTGAATCACATGCAGTTTCTTGTCCTACGAGCAGGAGTTGTTTTCTGGTAAGAAGAGTCACAATTGCGCTCCCATTGTCATACACAGGGCAAATAGCACTGGCGTCTATTCCCAGCATGTACAGTGTATTGGACTGAAGAGGATCTACTGTTCTTCTCAGTTTCCTAAGCAGAATTGAGCTAGATATGGCCGTATATGTATGAAGCACACTTCTTTTGTTCTGAGCAAGCTCACTGTTCTGGCCCTATAGAAAACACAGTAGAGTAGAAGAGTGCTCTTTTCTCAAAAGCAGAGTGTGTTTCCTGTAACGCGAGCTAGCATTTGTTTCACAGTCCTAAATGGAGTTGAATGACATGCAGTTTTTGGTACTATGAGCAAGAGTTGTTTTCTGGTAAGGAAAGTGTCTAATGTGCTCCCATTTCCATACACAGTGCAAATAGCACTCGCTTCTGTTCCCAGCAAGTACAGTGTATTGGACTGAAGCGGAGCTACTTTTCTTGTCAGTTTCCTAAGCAGAGTTGAACTAGATGTGGCCCCTGTGTGTAGGAAGCACAATTCTTTTGTTCTGAGCAAGCTCACTGTTCTGGCCCTATAGGAAACACAGTAGAGTAGAAGAGTGCTCTTTTCTCAAAAGCAGAGTGTGTATTTTGTAAGGCGAGCTAGCGGTTGTTTCCCAATCCTAAATGGAGATGAATCACATGCAGTTTCTGTTCCTACGAGCAAGAGTTGTTTTCTGGTAAGAAGAGTCACTATTGCGCTCCCATTGTGATACTAGGGCAAATAGCACTGGCGTCTGTTCCGAGCATGTACAGTGTATTGGACTGAAGAGGAGCTACTGTTCATGTCAGTTTCCTAAGCAGAGTTGAACTAGATATGGCCCGTGTGTGTAGGAAGCACAGTTCTTTTGTTCTGAGAATGCTCACTTTTCGGGCACCATAGGAAACACAGTAGTGTAGAGGAGTGCTCTTTTCTCAAAAGCAGAGTGTGATTCTTGTAAGGCGAGCTAGTGTTTGTTTCCCAGGCCTAAATGGAGTTGAATCACATGCAGTTTCTTTTCCTAGGAGCAAGAGTTGTTTTCTGGTAAGAAGAGTCACTATTGCGCTCCCATTGTGATACTAGGGCAAATAGCACTGGCGTCTGTTCCCAGCATGTACAGTGTATTGGACTGAAGAGGATCTACTGTTCTTGTCAGTTTCCTAAGCAGAGTTGAACTAGATATGGCCCGTGTGTGTAGGAAGCACAGTTCTTTTGTTCTGAGCAAGCTCACTGTTCGGACCCCATAGGAAACACAGTCGAGTAGATGAGTGCAATTTTCTCAAAAGCAGAGTGTGTTTCTTGTAAGGCAAGCTAGCGTTTGTTTCCCAGTCCTAAATGGAGTTGAATCACATGCAGTTTCTTGTCCTACGAGCAAGAGTAGTTTTCTGGTAAGAAGACTCACTATTGCGCTCCCATTGTCATACACAGGGCAAATAGCACTTGCGTCTGTTCGCAGCATGTACAGTGTATTGGACTGAAGAGTATCTACAGTTCTTGTCAGTTTCCTAAGCAGAATTGAACTAGATATGGCCGTATTTGTAGAAAGCACAGTTCTTTTGTTCTGAGCAAACTCACTGTTCTGGCCCTATAGGAAACACAGTAGAGTAGAAGAGTGCTCTTTTCTCAAAAGCAGAGTGTGTTTCTTGTAAGGCGAGCTAGCGTTTGTTTCCCAGTCCTAAATGGAGTTGAATCACATGCAGTTTTTGATTCTACGACCAAGAGTTGTTTTCTGGTAAGGAAAGAGTCTATTGCGCTCCCATTTCCATACACAGTGCAAATAGCACTCGCTTCTGTTCCCAGCAAGTACAGTGTATTGGACTGAAGCGGAGCTACTTTTCTTGTCAGTTTCCTAAGCAGAGTTGAACTAGATATGGCCCCTGTGTGTAGGAAGCACAGTTCTTTTGTTCTGAGAATGCTCACTGTTCTGGCCCTATAGGAAACACAGTAGAGTAGAAGAGTGCTCTTTTCTCAAAAGCAGAGTGTGTTTCTTGTAAGGCGAGCTAGCGGTTGTTTCCCAATCCTAAATGGAGATGAATCACATGCAGTTTCTGGTCCTATGAGCAAGAGTTGTTTTCTGGTAAGAAGAGTCACTATTGCGCTCCCATTGTGATACTAGGGCAAATAGCACTGGCGTCTGTTCCGAGCATGTACAGTGTATTGGACTGAAGAGGAGCTACTGTTCATGTCAGTTTCCTAAGCAGAGTTGAACTAGATATGGCCCGTGTGTGTAGGAAGCACAGTTCTTTTGTTCTGAGAATGCTCACTTTTCGGGCACCATAGGAAACACAGTAGTGTAGAGGAGTGCTCTTTTCTCAAAAGCAGAGTGTGTTTCTTGTAAGGCGAGCTAGTGTTTGTTTCCCAGGTATAAATGGAGTTGAATCACATGCAGTTTCTTTTCCTAGGAGCAAGAGTTGTTTTCTGGTAAGAAGAGTCACTATTGCGCTCCCATTGTGATACTAGGGCAAATAGCACTGGCGTCTGTTCCCAGCATGTACAGTGTATTGGACTGAAGAGGATCTACTGTTCTTGTCAGTTTCCTAAGCAGAGTTGAACTAGATATGGCCCATGTGTGTAGGAAGCACAGTTCTTTTGTTCTGAGCAAGCTCACTGTTCGGACCCCATAGGAAACACAGTAGAGTAGAATAGTGCTCTTTTCTCAAAAGCAGAGTGTGTTTCTTGTAAGGCGAGCTAGCGTTTGTTTCCCAGTACTAAATGGAGTTGAATCCCATGCATTTTTGGTCCTACGACCAAGAGATGTTTTCTGGTAAGGAAAGTCACTATTGTGCTCCCATTGCCATACACAGTGCAAATAGCACTCACGTCTGTTCCCAGCAAGAACAGTCTATTGGACTGAAGAGGAGCTACTGTTCTTGTCAGTTTCCAAAGAAGAGTTGAACTAGATATGGCCCGTGTGTGTAGGAAGCACAGTTCTTTTGTTCTGAGCAAGCTCACTGTTCGGACCCCATAGGAAACACAGTCGAGTAGAAGAGTGCAGTTTTCTCAAAAGCAGAGTGTGTTTCTTGTAAGGCAAGCTAGCGTTTGTTTCCCAGTCCTAAATGGAGTTGAATCACATGCAGTTTCTTGTCCTACGAGCAAGAGTTGTTTTCTGGTAAGAAGAGTCACTATTGCGCTCCCATTGTCATACACAGTGCAAATAGCACTCGCTTCTGTTCCCAGCATGTACAGTGTATTGGACTGAAAAGGATCTACTGTTCTTGTCAGTTTCCTAAGCAGAATTGAACTAGATATGGCCGTATTTGTAGGAAGCACAGTTCTTTTGTTCTGAGCAAGCTCACTGTTCTGGCCATATAGGAAACACAGTAGAGTAGAAGAGTGCTCTTTTCTCAAAAGCAGAGCGTGTTTCCTGTAAGGCGAGTTAGCGTTTGTTTCCCAGTACTAAATGGAGTTGAATCACATGCAGTTTTTGGTCCTACGACCAAGAGATGTTTTCTGGTAAGGAAAGTCACTATTACGCTCTCATTGCCATACACAGTGCAAATAGCACTCACGTCTGTTCCCAGCAAGAACAGTGTATTGGACTGAAGAGGAGCTACTGTTCTTGTCAGTTTCCAAAGCAGAGTTGAACTAGATATGGCCCGTGTGTGTAGGAAGCACAGTTCTTTTGTTCTGAGCAAGCTCACTGTTCGGACCCCATAGGAAACACAGTCGAGTAGAAGAGTGCAATTTTCTCAAAAGCAGAGTGTGTTTCTTTTAAGGCAAGCTAGCGTTTGTTTCCCAGTCCTAAATGGAGTTGAATCACATGCAGTTTCTTGTCCTACGAGCAAGAGTTGTTTTCTGGTAAGAAGAGTCACTATTGCGCTCCCATTGTCATACACAGGGCAAATAGCACTGGCGTCTGTTCCCAGCATGTACAGTGTATTGGACTGAAGAGGATCTACTGTTCTTGTCAGTTTCCTAAGCAGAATTGAACTAGATATGGCCGTATTTGTAGGAAGCACAGTTCTTTTGTTCTGAGCAAACTCACTGTTCTGGCCATATAGGAAACACAGTAGAGTAGAAGAGTGCTCTTTTCTCAAAAGCAGAACGTGTTTCTTGTAAGGCGAGCTAGCGTTTGTTTCCCAGTCCTAAATGGAGTTGAATCACATGCAGTTTTTGGTCCTACGAGCAAGAGTTGTTTTCAGGTAAGAAGAGTCACTATTGTGCTCCCATTGTCATAAACGGGGCAAATAGCACTGGCATCTGTGTACAGATGTATTGGACTGAAGAGGATCTGCTGTTCTTGTCAGTTTCCTAAGCATAATTGAACTAGATATGGCCCGTGTGTGTAGGAAGCACAGTTCTTTTGTTCTTAGCAAGCTCACTGTTCGGACCCCATAGGAAACACAGTAGAGTAGAGGAGTGCTCTTTTCTCAAAAGCAGAGTGTGTTTCTTGGAAGGTGAGCTAGTGTTTGTTTCCCAATCAGAAATGGAGTTGAATCCCATGCAGTTTCTGGTCCTACGAGCAAGAGGTGTTTTCTGATAAGAAGAGTCACTATTGCACTCCTATTGCCATACACAGTGCAAATAGCACGCGCTTCTGTTCCCAGCTAGTACAGTGTATTGGACTGAAGAGGAGCTACCGTTCTTGTCAGTTTCCTAAGGAGAGTTGAACTAGATATGGCCCGTGTGTGTAGGAAGCACAGTTCTTTTGCTCTGAGCAAGCTCACTGTTCAGACCCCATAGGAAACACAGTAGAGTAGAAGAGTGCTCTTTTTTCAAAAGCTGAGTGTGTTTCTTGTAAGGCAAGCTAGCATTTGTTTCCCAGTCCTAAATGGGGTTAAATCACATCCTGTTTTTGGTCCTACGAGCAAGAGTTGTTTTCTGGTAAGGAAAATCACTATTGCACTCCCATTGCCATACACAGTGCAAATAGCACTCGCGTCTGTTCCCAGCATGTACAGTGTATTGTACTGAAGCGGAGCTACTGTTCTTGTCAGTTTCCTAAGTAGAGTTGAACTAGATGTGGCCGCTGTGTGTAGGAAGCACAATTCTTTTGTTCTGAGCAAGCTCACTATTCAGCCCCATAGGAAACACAGTAGAGTAGAAGAGTGCTCTTTTCTCAAAATCAGAGTGTCTTTCTTGTAAGGCGAGCTAGCGTTTGTTTCCCAGTCAAAAATGGAGTTGAATCCCATGCAGTTTCTGGTCCTACGAGCAAGAGTTGTTTTCTGATAAGAAGAGTCACTATATTGCTCCTATTGCCATACACAGTGCAAATAGCACTCGCGTCTGTTCCCAGCTAGTACAGTGTATTGGACTGAAGAGGAGCTACCATTCTTGTCAGTTTCCTAAGCAGAGTTGAACTAGATATGGCCCGTGTGTGTAGGAAGCACAGTTCTTTTTTTCTGAGCAAGCTCAATGTTGGGACCCCATAGGAAAGACAGTAGAGTAGAAGAGTGCTCTTTTCTCAAAAGCAGAGTGTGTTTCTTGTAAGGCGAGCGAGCGTTTGTTTCCCAGTTATAAATGGAGTTGAATCACATGCAGTTTCTTGTCCTACGAGCAAGAGTTGTTTTCTGGTAAGAAGAGTCACTATTGCGCTCCCATTGTCATACACAGGGCAAATAGCACTGGCGTCTGTTCCCAGCATGTACAGTGTATTGGAATGAAGAGGAGCTGCTGTTCTTGTCAGTTTCCTAAGCATAATTGAACTAGATATGGCCCGTGTGTGTAGGAAGCACAGTTCTTTTGTTCTGAGCAAGCTCACTGTTCGGATCCCATAGGAAACACAGCAGAGTAGACGAGTGCTCCTTTCTCAAAAGCAGAGTGTGTTTCTTGTAAGGCAAGCTAGCATTTGTTTCCCAGTCCTAAATGGAGTTGAATCACATCCGGTTTTTGGTCCTAGGAGCAAGAGTTGTTTTCTGGTAATAAAGTCACTGTTGCGCTCCCATTGCCATACACAGTGTAAATAGCACTCGCATCTGTTCCCAGCAAGTACAGTGTATTGGACTGAAGCGGAGCTACTGTTCTTGTCAGTTTCCTAAGCAGAGTTGAACTAGATATGGCCCGTGTGTGTAGGAAGCACAGTTCTTTTGTTCTGAGAATGCTCACTTTTCGGGCACCATAGGAAACACAGTAGTGTAGAGGAGTGCTCTTTTCTCAAAAGCAGAGTGTGTTTCTTCTAAGGCGAGCTAGTGTTTGTTTCCCAGTCCTAAATGGATTGAATCACATGCAGTTTCTTGTCCTACGAGCAAGAGTTGTTTTCTGGTAAGAAGAGTCACTATTGCGCTCCCATTGTGATACTAGGGCAAATAGCACTGGCGTCTGTTCCCAGCATGTACAGTGTATTGGACTCAAGAGGATCTACTGTTCTTGTCAGTTTCTTAAGCAGAGTTGAACTAGATATGGCCCGTGTGTGTAGGAAGCACAGTTCCTTTGTTCTGAGCAAGCTCACTGTTCGGACCCCATAGGAAACACAGTAGAGTAGAAGAGTGCTCTTTTCTCAAAAGCAGAGTGTGTTTCTTGTAAGGCGAGCTAGCGTTTGTTTCGCAGTCCTAATTGGAGTTGAATCACATGCAGTTTTTGGTCCTACGACAAAGAGATGTTTTCTGGTAAGGAAAGTCACTATTGCGCTCCCATTGCCATACACAGTGCAAATAGCACTCACGTCTGTTCCCAGCAAGAACAGTGTATTGGACTGAAGAGGAGCTACTGTTCTTGTCAGTTTCCAAAGCAGAGTTGAACTAGATATGGCCCGTGTGTGTAGGAAGCACAGTTCTTTTGTTCTGAGCAAGCTCACTGTTCGGACCCCATAGGAAACACAGTCGAGTAGATGAGTGCAATTTTCTCAAAAGCAGAGTGTGTTTCTTGTAAGGCAAGCTAGCGTTTGTTTCCCAGTCCTAAATGGAGTTGAATCACATGCAGTTTCTTGTCCTATGAGCAAGAGTAGTTTTCTGGTAAGAAGACTCACTATTGCGCTCCCATTGTCATACACAGGGCAAATAGCACTTGCGTCTGTTCGCAGCATGTACAGTGTATTGGACTGAAGAGTATCTACTGTTCTTGTCAGTTTCCTAAGCAGAATTGAACTAGATATGGCCGTATTTGTAGAAAGCACAGTTCTTTTGTTCTGAGCAAACTCACTGTTCTGGCCCTATAGGAAACACAGTAGAGTAGAAAGTGCTCTTTTCTCAAAAGCAGAGTGTGTTTCTTGTAAGGCGAGCTAGCGTTTGTTTCCCAGTCCTAAATGGAGTTGAATCACATGCAGTTTTTGATTCTACGACCAAGAGTTGTTTTCTGGTAAGGAAAGAGTCTATTGCGCTCCCATTTCCATACACAGTGCAAATAGCACTCGCTTCTGTTCCCAGCAAGTACAGTGTATTGGACTGAAGCGGAGCTACTTTTCTTGTCAGTTTCCTAAGCAGAGTTGAACTAGATATGGCCCCTGTGTGTAGGAAGCACAGTTCTTTTGTTCTGAGAATGCTCACTGTTCTGGCCCTATAGGAAACACAGTAGAGTAGAAGAGTGCTCTTTTCTCAAAAGCAGAGTGTGTTTCTTGTAAGGCGAGCTAGCGGTTGTTTCCCAATCCTAAATGGAGATGAATCACATGCAGTTTCTGGTCCTACGAGCAAGAGTTGTTTTCTGGTAAGAAGAGTCACTATTGCGCTCCCATTGTGATACTTGGGCAAATAGCACTGGCGTCTGTTCCGAGCATGTACAGTGTATTGGACTGAAGAGGAGCTACTGTTCATGTCAGTTTCCTAAGCAGAGTTGAACTAGATATGGCCCGTGTGTGTAGGAAGCACAGTTCTTTTGTTCTGAGAATGCTCACTTTTCGGGCACCATAGGAAACACAGTAGTGTAGAGGAGTGCTCTTTTCTCAAAAGCAGAGTGTGTTTCTTGTAAGGCGAGCTAGTGTTTGTTTCCCAGGTATAAATGGAGTTGAATCACATGCAGTTTCTTTTCCTAGGAGCAAGAGTTGTTTTCTGGTAAGAAGAGTCACTATTGCGCTCCCATTGTGATACTAGGGCAAATAGCACTGGCGTCTGTTCCCAGCATGTACAGTGTATTGGACTGAAGAGGATCTACTGTTCTTGTCAGTTTCCTAAGCAGAGTTGAACTAGATATGGCCCGTGTGTGTAGGAAGCACAGTTCTTTTGTTCTGAGCAAGCTCACTGTTCGGACCCCATAGGAAACACAGTAGAGTAGAAGAGTGCTCTTTTGTCAAAAGCAGAGTGTGTTTCTTGTAAGGCAAGCTAGCATTTGTTTCCCTGTCCTAAATGGAGTTGAATCACATCCTGATTTGGTCTTACGAGCAAGAGTTGTTTTCTGGTAAGGAAAGTCACTATTGCACTCCCATTGCCAGACACAGTGCAAATAGCACTCACGTCTGTTCCAAGCAAGTACAGTGTATTGGAATGAAGAGGAGCTACTGTTCTTGTCAGTTTCCTAAGAAGAGTTGAACAAGATATGGCCCATGTGTGTAGGAATCACAGTTCTTTGTTCTGAGCAAGCTCACTGTTCGGACCCCTTGGATACAAAGTAGAATAGAAGAGTGCTCTTTTCTCAAAAGCAGAGTGTGTTTCTTGTAAGGCGAGCGAGCGTTTGTTTCACAGTCATAAATGGAGTTGAATCCCATGCAGTTTCTTGTCCTACGAGCAAGAGTTGTTTTCTGGTAAGAAGAGTCACTAGTGCGCTCCCATTGTCATACACAGGGCAAATAGCACTGGCGTCTGTTCCCAGCATGTACAGTGTATTGGACTGAAGAGGATCTACTGTTCTTGTCAGTTTCCTAAGCAGAATTGAACTAGATATGGCTGTATTTGTAAGAAGCACAGTTCTTTTCTTCTGAGCAAACTCACTGTTCTGGCCATATAGGAAATACAGTAGAGTAGAAGAGTGCTCTTTTCTCAAAAGCAGAGTTTGTTTCTTGTAAGGTGAGCTAGCGTTTTTTTCCCAATCCTAAATGGAGTTGAATCACATGCAGTATTTGGTCCTACGAGCAAGAGTTGTTTTCTGGTAAGGAAAGTCACTATTGCGCTCCCATTGCCATAAACAGTGCAAATAGCACTCGTGTCTGTTCCCAGCAAGTACAGTGTATTGGACTGAAGCGTAGCTACTGTTCTTGTCAGTTTCCTAAGCAGAGTTGAACTAGATATGGCCCCTGTGTGTAGGAAGCACAGTTCTTTTGTTCTGAGAATACTCACTGTTCTGGCCCTATAGGAAACACAGTAGAGTAGAAGAGTGCTCTTTTCTCAAAAGCAGAGTGTGTTTCTTGTAAGGCGAGCTAGCGTTTGTTTCCCAATCGTAATGGAGATGAATCACATGCAGTTACTGGTCCTACGAGCAAGAGTTGTTTTCTGGTAAGAAGAGTCACTATTGCGCTCCCATTGTGATACTAGGGCAAATAGCACTGGCGTCTGTTCCCAGAATGTACAGTGTATTGGACTGAAGAGGAGCTACTGTTCATGTCAGTTTCCTAAGCAGAGTTGAACTAGATATGGCCCGTGTGTGTAGGAAGCACAGTTCTTTTGTTCTGAGAATGCTCACTGTTCAGACCCCATAGGAAACACAGTAGAGTAGAAGAGTGCTCTTTTCTCAAAAGCAGAGTGTGTTTCTTGTAAGGCGAGCTAGCGTTTGTTTCCCAGTCCTAAAAGGAGTTGAATCTCATGCAGTTTTTGGTCCTAGGACCAAGAGATGTTTTCTGGTAAGGAAAGTCACTATTGCGCTCCCATTGCCATACACAGTGAAAATAGCACTCACGTCTGTTCCCAGCAAGAACAGTGTATTGGACTGAAGAGGAGCTACTGTTCTTGTCAGTTTCCAAAGCGGAGTTGAACTAGATATGGCCCGTGTGTGTAGGAATAACAGTTCTTTTGTTCTGAGCAAGCTCACTGTTCGGACCCCATAGGAAACACAGTCGAGTAGAAGAGTGCTCTTTCCTCAAAAGCAGAGTGTGTTTTGTAAGGCGAGCTAGCGTTTGTTTCCTAGTCCTAAATGGAGTTGAATCACATGCAGTTTCTGGTCCTACGAGCAAGAGTTGTTTTCTGGTAAGAAGAGTCACTATTGTGCTCCCCTTGTCATACACAGGACAAATAGCACTGGCGTCTGTTCCCAGCATGTACAGTGTATTGGACTGAAGAGGATCTACTGTTCTTGTCAGTTTCCTAAGCAGAATTGAAGTAGATATGGCCGTATTTGTAGGAAGCACAGTTCTTTTGTTCTGAGCAAACTCACTGTTCTGGCCATATAGGAAACACAGTAGAGTAGAAGAGTGCTCTTTTCTCAAAAGCAGAGTGTGTTTCTTGTAAGGTGAGCTAGCGTTTGTTTCCCAGTCCTAAATGGAGTTGAATCACATGCAGTTTTTGGTCCTACAAGCAAGAGTTGTTTTCTGGTAAGTAAAGTCACTATTGCGCTCCCATTGCCATACACAGTGCAAATAGCACTCGTGTCTGTTCCCAGCAAGTACAGTGAATTGGACTGAAGCAGAGCTAATGTTCTTGTCAGTTTCCTAACCAGAGTTGAACTAGATATGGCCCGTGTGTGTAGGAAGCACAGTTCTTTTGTTCTGAGCAAGCTCACTGTTCGGACCCCATAGGAAACACAGTAGAGTAGAAGAGTGCTCTTTTTTCAAAAGCAGAGTGTGTTTCTTGTAAGGCAAGCTAGCATTTGTTTCCCTGTCCTAAATGGAGTTGAATCACATGCAGTTTCTGGTCCTACGAGCAAGAGTAGTTTTCTGGTTAGAAGAGTCACTATGGTGCTCCCATTGTCATAAACAGGGCAAATAGCACTGGCATCTATTCCCAGAAAGTACAGTGTATTGGACTGAAGAGGATCTACTGTTCTTGTTAGTTTCCTAAGCATAATTGAACTAGATATGGCCCGTGTGTGTAGGAAGCACAGTTCTTTTGTTCTGAGCAAGCTAACTGTTTTGGCCCTATAGGAAACACAGTAGAGTAGAAGAGTGATCATTTCTCAAAAGCAGAGTGTGTTTCTTGTAAGGCTAGCTAGCGTTTGTTTCCCAGTCCTAAATGGAGTTGAATCACATGCAGTTTTTGGTCCTACGAGCAAGAGTTGTTTTCTGGTAAGGAAAGTCACTATTGTGCTCCCATTGGCATACACAGTGCAAAGAGCACTCGCGTCTGTTCCCAGCAAGTACAGTGTATTGGACTGAAGAGAAGTTACTGTTCTTGTCAGTTTCCTAAGGAGAGTTGAACTAGATATGGCCCGTGTTTGTAGGAAGCGCAGTTCTTTTGTTCTGAGCAAGCTCACTGTTCGGACCCCATAGGAAACACAGTAGAGTAGAAGAGTACTCTTTTCTCAAAAGCAGAGTGTGTTTCTTGTAAGGCAAGCTAGCGTTTGTTTCCCAGTCCCAAATGGAGTTGAATCCCATGCAGTTTCTGGTACTATGGGAAAGAGTTGTTTTCTGGTAAGGAAAGTCACTATTGCGCTGCCATTGCCATACACAGGACAAATAGCACTGGCGTCTGTTGCCAGCAAGGACAGAGTATTGGACTGAAGAGCAGCTACTGTTCTTGTCAGGTTCCTAAGCAGACTTAAACTAGATATGGCCGTGTGTGTAGGAAGCACAATTTTTTTTTGTTCTGAGCAAGCTCACTGTTTGCACCCCATAGGAAACACAGTAGAGTAGAAGAGTGCTCTTTTCTCAAATCAGAGTGTGTTTCTTGTAAGGCAAGCTAGTGTTTGTTTCCCTGTCCTAAATGGAGTTGAATCACATCTTGTTTTTGGTCCTACGAGCAAGAGTTGTTTTCTGGTAAGGAAAGTCACTATTGCACCCCCATTGCCATACACAGTGCAAATAGCACTCACGTTTGTTCCAAGCAAGTACAGTGTATGGACTGAAGAGGAGCTACTGTTCTTGTCAGTTTCCTAAGTAGAGTTGAACTAGATATGGCCCGTGTGAAGGAAGCACAGTTCTTTTGTTCTGAGCAAGCTCACTGTTCGGATCGCATAGGATACACAGTAGAGTAGAAGAGTGCTCTTTTCTCAAAAGCAGAGAGTGTTTCTTGTAAGGCGAGCTAGCATTTGTTTCCCAATCCTAAATGGAGTTGAATCACATGCAGTTTCTTGTCCTACGAGCAAGAGTTGTTTTCTGGTAAGAAGAGTCACTATTGCGCTCCCATTGTCATACACAGGGCAAATAGCACTGGCGTCTGTTCCCAGCATGTACAGTATATTGGACTGAAGAGGAGCTACTGTTCTTGTCAGTTTCCAAAGCAGAGTTGAACTAGATATGGCCCGTGTGTGTAGGAAGCACAGTTCTTTTTTTCTGAGCAAGCTCAATGTTCTGGCCCTATAGGAAACACAGTAGAGTAGAAGAGTGCTCTTTTCTCAAAAGCAGAGTGTGTTTCTTGTAAGGCGAGCTAGCGTTTGTTTCCCAGTCCTAAATGGAGTTGAATCCCATGCAGTTTCTTGTACTACGAGCAAGAGTTGTTTTCTGGTAAGGAAAGTCACTATTGCGCTCCCATTGTCATACACAGGGCAAATAGCACTGGCGTCTGTTCACAGGATGTACAGTGTATTGGACTGAAGAGGATCTACTGTTCTTGTCAGTTTCCTAATAAGAATTGAACTAGATATAGCCGTTTGTGTAGGAAGCACAGTTATTTTTTTCTGAGCAAGCTCACTGTTCTGGCCCTATAGCAAACACATTAGAGTAGAAGAGTGCTCTTTTCTCAAATGCAGAGTGTGTTTCTTGTAAGGCAAGCTAGCGTTTGTTTCCCAGTCCTCTTCAGTCCAACACTCTGTAGTTGCTGGGAACAGACGCGAGTGCTATTTGCCCAGTGTATGACAATGGGAGGGCAATAGTGACTCTTTTACCAGAAAACAATTCTTGCTAGTAGGACCAGAAACTGCATGTGATTCAACTCCATTTAGGACTCGGAAACAAAGGCTAGCTCGCCTTACGAGAAACACACTCTGCTTTTGAGAAAAGAGCACTCTTCTAATCTAAAGTGTTTCCTATGGGGTCCGAACAGTGAGGTTGCTCAGAACAAAGGAACTGTGATTCCTACACACACGAGCCATATCTAGTTCAACTCAGCTTAGGAAACTGACAATAACAGTAGATCCTCCTCAGTCCAATACACTGTACATGCTGTGAACAGACGCCAGTGCTATTTGTAATGTCTATGACAATGTGAGCGCAATAGTGACTCTTCTTACCAGAAGACAACTCTTGCTCGTAGGACCAGAAACTGCATGGGATTCAACTCCATTTAGGACTGGGAAACAAACACTAGCTCGCCTTACAAGAAACACACTCTGCTTTTGAGAAAAGAGCACTCATCTACTCTACTGAGTTTCCTATAAGGCCAGAACCGTGAGCTTGCTCAGAACAAAAGAACTGTGCTTCCTACACACAGGGGCCATATCTACATCAATTCTGCTTAGGAAACTGACAAGAACAATAGATCCTCTTCAGTGCAATACACTGTACATGCTGGGAATAGACGCCAGTGCTATTCGCCCTGTGTTTGACAATGGGAGCACAATAGTGACTCTTCTTACCAGAAAACAACTCTTGCTCGTAGAACCAGAAACTGCATGGGATTCAACTCCATTTCAGACAGGGAAACAAACGCTAGCTCGCCTTACAAGAAACACACTCTGCTTTGGAGAAAAGAGCACTCTTCTACTCTACTGTGTTTCCTATGGGGTCCAAACAGTGAGCTTGCTCAGAGCAAAAGAACTCTGCTTCCTACACACAGGGTCCATATCTAGTTCAACTCTGCTTTGGAAACTGACAAGAACAGTAGCTCATCTTCAGTCCAATACACTGTACTTGCTGCGAACAGACGCGAGTGCTATTTGCACTGTGTATGGCAATGGGAGCGCAATAGTGACTCTTCTTACCAGAAAACAACTCTTGCTCGTAAGACCAAAAACAACATGTGAGTCAACTCCATTTAGGACTGGGAAACAAACGCTAGCTCGCCTTACAAGAAACATACTCTGCTTTTGAGAAAAGAGCCCTCTTCTAATCTAAAGTGTTTCCTATGGGGTCCAAACAGTGAGCTTGCTCAGAACAAAAGAACTGTGCTTCCTACACACACTTGCCATATCTAGTTCAACTCTGCTTAGGAAACTGACAAGAACAGTAGCTCCTCTTCAGTCCAATACACTGTACTTGCTGGGAACAGACGCGAGGGCTATTTGCTCTGTGTATGGCAATGGGAGCGTAATAGTGACTCTTCTTACCACAAAACAACTCTTGCTTGTAGGACCAGAAACTGCATGGGATTCAACTCCATTTCTGACTGGGAAACAAACACTAGCTCGCCTTACAAGAAACACACTCTGCTTTTGAGAAAAGAGCACTCTTCTACTCTACTGTGTTTCCTATAGTGCCAGAATAGTGAGCTTGCTCAGAACAAAAGAACTTTGCTTCCTACACACACGGGCTATATCTAGTTCTACTCTGCTTAGGAAACTGACAGGAACAGTAGCTCCTCTTCAGTCCAATACACTGTACATGCTGGGAACAGACGCCAGTGCTATTTGCCCTGTGTATGGCAATGGGAGCGCAATAGTGACTCTTCTTACCAGAAAACAACTCTTGCTCGTAGGACCAGAAACTTTATGTGATTCAACTCCATTTAGGATGCAAAAACAAACGCTAGCTCGCCTTACAAAAAACACACACTGCTTTTGAGAAAAGGGCACTCTTCTACTCTAGTGTTTTTCTTACGGGGGCAGAACAATGAGCTTTCTCAGAACAGATGAACTGTGCTTCCTACACACACGGGCCATATCTAGGTCAATTCTGCTTAGGAAACTGACAAGGACAGTAGATCCTCTTCAGGCCAGTACACTGTACATGCTGGGAACAGACGCGAGTGCTATTTGCCCTGTGTATGACATATGGAGCACAATAGTGACTCTTCTTACCAGAAAACAACTCTTGCTCGTAGGACCAGAAACTGCATGTGATTCAACTCCATTTAGGACTGGGAAACAAACGCTAGCTCGCCTTACAACAAACACACTCTGCTTTAGAGAAAAGAGCACTCTTCTACTCTACTGTGTTTCCTTTGGGATCTGAACAGTGAGCTTGCTCAGAACAAAAGAACTGTGCTTCCTACACACACGGGCCATATCTAGTTCAACTCTGCTTAGGAAACTGACAAGAACAGTAGCTCATCTTCAGTCCAATACACTGTACTTGCTGGGAACAGACGCGAGTGCTATTTGCTCTGTGTAGGGGAATGGGAGCACAATAGTGAATTTCCTTACCAGAAAACAACTCTTGCTCATGGGACCAAAAACTGCATGTGATTCAACTCCATTTAGGACTGGGAAACAAACGCTAGCTCGCCTTAGAAGAAACACACTCTGCATTTGAGAAAAGAGCACTCTTCTACTTTACTGTGATTCCTATACAGCCAAAACAGTGAGCTTGCTCAGAACAAAAGAACTGTGCTTCCTACACACACGGCCATATCTGGTTCAATTCTGCTTAGGAAACTGACAAGAACAGTAGATCCTCTTCAGTCCAATACACTGTACATCCTGGGAATAGACGCCATTGCTATTTGCCTTGTGTATGACAATGGGAGCGCAATAGTGACTCTTCTTACCAGAAAACAACTCTTGCTCGTAGGACCAGAAACTGCATGTCATTCAACTACATTTAGGACTGGTAAACAAACGCTAGCTCGCCTTACAAGATACACACTCTGCTTTTGAGAAAAGAGCACTCTTCTACTCTAATGTGTTTGCTATGCGGTCCGAAAAGTGAGCTTGCTCAGAACAAAATAACTGTGCTTCCTACACACACGAGCCATGTTTAGTTCAACTCTGCTTGGAAACTGACAAGAACGGTAGCTCCTCTTCAGTCCAATACACTGTACTTGCTGGGAACAGACGCCAGTGCTATTTGCACTGTTTATGTCAATGGGAGCACAATAGTGACTCTTCTTACCAGAAAACAACTCTTGCTCATAGGACCAGAAACTGTATGGGATTCAACTCCATTTCTGACTGGGAAACAAATACTAGCTCGCCTTACAAGAAATACACACTGCTTTTGCGAAAAGAGCACTCTTCTACTCTACTGTGTTTTCTATAGAGTCAAAACAATGAGCTTGCTCAGAACAAAAGAACTTTGCTTCCTACACACACGGCCATATCTAGTTCAATTCTGCTTAAGAAACTGACAATAACAGTAGATCCTCCTCAGTCCAATACACTGTACATGCTGGGAACAGACGCCAGTGCTATTTGTAATGTGTATGACAATGGGAGCACAATAGTGACTCTTCTTACCAGAAGACAACTTTTGCTCGTAGGACCAGAAACTGCATGGGATTCAGCTCCATTTAGGACTGCGAAACAAATGCTAGCTCGCCTTACAACAAACACACTCTGATTTTGAGAAAAGAGCCCTCTTCTACTCTAAAGTGTTTCCAATGGGGTACGAACAGTGAGCTTGCTCAGAACAAAGGAACTGTGCTTCCTACACACACGGCCATATCTAGTTAAACTCTACTTAGGAAACTGACAGAAACAGTAGCTCCTCTTCAGTTCAATACACCGTACTTGCTGGGAACAGACGCCAGTGCTATTTGCCCTGTGTATGACAATGGGAGGGCAATAGTGACTCTTCTTACCAGAAAACAACTCTTGCTCGTAGGACCAAAAACTGCATGTGATTCAACTCCATTTAGGACTGGGAAACAAAGGCTGGCTCGCCTTACAAGAAACACACTCTGCTTTTGAGAAAAGAGCACTCTTCTACTCTACTGTGTTTCCTATAGGGCCAAAACAATGAGCTTGCTCAGAACAAAAGAACTGTGATTCCTACACACACGGTCATATCTAGTTCAATTCTGCTTATGAAACTGACAAGAATAGTAGATCCTCTTCAGTCCAACACTCTGTAGTTGCTGGGAACAGACGCGAGTGCTATTTGCACTGTGTATGACAATGGGAGGGCAATAGTGACTCTTTTACCAGAAAACAATTCTTTTTCGTAGGACCAGAAACTGCATGTGATTCAACTCCATTTAGGACTCGGAAACAAAGGCTAGCTCGCCTTATGAGAAACACTCTCTGCTTTTGAGAAGAGAGCACTCTTCTAATCTAAAGTGTTTCCTATGGGGTCCGAACAGTGAGGTTGCTCAGAACAAAGGAACTGTGCTTCCTACATACACGAGCCATATCTAGTTCAACTCAGCTTAGGAAACTGACAATAACAGTAGAACCTCCTCAGTCCAATACACTGTACATGCTGTGAACAGACGCCAGTGCTATTTGTAATGTGTATGACAATGGGAGCGCAATAGTGACTCTTCTTACCAGAAGACAACTCTTGCTCGTAGGACCAGAAACTGCATGGGATTCACCTCCATTTAGGACTGGGAAACAAACACTAGCTCGCCTTACAAGAAACACACTCTGCTTTTGAGAAAAGAGCACTCATCTACTCTACTGAGTTTCCTATAAGGCCAGAACAGTGAGCTTGCTCAGAACAAAAGAACTGTGCTTCCTACACACAGCGGCCATATCTACATCCATTCTGCTTAGGAAACTGACAAGAACAATAGATCCTCTTCAGTGCAATACACTGTACATGCTGGGAATAGACGCCAGTGCTATTCGCCCTGTGTATGACAATGGGAGCGCAATAGTGACTCTTCTTACCAGAAAACAACTCTTGCTCGTAGGACCAGAAACTGCATGGGATTCAACTCCATTTCAGACTGGGAAACAAACACTAGCTCGCCTTACAAGAAACACACTCTGCTTTTGAGAAAAGAGCACTCTTCTAATCTACTGTTTTTCCTATGGGGTCCAAACAGTGAGCTTGCTCAGAACAAAAGAACTGTGCTTCCTACACACAGGGGCCATATCTAGTTCAACTCTGCTTAGGAAACTGACAAGAACAGTAGCTCCTCTTCAGTCCAATACACTGTACTTGCTGCGAACAGACGCGAGTGCTATTTGCACTGTGTATGGCAATGGGAGCGTAATAGTGACTCTTCTTACCAGAAAACAACTCTTGCTCATAAGACCAAAAACAACATGTGAGTCAACTCCATTTAGGACTGGGAAACAAACGCTAGCTCGCCTTACAAGAAACATACTCTGTTTTTGAGAAAAGAGCCCTCTTCTAATCTGAAGTGTTTCCTAAGGGGTCCAAACAGTGAGCTTGCTCAGAACAAAAGAACTCTGCTTCCTACACAAACCTGCCATATCTAGTTCAACTCTGCTTAGGAAACTGACAAGAACAGTAGCTCCTCTTCAGTCCAATACACTGTACTTGCTGGGAACAGACGCGAGTGCTATTTGCTCTGTGTATGGCAATGGGAGCGTAATAGTGACTCTTCTTACCACAAAACAACTCTTGCTCATAGGACCAGAAACTGCATGGGATTCAACTCCATTTCTGACTGGGAAACAAACACTAGCTCGCCTTACAAGAAACACACTCTGCTTTTGAGAAAAGAGCAATCTTCTACTCTACTGTGTTTCCTATAGTGCCAGAATAGTGAGCTTGCTCAGAACAAAAGAACTTTGCTTCCTACACACACGGGCTATATCTAGTTCTACTCTGCTTAGGAAACTGACAAGAACAGTAGCTCCTCTTCAGTCCAATACACTGTACATGCTGGGAACAGACGCCAGTGCTATTTGCCCTGTGTATGGCAATGGGAGCGCAATAGTGACTCTTCTTACCAGAAAACAACTCTTGCTTATAGGACCAGAAACTGCATGGGATTCAACTCCATTTAGGATGGAAAAACAAACGCTGGCTCGCCTTACAAGAAACACACACTGCTTTTGAGAAAAGGGCACTCTTCTACTCTACTGTTTTTCTTATGGGGTCAGAACAATGAGCTTTCTCAGAACAGATGAACTGTGCTTCCTGCACACACGGGCCGTATCTAGATCAATTCTGCTTAGGAAACTGACAAGGACAGTAGATCCTATTCAGTCCAGTACACTGTACATGCTGGGAACAGACGCGAGTGCTATTTGCCCTGTGTATGACATATGGAGCACAATAGTGACTCTTCTTACCAGAAAACAACTCTTGCTCCTAGGACCGGAAACTGCATGTAATTCAACTCCATTTAGGATTGGAAAACAAACGCTAGCTTGCCTTACAAGAAACACACTCTGCTTTTGAGAAAAGAGCCCTCTTCTAATCTAAAGTGTTTCCTATGGGGTCCGAACAGTGAGCTTGCTCAGAACAAAGGAACTGTGCTTCCTACACACAGGAGCCATATCTAGTTCAACTCTGCTTAGGAAACTGACAAGAACAGTAGATCCTCTTCAGTCCAATAAACTGTAATTCCTGCGAAGAGACGCGAGTGCTATTTGCACTGTGTATGGCAATGGGAGCGTAATAGTGACTCTTCTTACCAGAAAACAACTCTTGCTCATAGGACCAGAAACTGCATTGGATTCAACTCCATTTGTGACTGGGAAACAAACACTAGCTCTCCTTACAAGAAACAGACTCTGCTTTTGAGAAAAGAGCACTCTTCTACTCTACTGTGTTTCCTATGGGATCCCAACAGTGAGCTTGCTGAGAACAAAAGAACTGTGCTTCCTACACACACGGGGCATATCTAGTTCAACTCTGATTAGGAAACTGACAAGAACAGTAGCTCCTCTTCAGTCCAATACACTGTACTTGCTGGGAACAGACACGAGTTCTATTTTCACTGTGTAGGGGAATGGGAGCACAATAGTGACTTTCCTTACCAGAAAACAACTCATGCTCATGGGACCAAAAACTGCATGTGATTCAACTCCATTTAGGACTGGGAAACATACACTAGCTCGCCTTACAAGAAACATACTCTGCTTTTGAGAAAAGAGCACTCTTCTACTCTACTGTGTTTTCTATAGAGCCAAAACAGTGAGCTTGCTCAGAACAAAAGAACTGTGCTTCCTACACACAGGGGCCATATCTAGTTAAATTCTGCTTAGGAAACTGACAGTAACAGTGGATCCTCTTCAGTCCAATACACTGTACTTGCTGGGAACAGACGCGAGTGCTATTTGCACTGTGTATGACAATGAGAGCGCCATAGTGACTCTTCTTACCAGAAAACAACTCTTGCTCATAGGACCACAAGCTGCATGTGATTCAACTCCATTTAGGAGTGAGAAACAAACACTAGCTCGCCTTACAAGAAACACACTCTGCTTTTGAGAAAAGAGCACTCTTCTACTCTACTGTGTTTCTTATAGTGCCAGAATAATGAGCTTGCTCAGAACAAAAGAACTTTGCTTCCTACACACACGGGCGATATGTAGTTCAACTCTGCTTAGGAAACTGACAAGAACAGTAGCTCCTCTTCAGTCCAATACCTGTACATGCTGGGAACAGACGCGAGTGCTATTTGCCCTGTGTATGACATATGGAGTGCAATAGTGACACTTCTTAACAGAAAAAAACTCTTGCTCGTAGGACCAGAAACTGCATGTGATTCAACTCCATTTAGGACTGAAAAACAAACGGCAGCTCGCCTTACAAGAAACACACTCTGCTTTTCAGAAAAGGGCACTCTTCTACTCTACTGTGTTTCCTATAGGGCAAAAACAGTGAGCTTGCTCAGAACAAAAGAACTGTGCTTCCTACACACATGGCCATATCTAGTTCAATTCTGCTTAGGAAACTGACAAGAAGAGTAGCTCCTCTTCAGTCCAATACCTGTACATGCTGGGAACAGACGCGAGTGCTATTTGCACTATGTATGGCAATGGGAGCACAATAGTGACTTTCCTTACCAGAAAACAACTCTAGCTCGTAGGACCAAAAACTCCATGTGATTCAACTCCATTTAGGACTGGAAACAAACGCTAGATCGCCTTACAAGAAAAACACTCTGCTTTTGAGAAAAGAGCACTCTTCAACTCTACTGCGTTTCCTATAGGGCCAAAACAGTGAGCTTGCTCTGAACAAAAGAACTGTGCTTCCTACACACACGGTCATATCTAGTTCAATTCTGCTTATGAAACTAACAAGAACACTAGATCCTCTTCAGTCCCATATACTGTACTTGCTGGGAACAGACGCCAGTGCTATTTGCCCTGTGTATGACAATGGGAGCGCAATAGTGACTCTTCTTACCAGAAAACAACTCTTGCTCCTAGGACCAGAAACTGCATGTGATTCAACTCCATTTCAGTCTGGGAAACAAACACTAGCTCGCCTTACAAGAAACACACTCTGCTTTTGAGAAAAGAGCACTCTTCTACTCTACTGTTTTTCCTATGGGGTCCGAACAGTGAGATTGCTCAGAACAAAAAAACTGTGCTTTCTACACACACGGCAATATCTAGTTCAAGTCTGCTTTGGAAACTGACAAGAACAGTAGCTCCTCTTCAGTCCGATACACTCTACTGGCTGGGAACAGACGCGAGTGCTATTTGCACTGTGTATGGCAACGGGAGCGCAATAGTGACTTTCCTTACCAGAAAACAACTCTTGCTCGTAGGACCAGAAACTGCATGTGATTCAACTCCATTTAGGACTGGGAAACAAACGCTAGCTTGTCTTACAAGAAACAAACTTTGCTTTTGAGAAAAGAGCACTCTTCTACTCTACTGTGCTTCCTATGGGGCCCGAACAGTGAGCTTGCTCAGAACAAAAGAACTGTGCTTCCTACACACAGGGGCCATATCTAGTTCAACTCTGCTTAGGAAACTGACAAGAACAGTAGCTCATCTTCAGTCCAATACACTGTACTTGCTGCGAACAGACGCGAGTGCTGTTTGCACTGTGTATGGCAATGGGAGCACAATAGTGACTCTTCTTACCAGAAAACAACTCTTGCTCTTAGGACCAAAAACTACATGTGATTCAACTCCATTTAGGACTGGGAAACAAACGCTAGCTCGCCTTACAAGAAACACACTCTGCTTTTGAGAAAAGAGCACTCTTCTACTCTACTGTGTTTCATATAGGGCCAAAACAGTGAGCTTGCTCAGAACAAAAGAACTGTGCTTCCTACACACACGGTCATATCTAGTTCAATTCTGCTTATGAAACTGACAAGAATAGTAGATCCTCTTCAGTCCAATACTCTGTAGTTGCTGGAAACAGACGCGAGTGCTATTTGCCCAGTGTATGAAAATGGGAGGGCAATAGTGACTCTTCTTACCAGAAAACAATTCTTCCTCGTAGGACCAGAAACTGCATGTGATTCAACTCCATTTAGGATTGGGAAACTAATGCTAGCTCGCCTTACAAGAAACACACACTGCTTTTGAAAAACGGGCACTCTTCTACTCTACTGTTTTTCTCATGGTGTCAGAACAATGAGCTTTCTCAGAACAGAAGAACTATGCTTCCTACACACACGGGCCATATCTATATCAATTCTCCTTAGGAAACTGACAAGGACAGTAGATCCTCTTCAGTCCAATACACTGTACATGCTGGGAACAGACGCGAGTGCTATTTGACCTGTGTATGACATATGCAGCACAATAGTGACTGTTCTTACCAGAAAACAAGTGTTGCTCGTAGGACCTGAAACTGCATGTATTTCAACTCCATTTAGGATTGGGAAACAAACGCTAGCTCGCCTTACAAGAAACACACTCTGATTTTGAGAAAAGAGCAATCTTCTAATCTAATGTGTTTCCTATGGGGTCCGAACAGTGAGCTTGCTCAAAACAAAAGAACTGTGCTTCCTACACACAGGAGTCATATCTAGTTCAACTCTGCTTAGGAAACTGACAAGAACAGTAGCTCCTCTTAAGTCCAATACACTGTAATTCCTGCGAAGAGACGCGAGTGCTATTTGCACTGTGTATGGCAATGGGAGCGTAATAGTGACTCTTCTTACCAGAAAACAACTCTTGGTCATAGGACAAGAAACTGCATGGGATTCAACTCCATTTGTGACTGGGAAACAAACACTAGCTCGCCTTACAAGAAACAGACTCTGCTTTTGAGAAAAGAGCACTCTTCTACTCTACTGTGTTTCCTATGGGATATGAACAGTGAGCTTGCTCAGAACCAAAGTACTGTGTTTCCTACACACACGGCCATATCTAGTTCAACTCTGATTAGGAAACTGACAAGAACAGTAGCTCCACTTCAGTCCAATACAGTGTATTTGCTGGGAACAGACGCGAGTGCTATTTGCACTGTGTATGGGAATGGGAGCGCAATAATGACTTTCCTTACCAGAAAACAACTCATGCTCATGGAAACAAAAACTGCATGTGATTCAACTCCATTTAGGACTGGGACACAAACGCTAGCTCGCCTTACAAGAAACACACACTGCTTTTGAGAAAAGAGCACTCTTCTACTCTACTGTGTTTTCTATAGAGACAAAACAGTGAGCTTGCTCAGAACAAAAGAACTGTACTTCCTACACACATGGCAATATCTAGTTCAATTCTGCTTAGGAAACTGACAATAACAGAAGATCCTCTTCAGTCCAATACACTGTACTTGCTGGGAACAGACGCCAGTGCTATTTGTCCTGTGTATGGCAATGGCAGCACAATAGTGACTCTACTTACCAGAAAACAACTCTTGCTCGTAGGACCAGAAACTGCATGGGATTCAACTCCATTTAGGACTGGGAAACAAACGCTGGCTCGCCTTACAAGAAACACACTCTGCTTTTGAGAAAAGAGCACTCTTCTACATTACTGTGTTTCCTACGGGGTCCAAACAGTGAGCTTGCTCAAAACAAAAGAACTGTGTTTCCTACACACACGGGACATATCTCGTTCAACTCTGCTTAGGAAACTGACAAGAACAGTAGCTTCTCTTCAGTCTGATACACTGTACTTGCTGGGAACAGACGCGAGTGCTACTTGCACTGTGTATGACAATGGGAGCACAATAGTGACTTTCCATACCAGAAAACAACTCTTGCTCGTAGGACCAGAACCTGCCTGTGATTGAACTCCATTTATTGCTGGGAAACAAACGCAAGCTCGCCTTACAAAAAACACACTCTGCTTTTGAGAAAGGAGCACTCTTCTACTCTACTGTGTTTCCTACAGGGCCAGAACAGTGAGCTTGCTCAGAACAAAAGAACTGTGCTTCCTACACACACGGCCATATCTAGTTCAATTCTGCTTACGAACCTGACAAGAACAGTAGATCCTCTTCAGTCCAATACACTGTACATGCTGGGAACAGATGCCAGTGCTATTTGCCATCTGTATGACAATGGGAGCACAATAGTGACGCTTCTTACCAGAAAACAACTCTTGCTTGTAGGACCAGAAACTGCATGGGATTCAACTCCATTTAGGACTGGGAAACAAACGCTAGCTCTCCTTACAAAAAATACACTCTGCTTTTGAGAAAAGAGCACTCTTCTACTCTGCTGTGTTTCCTATGGGGTCCAAACAGTGAGCTTGCTCAGAATAAAAGAACTGTGCTTCCTACACGCACGGACCATATCTAATTCAACTCTGCTTAGGAAACTGACAAGAACAGTAGCTCCTCTTCAGTCCGAAACACTGTACTTGCTGGGAACAGACGCCAGTGCTATTTGTCCTGTGTATGGCAATGGCAGCACAATACTGACTCTTCTTACCATAAAACAACTCTTGCTGGTAGGACCAGAAACTGCATGTGATTCAACTCTATTTAGGACTGGGAAACAAATGCTAGCTGGCCTTACAAGAAACACACTATGCTTTAGAGAAAAGAGCACTCTTCTTCTCTACTGTGTTTATTATAAGGCCTGAACAGTGAGCTTGCTCAGAACAAAAGAACTGTGCTTCCTACACACACGGCCATATCTAGTTCAATTCTGCTTAGGAACCTGACAAGAACAGTAGATCCTCTTCAGTCCAATACACTGTACTTGCTGTGAACATACGCGAGTGCTATTTGCACTGTGTACGGCAATTGGAGCACAATAGTGACTCGTCTTACCAGAAAAGAACGCTTGCTCTTAGGACAAAAAACTGCATGTGACTCAACTCCATTTAGGACTGGGAAACAAACTCTAGCTCGCTTTACAAGAAACACACTCTGCTTTTGAGAAAAGAGCACTCTTCTACTCTACCGTGTTTCCTATGGGGTCCAAACAGTGAGCTTGCTCAGAACAAAAGAACTGTGCTTCCTACAAACACGGCCATATCTAGTTCAATTCTGCTTAGGAACCTGACAAGAACAGTAGCTCTTTTTCAGTCCAATACACTGAACTTGCTGGGAACAGACGCCAGTGCTATTTGTCCTGTGTATGGCAATGGCAGCACAGTAGTGACTCTTCTTACCAGACAACAACTCTTGCTCGTAGGACCAGAAACTGCATGTGATTCAACTCTATTTAGGACTGGGAAACAAACGCTAGCTGGCCTTTCAAAAAACACACTCTCCTTTAGAGAAAAGAGCACTCTTCTTCTCTACTGTGTTTCCTATAGGGCCAGAACAGTAAGCTTGCTCAGAACAAAAGAACTGTGCTTCCTACACATGGGCCATATCTAGTTCAACTCTGCTTAGGAAACTGACCATAACAGTAGCTCCTCTTCAGTCCGATACACTGTACTTGCTGGAAACCGACGCGAGTGCTATTTGCACTGTGTATTGCAATGGGAGGGCAATACTGAATTTCCTTACCAGAAAACAACTCTTGCTGGTAGGACCAGAAACTGCATTGATTCATCTCCATTTAGGACTGGGAAACAAACGCTAGCTCGCCTTACAAGAAACACACTCTGCTTTTGAGAAAAGAGCACTCTTCTACTCTACTGTTTTTCCTATGGGGTCCGAACAGTGAGATTGCTCAGAACGAAAAAACTGTGCTTCCTACACACACGGCCATATCTAGTTCAAGTCTGCTTAGGAAACTGACAAGAACCGTAGCTCCTCTTCAGTCCAATACACTGTACTTGCTGGGAACAGACGCGAGTGCTATTTGCACTGTGTATGGCAATGGGAGCGCAATAGTGACTTTCCTTACCAGAAAACAATTCTTGCTCGTAGGACCAGAAACTGCATGTGATTCAACTCCATTTAGGACTGGGAAACAAACACTAGCTCGCCTTACTAGAAACACACTCTGCTTTTGAGAAAAGAGCACTCTTCTACTCTACTGTGTTTCCTATATGGCCAGAACAGTGAGCTTGCACAGAACAAAAGAAATGTGCTTCCTACACACACGGTCATATCTAGTTCAACTCTGCTTAGGAAACTGACAAGAACAGTAGATCCTCTTCAGTCCAATACACTGTACTTGCTGGGAACAGACGCCAGTGCTATTTGTCCTGTGTATGGCAATGGCAGCGCAAGAGTGACTATTCTTACTATAAAACAACTCTTGCTCGTAGGACCAGAAACTGCATGTGATTCCACTCCATTTAGGACTGGGAAACAAACGCAAGCTCGCCTTACATGGAACAGTCTCTGCTTTTGAGAAAAGAGCACTCTTCTACTCTACTGTGTTTCCTATGGGGTCCAAACAGTGAGCTTGCTTAGAACAAAAGAACTGTGCTTCCTACACACATGGACCATATCTAGTTCAATTCTGCTTAGGAAACTGACAAGAACAGTAGCTCATATACAGTCCCATACTCTGTACTTGCTGGGAACAGACGCGAGTGCTATTTGCACTGTGTATGGCATTTGGAGCGCAATAGTGACTCTTCTTACCAGAAAACAACTCTTGCTCGTAGGACCAAAAACTGCATGAGACTCAACTCCATTTAGGACTGGGAAACAAACGCGAGCTCACCTTAAAAGAAACACACTTTGCTTTAGAGAAAAGAGCACTCTTCTACTCTACTGTGTTTCCTAGAGGGCCAGAACTGGGAGCTTGCTCAGAACAAAAAAACTGTGCTTCCTACACAAACGGGCCATATCTAGTTCAATTCTGCTTAGGAAACTGAAAAGAACAGTAGCTCCTATACAGTCCCATACTCTGTACTTGCTGGGAACAGACGCGAAGGCTATTTGCACTGTGTATGGCATTTGGAGCGCAATAGTGACTCTTCTTACCAGAAAACAACTCTTGCTCGTAGGACCAAAAACTGCATGAGACTCAACTCCATTTAGGACTGGGAAACAAACGCGAGCTCACCTTACAAGAAACACACTTTGCTTTAGAGAAAAGAGCACTCTTCTACTCTACTGTGTTTCCTAGAGGGCCAGAACTGTGAGCTTGCTCAGAACAAAAAAACTGTGCTTCCTACACAAACGGGCCATATCTAGTTCAACTCTGCTTAGGAAACTGACAAGAACAGTAGCTCCTCTTCAGTCTGATACACTGTACTTGCTGGGAACAGACGCGTGTGCTATTTGCAATGTGTATGGCAATGGGAGCGCAATAGTGACTTTCCTTACCAGAAAACAACTCTTGCTCGTAGGACCAGAAACTGCATGTGATTCAACTCCATTTAGGACTGGGAAACAAACGCTAGCTTGTCTTACAAGAAACACACTCTCTTTTGAGAAAAGAGCACTCTTCTTCTCTACTGTGTTTCCTATGGGGTCCGAACAGTGAGCTTGCTCAGAACAAAAGAACTGTGCTTCCTACACACACGGCCATATCTAGTTCAATTCTGCTTAGGAACCTGACAAGAACAGTAGATCCTCTTCAGTCCAATACACTGTACTTGCTGGGAACTGACGCCAGTGCTATTTGCCCTGTGTATGGCAATGGCAGCGCAATCGTGACTATATTTACCATAAAACAACTCTTGCTCATAGGACCAGAAACTGCATGTGATTCCACTCCATTTAGGACTGGGAAACAAACGCCAGCTTGCCTTACAAGAAGCACACTCTGCTTTTGAGAAAAGAGCACTCTTCTACTCTACTGTGTTTCCTACGGGGTCCAAACAGTAAGCTTGCTCAGAACAAAAGAACTGTGCTTCCTACACGCACGGACCATATCTAGTTCAACTCTGCTTAGGAAACTAACAAGAACAGTAGCTCCTGTTCAGTCCAATACACTGTACTTGCTGGAAAAAGATGCGAGTGCTATTTGCCAGGTGTATGGCAATGGGAGCGCAATAGTGACTTTCCTTACCAGAAATCAACTCTTTTTCGTGGGACCACAAACTGCATGTGATTCATCTCCATTTAGGACTGGGAAACAAATGCTAGCTCGCCTTACATGAAACACATTCTGCTTTTGAGAAAAGAGCACTCTTCTACTCTACTGTGTTTCCTATGGGGTCCGAACAGTGAGCTTGCTCAGAACAAAAGAACTGTGCTTCCTACACACACCGGCGATATCTAGTTCAATTCTGCTTAGGAAACTGACAAGAACAGTAGCTCCTCTTCAGTCCAATACACTGTACTTTCTGGGAACAGACGCGAGTGCTATTTGCACTGTGTATGGCAATTGGAGCACAATAGTGACTTGTCTTACCAGAAAACAACTCTTGCTTGTAGGACAAAATACTGCATGTGACTCAACTCCATTTAGGACTGAGAAACAAACGCTAGCTCGCCTTCCAAGAAACACACTCTCCTTTTGAGAAAAGAGCACTCTTCTACTCTACTGTGTTTCCTATGGGTTCCGAACAGTAAGCTTGCTCAGAACAAAAAAACTGTGCTTCTTACACACACGGCCATATATAGTTCAAGTCTGCTTAGGAACCTGACAAGAACAGTAGATCCTGTTCAGTCCAATAAACTGTACTTGCTGGGAACAGACGCGTGTGCTATTTGCACTGTGTATGGCAATGGGAGCGCAATAGTGACTTTCCTTATCAGAAAACAATTCTTGCTCATAGGTCCAGAAACTGCATGTGATTCAACTCCATATCGGACTGGGAAACAAACACTAGCTCGCCTTACAAGAAACACACTCTGCTTTTGAGAAAAGAGCACTCTTCTACTCTACTGTGTTTCCTATAGGGCCAGAACAGTGAGCTTGCTCAGAACAAAAGAACTATACTTCATACACACACGGCCATATCTAGTTCAACTCTACTTAGGAAACTGACAAGAACAGTAGCTCCTCTTCAGTCCGATACACTGTACTTGCTGGGAACAGACGCCAGTGCTATTTGTCCTGTGTATGGCAATGGCAGCACAATACTGACTCTTCTTACCATAAAACAACGGTTGCTCGTAGGACCAGAAACTGCATGTGATTCAACTCTATTTAGGACTGGGAAACAAACGCTAGCTGGCCTTACAAGAAACACACTCTGCTTTAGAGAAAAGAGCGCTTTTCTACTCTACTGTGTTTATTATAAGGCCTGAACAGTGAGCTTGCTCAGAACAAAAGAACTGTGCTTCCTACACACACACCCATATCTAGTTCAATTCTGCTTAGGAACCTGACAAGAACAGAAGATCCTCTTCAGTCCAATACACTGTAATTGCTGGGAACATACACGAGTGCTATTTGCACTGTGTATGGCAATTGGAGCACAATAGTGACTCATCTTACCAGAAAAGAATGCTTGTTCGTAGGACAAAAAACTACATGTGACTCAAATCCATTTAGGACTGGGAAACAAACTCTAGCTCGCCTTACAAGAAACGCACCCTGCTTTTGAGAAAAGAGCACTCTTCTACTCTACTGTTTTTCCTATGGGGTCCGAACAGTGAGATTGCTCAGAACAAAAAAACTGTGCTTCCTACACACACGGCCATATCTAGTTCAACTCTGCTTAGGAAACTGACAAGAACAGTAGCTCCTCTTCAGTCCAATACACTGTACTTGCGTGGAACAGACACGAGTGCTATTTGCACTGTATATGGCAATTGGAGCACAATAGTGACTCGTCTTACCAGAAAACAACTCTTGCTTGTAGGACAAAAAACTGCATGTGACTCAACTCCATTTAGGACTAGGAAACAAAAGCTAGCTCGCCTTCCAAGAAACACACTCTGCTTTTGAGAAAAGAGCACTCTTCTACTCTACTGTGTTTCCTATGTGTTCCGAACAGTGAGCTTGCTCAGAACAAAAAAACTGTGCCTCCTACACACACGGCCATATCTAGTTCAAGTCTGCTTAGGAAACTGACAAGAACAGTAGCACCTATTCAGTCCAATACACTGTACTTGCTGGGAACAGACGCGAGTTCTATTTGCACTGTGTATGGCATTGGGAGAGCAATAGTGACTTTCCTTACCAGAAAACAACTCTTGATCGTAGGACCAGAAACTGCATGGGATTCAACTTCATTTAGGACAAGGATACAAAAGCTAGCTCGACTTACAAGAAACACACTCTGCTTTAGAGAAAAGAGCACTCTTCTACTCTTCTGTGTTTCCTATGGGGTCCAAACAGTGAGCTTGCTTAGAACAAAAGAACTGTGCTTCCTACACACATGGACCATATCTAGTTCAATTCTGCTTAGGAAACTGACAAGAACAGTAGCTCCTATACAGTCCCATACTCTGTACTTGCTGGGAACAGACGCGAGTGCTATTTGCACTGTGTATGGCATTTGGAGCCCAATAGTGACTCTTCTTACCAGAAAACAACTCTTGCTCGTAGGACCAAAAACTGCATGTGACTCAACTCCATTTAGGACTGGGAAAAAAACGCGAGCTCACCTTACAAGAAACACTTTGCTTTAGAGAAAAGAGAACTCTTCTACTCTACTGTGTTTCCTATAGGGCCAGAACAGTGAGCTTACTCAGAACAAAAAAACTGTGCTTTCTACACACACGGGCCATATCTAGTTCAACTCTGCTTAGGAAACTGACAAGAACAGTAGCTCCTCTTCAGTCCGATACACTGTACTTGCTGGGAACAGACGCCTGTGCTATTTGCACTGTGTATGTCAATGGGAGCGCAATAGTGACTTTCCTTACCAGAAAACAACTCTTGCTCGTAGGACCAGAAACTGTATGTGATTCAACTCCATTTAGGACTGGGAAACAAACGCTAGCTTGTCTTACAAGAAACACAATCTCTTTTGAGAAAAGAGCACTCTTCTACTCTACTGTGTTTCCTATGGGGTCCGAACAGTGAGCTTGCTCAGAACAAAAGAACTGTGCTTCCTACACACACGGCCATATCTAGTTCAATTCTGCTTAGGAACCTGACAAGAACAGTAGATCCTCTTCAGTCCAATACACTGTACTTGCTGGGATCAGACGCCAGTGCTATTTGTCCTGTGTATGGCAATGGAAGCGCAATAGTGACTATTCTTACCATAAAACAACTATTGCTCATAGGACCAGAAACTGCATGTGATTCCATTCCATTTAGGACTGGGAAACAAACGCTAGCTTGCCTTACAAGAAACACACTCTGCTTTTGAGAAAAGAGCACTCTTCTACTCTACTGTGTTTCCTGTGGGGTACAAACAGTAAGCTTGCTCAAACAAAAGAACTGTGCTTCCTACACGCTCAGACCATATCTAGTTCAACTCTGCTTAGGAAACTGACAAGAACAGTAGCTCCTGTTCAGTCCAATACACTGTACTTGCTGGGAAAAGATGCGAGTGCTATTTGCCAGGTGTATGGCAATTGGAGCGCAATAGTGACTTTCCTTACCAGAAAACAACTCTTGTTCTTAGGCCCACAAACTGCATGTGATTCAATTCCATTTAGGACTAGGAAACAAACGCCAGCTCGCCTTACAAGAAACACACACTGCTTTTGAGAAAGAGCACTCTTCTATTCTACTGTGTTTCCTATGTGTTCTGAGCAGTGAGCTTGCTCAGAACAAAAAAACTGTGCTTCCTACACACACGGTCATATCTAGTTCAAGTCTGCTTAGGAACCTGACAAGAACAGTAGATCCTGTTCAGTCCAATACACTGTACTTGCTGGGAACAGACGCCAGTGCTATTTGTCCTGTGTATGGCAAAGGCAGTGCAATATTGACTCTTCTTACCAGAAAACAACTCTTGCTCGTAGGACCAGAAACTGCATGGGATTCAACTCCATTTAGGACTGGGAAACAAACGCTAGCTCTCCTTACAAGAAACACACTCTGCTTTTGAGAAAAGAGCACTCTTCTACTCTACTGTGTTTTTTATGGGGTCCAAACAGTGAGCTTGCTCAGAATAAAAGAACTGTGCTTCCTACACACACCGACCATATCTAGTTCAACTCTGCTTAGGAAACTGACAACATCAGTAGGTCCTCTTCATTCCGATACACTGTACTTGCTGGGAACAGACGCGAGTGCTATTTGCACTGTGTATGGCAATAGGAGTGCAATAGTGACTTTCCTTACCAGAAAACAACTCTTGCTCGTAGGACCAGAAACTGCATGGGATTCAACTCCATTTAGGACTGCGAAACAAACGCTAGCTGGCCTTACAAGAAACACACTCTGCTTTAGAGAAAAGAGCACTCTTCTTCTCTACTGTGTTTCCTATAGGGCCAGAACAGTGAGCTTGCTCAGAACAAAAGAACTGTGCTTCCTACACACACGGCCATACCTAGTTCAACTCTGCTTAGGAACATGACAAGAACAGTAGATCCTCTTCATTCCAATACACTGTACATGCTGGGAACAGACGCCAGTGCTATTTGCCATCTGTATGACAATGGGAGCACAATAGTGACTCTTCTTACCAGAAAAAAACTCTTGCTCATAGGACCAGAAACTGCATGTGATTCAACTCCATTTAGGACTGGGAAACAAACACTAGCTCCCCTTACAATAAACACACTCTGATTTAGAGAAAAAATCATTTTTCTACTCTACTGTGTTTCCTAAGTGGTCCGATCAGTGAACTTGCTCAGAACAAAAAAACTGTGCTTTCAACACACACGGCCATATCTAGTTCAATTCTGCTTAGGAACCTGACAGGAACAGTAGATCCTCTTCAGTCCAATACACTGTACTTGCTGGGAACCAACGCCAGTGCTATTTGTCCTGTGTATGGCAATGGCAGCACAATATTGACTCTTCTTACCAGAAAACAACTCTTGCTCGTAGGACCAGAAACTGCATGAGATTCCATTCCATTTAGGACTGGGAAACAAATGCTATCTCACCTTACAAGAAACACACTCTCCTTTTGAGAAAAGAGCAGTCTTCTACTCCACTGTGTTTCCTATGGGGTCCGAAAAGTGAGCTTTCTCAGAACAAAAGAACTGTGCTTCCTACACACACGGGCCATATCTAGTTCAACTCTGCTTAGAAAACTGACAAGAACAGTAGCTCCTCTTCAGTCCAATACACTATAATTGCTGGGAGTGCTATTTGCACTGTGTATGGCAATGGGAGTGCAATAGTGACTTTCCTTACCCGAAAACAACTTTTGCTCATAGAATCAGAAACTGCATGTGATTCAACTCCATATAGGACAGGGAAATAAACGCTAGATCGACTTACAAGAAACACACTCTGCTTTTGAGAAAAGGGCACTCTTCTACTCTACTGTGTTTCCTATAGGGCCAGAACAGTGAGCTTGCTCAGAACAAAAGAACTGTGCTGCCTACACACATGGCCATATCTAGTTTAAGTCTGATTAGGAACCTGACAAGAACAGTAGCTCCTCTTCAGTCCGATACACTGTACTTGATGGGAACAGACGCCAGTTATTTGTCCTGTGTATGGCAATGGCAGTACAATACTGACTCTTCTTACCATAAAACAACTCTTGCTCGTAGGACCAGAAACTGCATGTGATTCAACTCTATTTAGGACTGGAAACAAACGCTAGCTGGGCTTACAAGAAACACACTCTAGTTTAGAGAAAATTGCACTCTTCCACTCTACTGTGTTTATTATAAGGCCTGAACAGTGAGCTTGCTCAGAACAAAAGAACTGTGCTTCCTACACACACACCCATATCTAGTTCAATTCTGCTTAGGAACCTGACAAGAACAGTAGATCCTCTTCAGTCCAATACACTGTACTTGCTGGGAACATACGCGAGTGCTATTTGCACTGTGTATGGCAATTAGAGCACAATAGTGACTCGTCTTACTAGAAAAGAACGCTTGCTCATAGGAAAAAAAACTGCATGTGACTCAACTCCATTTAGGACTGGGAAACAAACTCTAGCTCGCTTTACAAGAAACACACTCTGCTTTTGAGAAAAGAGTAATCTTCTACTCTACTGTGTTTCCTATAGGGCCAGAACAGTGAGCTTGCTTAGAAAAAAAGAACTGTGCTTCCTACACACACAGGGCATATCTAGTTCACCTCTTCTTAAGAAACTGAGAAGAAGAGTAGCTCCTATTCAGTCATAACACTGTACTTGCTGGGAACAGACGGGAGGGCTATTTGCACTGTGTATGGCAATGGGATCGCAATAGTGACTTTCCTTACCAGAAAACAACTCTTGCTCGTAAGACCAGAAACTGCATGTGACTCAACTCCATTTAAAACTGGGAAACAAACGCTAGCTCGCCTTACAAGAAACACACTCTGCTTTTGAGAAAAGAGTACTCTTCTACTCTTCTGTTTTTCCTATGGGGTCCGAACAGTGAGATTGCTCAGAACAAAAAAACTGTGCTTCCTACACACATGGCCATATCTTGTTCAAGTCTGCTTAGGAAACTGACAAGAACAGTAGCTCCTCTTCAGTCTGATACACTGTACTTGCTGGGAACAGACGCGAGTGCTATTTGCACTGTGTATGGCAATGGGAGCGCCATAGTGACTTTCCTTACCAGAAAACAAGTCTTGCTTGTAGGACAAGAAACTGCATGTGATTCAACTCCATTTAGGACTGGGAAACAAACACTAGCTCGCCTTACTAGGAACACACTCTGCTTATGAGAAAAGAGCACTCTTCTACTCTACTGTGTTTCCAAATGGCCAGAACAGTGAGCTTGGACAGAACAAAAGAACTGTGCTTCCTACACACACGGTCCATATGTAGTTCAACTCTGCTTAGGAAACTGACAAGAACAGTAGCTCCTCTTCAGTCCAATACACTGTACTTGCGTGGAACAGACACGAGTGCTATTTGCACTGTGTATGGCAATTGGAGCACAATAGTGACTCGTCTTACCAGAAAACAACTCTTGCTTGTAGGACAAAAAACTGCATGTGACTCAACTCCATTTAGGACTAGGAAACAAACGCTAGCTCGCCTTCCAAGAAACACACTCTGCTTTTGAGAAAAGAGCACTCTTCTACTCTACTGTGTTTCCTATGTGTTCCGAACAGTGAGCTTGCTCAGAAAAAAAAAACTGTGCCTCCTACACGCAAGGCCATATCTAGTTCAACTCTGCTTAGGAAACTGACAAGAACAGTATCTCCTATACAGTCCCATACTCTGTACTTGCTGGGAACAGACGAGAGTGCTATTTGCACTGTGTATGGCATTTGGAGCGCAATAGTGACTCTTCTTACCAGAAAACAACTCTTGCTCGTAGGACAAAAACTGCATGTGACTCAACTCCATTTAGGACTGGGAAACAAACGTGACCTCACCTTACAAGAAACACACTTTGCTTTAGAGAAAAGAGCACTCTTCTACTCTACTGTGTTTCCTATAGGGCCAGAACAGTGAGCTTGCTCAGAACAAAAAAACTGTGCTTCCTACACAAACGGGCCATATCTAGTTCAACTCTGCTTAGGAAACTGACAAGAACAGTAGCTCCTCTTCAGTCCGATACACTGTACTTGCTCTGATCAGACGCCGTTGCTATTTGTCCTGTGCATGGCAATGACAGCGCAATAGTGACTATTCTTACCATAAAACAACTCTTGCTCATAGGACCAGAAACTACATGTGATTCCACTCCATTTAGGACTGGGAAACAAACGCTAGCTCTCCTTACAAGAAACACACTCTGCTTTTGAGAAAAGAGCACTCTTCTACTCTACTGTGTTTCCTATGGTGTCCAAACATTGAGCTTGCTCAGAATAAAAGAACTGTGCTTCCTACACACACCGGCCATATCTAGTTCAACTCTGCTTAGGAAACTGACAAGAACAGTAGCTCCTGTTCAGTCCAGTACACTGTACTTGCTGGGAAAAGATGCGAGTGCTATTTGCCAGGTGTATGGCAATGGGAGCACAATAGTGACTTTCCTTACCAGAAAACAACTCTTGTTCGTAGGACCACAAACTGCATGTGATTCAATTCCATTTAAGACTAGGAAACAAACGCTAGCTCGCCTTACAAGAAACACACACTGCTTTTGAGAAAAGAGCACTCTTCTATTCTACTGTGTTTCCTATGTGTTCCGAGCAGTGAGCTTGCTCAGAACAAAAAAACTGTGCTTCCTACACACACGGCCATATCTAGTTCAAGTCTGCTTAGGAACCTGACAAGAACAGTAGATCCTGTTCAGTCCAATACACTGTACTTGCTGGGAACAGACGCCAGTGCTATTTGTCCTGTGTATGGCAATGGCAGTGCAATATTGACTCTTCTTACCAGAAAACAACTCTTGCTCGTAGGACCAGAAACTGCATGGGATTCAACTCCATTTAGGACTGGGAAACAAACGCTAGCTCTCCTTACAAGAAACACACTCTGCTTTTGAGAAAAGAGCACTCTTCTACTCTACTGTGTTTCCTATGGGGTCCAAACAGTGAGCTTGCTTAGAACACAAGAACTGTGCTTCCTACACACATGGACCATATCTAGTTCAATTTTGCTTAGGAAACTGACAAGAACCGTAGCTCCTATACAGTCCCATACTCTGTACTTGCTGGGAACAGACGCGAGTGCTATTTGCACTGTGTATGGCATTTGGAGCGCAATAGTGACTCTTCTTACCAGAAAACAACTCTTGCTCCTAAGACAAAAACTGCATGTGACTCAACTCCATTTAGGACTGGGAAACAAACGTGAGCTCACCTTACAAGAAACACACTTTGCTTTAGAGAAAAGAGCACTCTTCTACTCTACTGTGTTTCCTATAGGGCCGGAACAGTGAGCTTGCTCAGAACAAAAAAAATGTGCTTCCTACACAAACGGGCCATATCTAGTTCAACTCTGCTTAGGAAACTGACAAGAACAGTAGCTCCTCTTCAGTCCGATACACTGTACTTGCTCTGATCAGACGCCAGTGCTATTTGTCCTGTGCATGGCAATGACAGCGCAATAGTGACTATTCTTACCATAAAACAACTCTTTCTCATAGGACCAGAAACTGCATGTGATTCCACTCCATTTAGGACTGGGAAACAAACGCTAGCTTACCTTACATAAAACACACTCTGCTTTTGAGAAAAGAGCACTCTTCTACTCTACTGTGTTTCTCATGGGGTCCAAACAGTAAGCTTGCTCAGAACAAAAGAACTGTGCTTCCTACACGCACGGACCATATCTAGTTCAACTCTGCTTAGGAAACTGACAAGAACAGTAGCTCCTGTTCAGTCCAGTACACTGTACTTGCTGGGAAAAGATGCGAGTGCTATTTGCCAGGTGTATGGCAATGGGAGCACAATAGTGACTTTCCTTACCAGAAAACAACTCTTGTTCGTAGGACCACAAACTGCATGTGATTCAATTCCATTTAGGACTAGGAAACAAACGCTAGCTCGCCTTACAAGAAACACACACTGCTTTTGAGAAAAGAGCACTCTTCTATTCTACTGTGTTTCCTATGTGTTCCGAGCAGTGAGCTTGCTCAGAACAAAAAAACTGTGCTTCCTACAAACACGGCCATATCTAGTTCAAGTCTGCTTAGGAACCTGACAAGAACAGTAGATCCTGTTCAGTCCAATACACTGTACTTGCTGGGAACAGACGCCAGTGCTATTTGTCCTGTGTATGGCAATGGCAGTGCAATATTGACTCTTCTTACCAGAAAACAACTCTTGCTCGTAGGACCAGAAACTGCATGGGATTCAACTCCATTTAGTACTGGGAAACAAACGCTAGCTCTCCTTACAAGAAACACACTCTGCTTTTGAGAAAAGAGCACTCTTCTTCTCTACTGTGTTTCCTATGGGGTCCAAACAGTGATCTTGCTCAGAATAAAAGAACTGTGCTTCCTACACACACCGACCATATCTAGTTCAACTCTGCTTAGGAAACTGACAAGATCAGTAGCTCCTCTTCTGTCCGATACACTATACTTGCTGGGAACAGACGCGAGTGCTATTTGCACTGTGTATGGCAATAGGAGTGCAATAGTGACTTTCCTTACCAGAAAACAACTCTTGCTCGTAGGACCAGAAACTGCATGTGATTCAACTAAATTTAGGACTGGGAAACAAACGCTACCTCGCCTTACAAGAAACACACTCTGCTTTTGAGAAAAGAGAACTCTTCTACTCTTCTGTGTTTCCTATGGGGTCCAAACAGTGACCTTGCTCAGAACAAAAGAACTGTGCTTCCTACACACGTGGACCATATCTAGTTCAATTTTGCTTAGGAAACTGACAAGAACCGTAGCTCCTATACAGTCCCATACTCTGTACTTGCTGGGAACAGACGCGAGTGCTATTTGCACTGTGTATGGCATTTGGAGCGCAATAGTGACTCTTCTTACCAGAAAACAACTCTTGCTCGTAGGACAAAAACTGCATGTGACTCAACTCCATTTAGGACTGGGAAACAAACGCGAGCTCACCTTACAAGAAACACACTTTGCTTTAGAGAAAAGAGCACTCATCTACTCTACTGTGTTTCCTAAAGGGCCAGAACAGTGAGCTTCCTCAGAACAAAAAAACTGTGCTTCCTACACAAACGGGCCATATCTAGTTCAACTCTGCTTAGGAAACTGACAAGAACAATAGCTCCTCTTCAGTCCGATACACTGTACTTGCTCTGATCAGACGCCAGTGCTATTTGTCCTGTGTATGGCAATGACAGCGCAATAGTGACTATTCTTACCATAAAACAACTCTTGCTCATAGGACCAGAAACTGCATGTGTTTCCAATCCATTTAGGACTGGGAAACAAACGCTAGCTTGCCTTACATAAAACACACTCTGCTTTTGAGAAAAGAGCACTCTTCAACTCTACTGTGTTTCTTATGGGGTCCAAACAGTAAGCTTGCTCAGAACAAAAGAACTGTGCTTCCTACACGCACGGACCATATCTAGTTCAACTCTGCTTAGGAAACTGACCAGAACAGTAGCTCCTCTTCAGTCCGATACACTGTACTTGCTGGGAACAGACAGGAGTGCTATTTGCACTGTGTATGGCAATGGGAGCGCAATAGTGAATTTCCTTACCAGAAAACAACTCTTGCTGGTAGGACCAGAAACTGCATGTGATTCATCTCCATTTAGGACTGGGAAACAAATGCTAGCTCGCCTTACATGAAACACATTCTGCTTTTGAGAAAAGAGCACTCTCCTACTCTACTGTGTTTCCTATGGGGTCCGAACAGGGAGCTTGCTCAGAACAAAAGAACTGTGCTTCCTACACACGGGCCATATCTAGTTCAATTCTGCTTAGGAAACTGACAAGAACAGTAGCTCCTCTTCAGTCCAATACACTGTACTTTCTGGGAACAGATGCGAGTGCTATTTGCACTGTGTATGGCAATTGGAGCACAATAGTGACTCGTCTTACCAGAAAACAACTCTTGCTTGTAGGACAAAATACTGCATGTGACTCAACTCCATTTAGGACTGAGAAACAAACGCTAGCTCGCCTTCTAAGAAACACACTCTGCTTTTGATAAAAGAGCACTCTTCTACTCTACTGTGTTTCCTATGGTTTCCGAACAGTCAGCTTGCTCAGAACAAAAAAACTGTGCTTCCTACACACACGGCCATATCTAGTTCAAGTCTGCTTAGGAACCTGACAAGAACAGTAGATCCTCTTCAGTCCAATACACTGTACTTGCTGGGAACAGACCCGTGTGCTATTTGCACTGTGTATGGAAATGGGAGCGCAATAGTGACTTTCCTTATCAGAAAACAATTCTTGCTCATAGGTCCAGAAACTGCATGTGATTCAACTCCATATAGGACTGGGAAACAAACGCTAGCTTGCCTTACAAGAAACACACTCTGCTTTTGAGAAATGAGCACTCTTCTACTCTACTGTGTTTCCTATAGGGCCAGAACAGTGAGCTTGCTCAGAACAAAAGAACTGTGCTTCCTACACACACGGCCATATCTAGTTCAAGTCTGCTTAGGAACCTGACAAGAACAGTAGATCCTCTTCAGTCCAATACACTGTACTTGCTGGAAACCGAAGCCAAGCTATTTGTCCTGTGTATGGCAATGGCAGCACAATATTGACTCTTCTTACCAGAAAACAACTCTTGCTCGTAGGACCAGAAATTGCATGGGATTCAACTCCATTTAGGACTGGGAAACAAACGCTAGCTCTCCTTACAAGAAACACACTCTGCTTTTGAGAATAGAGCACTCTTCTACTCTACTGTGTTTCCTATGGGGTCCAAACAGTGAGCTTGCTCAGAACAAAAGAAATGTGCTTCCTACACACACCGACCATATCTAGTTCAACTCTGCTTAGGAAACTGACAAGAACAGTAGTTCCTATTCAGTCCAATACACTGTACTTGCTGGGAACAGACGCGAGTGCTATTTGCACTGTGTATGGCAATGGGTGCACAATAGTGACTTTCCTTCCCAGAAAACAACTCTTGCTCATAGGACCGGAAACTGCCTGTGATTGAACTCCATTTAGGACTAGGAAACAAATGCCAGCTCGCCTTACAAGAATCACACTCTGCTTTAGAGAAAAGAGCACTCTTCTACTCTGCTGTGTTTCCTATGAGGTCCGAACAGTGAGATTGCTCAGAACAAAAAAACTGTGTTTCCTACACACACCGCCATACTTAGTTCAATTCTGCTTAGGAACCTGAAAAGAACAGTAGATCCTCTTCAGTCCAATACACTGTACTGCTGGAAACAGACAACAGTGCTATTTGTCCTGTGTATGGCAACGGCAGCCCAATAGTGACTTTTCTTACAATAAAACAACTCTTGCTCGTAGGACCAGAAACTGCATGTGATTCCACTCCATTTAGGACTGGGAAACCAACGCTAGCTCTCCTTACAAGAAACACACTCTGCTTTTGAGAAAAGAGCACTCTTCTACTCTACTGTGTTTCCTATGGGGTCCAAACATTGAGCTTGCTCAGAATAAAAGAACTGTGCTTCCTACACACACCGGCCATATCTAGTTCAACTCTGCTTAGGAAACTGACAAGAACAGTAGCTCCTGTTCAGTCCAGTACACTGTACTTGCTGGGAAAAGATGCGGGTGCTATTTGCCAGGTGTATGGCAATGGGAGCACAATAGTGACTTTCCTTACCAGAAAACAACTCTTGTTCGTAGGACCACAAACTGCATGTGATTCAATTCCATTTAGGACTAGGAAACAAACGCTAGCTCGCCTTACAAGAAACACACACTGCTTTTGAGAAAAGAGCACTCTTCTATTCTACTGTGTTTCCTATGTGTTCCGAGCAGTGAGCTTGCTCAGAACAAAAAAACTGTGCTTCCTACACACACGGCCATATCTAGTTCAAGTCTGCTTAGGAACCTGACAAGAACAGTAGATCCTGTTCAGTCCAATACACTGTACTTGCTGGGAACAGACGCCAGTGCTATTTGTCCTGTGTATGGCAATGGCAGTGCAATATTGACTCTTCTTACCAGAAAACAACTCTTGCTCGTAGGACCAGAAACTGCATGGGATTCAACTCCATTTAGGACTGGGAAACAAACGCTAGCTCTCCTTACAAGAAACACACTCTGCTTTTGAGAAAAGAGCACTCTTCTACTCTACTGTGTTTCCTATGGGGTCCAAACAGTGATCTTGCTCAGAATAAAAGAACTGTGCTTCCTACACACACCGACCATATATAGTTCAACTCTGCTTAGGAAACTGACAAGATCAGTAGCTCCTCTTCTGTCCAATACACTGTACTTGCTGGGAACAGACGCGAGTGCTATTTGCACTGTGTATGGCAATAGGAGTGCAATAGTGACTTTCCTTACCAGAAAACAACTCTTGCTCGTAGGACCAGAAACTGCATGTGATTCAACTAAATTTAGGACTGGGAAACAAACGCTACCTGGCCTTACAAGAAACACACTCTGCTTTTGAGAAAAGAGAACTCTTCTACTCTTCTGTGTTTCCTATGGGGTCCAAACAGTGAGCTTGCTTAGAACACAAGAACTGTGCTTCCTACACACATGGACCATATCTAGTTCAATTTTGCTTAGGAAACTGACAAGAACCGTAGCTCCTATACAGTCCCATACTCTGTACTTGCTGGGAACAGACGCGAGTGCTATTTGCACTGTGTATGGCATTTGGAGCACAATAGTGACTCTTCTTACCAGAAAATAACTCTTGCTCCTAAGACAAAAACTGCATGTGACTCAACTCCATTTAGGACTGGGAAACAAACGTGAGCTCACCTTACAAGAAACACACTTTGCTTTAGAGAAAAGAGCACTCTTCTACTCTACTGTGTTTCCTATAGGGCCGGAACAGTGAGCTTGCTCAGAACAAAAAAAATGTGCTTCCTACACAAACGGGCCATATCTAGTTCAACTCTGCTTAGGAAACTGACAAGAACAGTAGCTCCTCTTCAGTCCGATACACTGTACTTGCTCTGATCAGACGCCAGTGCTATTTGTCCTGTGCATGGCAATGACAGCGCAATAGTGACTATTCTTACCATAAAACAACTCTTTCTCATAGGACCAGAAACTGCATGTGATTCCACTCCATTTAGGACTGGGAAACAAATGCTAGCTTACCTTACATAAAACACACTCTGCTTTTGAGAAAAGAGCACTCTTCTACTCTACTGTGTTTCTCATGGGGTCCAAACAGTAAGCTTGCTCAGAACAAAAGAACTGTGCTTCCTACACGCACGGACCATATCTAGTTCAACTCTGCTTAGGAAACTGACAAGAACAGTAGCTCCTGTTCAGTCCAGTACACTGTACTTGCTGGGAAAAGATGCGAGTGCTATTTGCCAGGTGTATGGCAATGGGAGCACAATAGTGACTTTCCTTACCAGAAAACAACTCTTGTTCGTAGGACCACAAACTGCATGTGATTCAATTCCATTTAGGACTAGGAAACAAACGCTAGCTCGCCTTACAAGAAACACACACTGATTTTGAGAAAAGAGCACTCTTCTATTCTACTGTGTTTCCTATGTGTTCCGAGCAGTGAGCTTGCTCAGAACAAAAAAACTGTGCTTCCTACACACACGGCCATATCTAGTTCAAGTCTGCTTAGGAACCTGACAAGAACAGTAGATCCTGTTCAGTCCAATACACTGTACTTGCTGGGAACAGACGCCAGTGCTATTTGTCCTGTGTATGGCAATGGCAGTGCAATATTGACTCTTCTTACCAGAAAACAACTCTTGCTCGTAGGACCAGAAACTGCATGGGATTCAACTCCATTTAGGACTGGGAAACAAACGCTAGCTCTCCTTACAAGAAACACACTCTGCTTTTGAGAAAAGAGCACTCTTCTTCTCTACTGTGTTTCCTATGGGGTCCAAACAGTGATCTTGCTCAGAATAAAAGAACTGTGCTTCCTACACACACCGACCATATCTAGTTCAACTCTGCTTAGGAAACTGACAAGATCAGTAGCTCCTCTTCTGTCCGATACACTGTACTTGCTGGGAACAGACGCGAGTGCTATTTGCACTGTGTATGGCAATAGGAGTGCAATAGTGACTTTCCTTACCAGAAAACAACTCTTGCTCGTAGGACCAGAAACTGCATGTGATTCAACTAAATTTAGGACTGGGAAACAAACGCTACCTGGCCTTACAAGAAACACACTCTGCTTTTGAGAAAAGAGAACTCTTCTACTCTTCTGTGTTTCCTATGGGGTCCAAACAGTGAGCTTGCTTAGAACACAAGAACTGTGCTTCCTACACACATGGACCATATCTAGTTCAATTTTGCTTAGGAAACTGACAAGAACCGTAGCTCCTATACAGTCCCATACTCTGTACTTGCTGGGAACAGACGCGAGTGCTATTTGCACTGTGTATGGCATTTGGAGCGCAATAGTGACTCTTCTTACCAGAAAACAACTCTTGCTCCTAAGACAAAAACTGCATGTGACTCAACTCCATTTAGGACTGGGAAACAAACGTGAGCTCACCTTACAAGAAACACACTTTGCTTTAGAGAAAAGAGCACTCTTCTACTCTACTGTGTTTCCTATAGGGCCGGAACAGTAAGCTTGCTCAGAACAAAAAAAATGTGCTTCCTACACAAACGGGCCATATCTAGTTCAACTCTGCTTAGGAAACTGACAAGAACAGTAGCTCCTCTTCAGTCCGATACACTGTACTTGCTCTGATCAGACGCCAGTGCTATTTGTCCTGTGCATGGCAATGACAGCGCAATAGTGACTATTCTTACCATAAAACAACTCTTTCTCATAGGACCAGAAACTGCATGTGATTCCACTCCATTTAGGACTGGGAAACAAACGCTAGCTTACCTTACATAAAACACACTCTGCTTTTGAGAAAAGAGCACTCTTCTACTCTACTGTGTTTCTCATGGGGTCCAAACAGTAAGCTTGCTCAGAACAAAAGAACTGTGCTTCCTACACGCACGGACCATATCTAGTTCAACTCTGCTTAGGAAACTGACAAGAACAGTAGCTCCTGTTCAGTCCAGTACACTGTACTTGCTGGGAAAAGATGCGAGTGCTATTTGCCAGGTGTATGGCAATGGGAGCACAATAGTGACTTTCCTTACCAGAAAACAACTCTTGTTCGTAGGACCACAAACTGCATGTGATTCAATTCCATTTAGGACTAGGAAACAAACGCTAGCTCGCCTTACAAGAAACACACACTGCTTTTGAGAAAAGAGCACTCTTCTATTCTACTGTGTTTCCTATGTGTTCCGAGCAGTGAGCTTGCTCAGAACAAAAAAACTGTGCTTCCTACACACACGGCCATATCTAGTTCAAGTCTGCTTAGGAACCTGACAAGAACAGTAGATCCTGTTCAGTCCAATACACTGTACTTGCTGGGAACAGACGCCAGTGCTATTTGTCCTGTGTATGGCAATGGCAGTGCAATATTGACTCTTCTTACCAGAAAACAACTCTTGCTCGTAGGACCAGAAACTGCATGGGATTCAACTCCATTTAGGACTGGGAAACAAACGCTAGCTCTCCTTACAAGAAACACACTCTGCTTTTGAGAAAAGAGCACTCTTCTTCTCTACTGTGTTTCCTATGGGGTCCAAACAGTGATCTTGCTCAGAATAAAAGAACTGTGCTTCCTACACACACCGACCATATCTAGTTCAACTCTGCTTAGGAAACTGACAAGATGAGTAGCTCCTCTTCTGTCCGATACACTATACTTGCTGGGAACAGACGCGAGTGCTATTTGCACTGTGTATGGCAATAGGAGTGCAATAGTGACTTTCCTTACCAGAAAACAACTCTTGCTCGTAGGACCAGAAACTGCATGTGATTCAACTAAATTTAGGACTGGGAAACAAACGCTACCTCGCCTTACAAGAAACACACTCTGCTTTTGAGAAAAGAGAACTCTTCTACTCTTCTGTGTTTCCTATGGGGTCCAAACAGTGACCTTGCTCAGAACAAAAGAACTGTGCTTCCTACACACATGGACCATATCTAGTTCAATTTTGCTTAGGAAACTGACAAGAACCGTAGCTCCTATACAGTCCCATACTCTGTACTTGCTGGGAACAGACGCGAGTGCTATTTGCACTGTGTATGGCATTTGGAGTGCAATAGTGACTCTTCTTACCAGAAAACAACTCTTGCTCGTAGGACAAAAACTGCATGTGACTCAACTCCATTTAGGACTGGGAAACAAACGCGAGCTCACCTTACAAGAAACACACTTTGCTTTAGAGAAAAGAGCACTCATCTACTCTACTGTGTTTCCTAAAGGGCCAGAACAGTGAGCTTCCTCAGAACAAAAAAACTGTGCTTCCTACACAAACGGGCCATATCTAGTTCAACTCTGCTTAGGAAACTGACAAGAACAATAGCTCCTCTTCAGTCGGATACACTGTACTTGCTCTGATCAGACGCCAGTGCTATTTGTCCTGTGTATGGCAATGACAGCGCAATAGTGACTATTCTTACCATAAAACAACTCTTGCTCATAGGACCAGAAACTGCATGTGTTTCCACTCCATTTAGGACTGGGAAACAAACGCTAGCTTGCCTTACATAAAACACACTCTGCTTTTGAGAAAAGAGCACTCTTCAACTCTACTGTGTTTCTTATGGGGTCCAAACAGTAAGCTTGCTCAGAACAAAAGAACTGTGCTTCCTACACGCACGGACCATATCTAGTTCAACTCTGCTTAGGAAACTGACCAGAACAGTAGCTCCTCTTCAGTCCGATACACTGTACTTGCTGGGAACAGACGCGAGTGCTATTTGCACTGTGTATGGCAATGGGAGCGCAATAGTGAATTTCCTTACCAGAAAACAACTCTTGCTGGTAGGACCAGAAACTGCATGTGATTCATCTCCATTTAGGACTGGGAAACAAATGCTAGCTCGCCTTACATGAAACACATTCTGCTTTTGAGAAAAGAGCACTCTCCTACTCTACTGTGTTTCCTATGGGGTCCGAACAGGGAGCTTGCTCAGAACAAAAGAACTGTGCTTCCTACACACGGGCCATATCTAGTTCAATTCTGCTTAGGAAACTGACAAGAACAGTAGCTCCTCTTCAGTCCAATACACTGTACTTTCTGGGAACAGATGCGAGTGCTATTTGCACTGTGTATGGCAATTGGAGCACAATAGTGACTCGTCTTACCAGAAAACAACTCTTGCTTGTAGGACAAAATACTGCATGTGACTCAACTCCATTTAGGACTGAGAAACAAACGCTAGCTCGCCTTCCAAGAAACACACTCTGCTTTTGATAAAAGAGCACTCTTCTACTCTACTGTGTTTCCTATGGGTTCCCGAACAGTCAGCTTGCTCAGAACAAAAAAACTGTGCTTCCTACACACACGGCCATATCTAGTTCAAGTCTGCTTAGGAACCTGACAAGAACAGTAGATCCTCTTCAGTCCAATACACTGTACTTGCTGGGAACAGACGCGTGTGCTATTTGCACTGTGTATGGAAATGGGAGCGCAATAGTGACTTTCCTTATCAGAAAACAATTCTTGCTCATAGGTCCAGAAACTGCATGTGATTCAACTCCATATAGGACTGGGAAACAAACGCTAGCTTGCCTTACAAGAAACACACTCTGCTTTTGAGAAAAGAGCACTCTTCTACTCTACTGTGTTTCCTATAGGGCCAGAACAGTGAGCTTGCTCAGAACAAATGAACTGTGCTTCCTACACACACGGCCATATCTAGTTCAAGTCTGCTTAGGAACCTGACAAGAACAGTAGATCCTCTTCAGTCCAATACACTGTACTTGCTGGAAACCGAAGCCAAGCTATTTGTCCTGTGTATGGCAATGGCAGCACAATATTGACTCTTCTTACCAGAAAACAACTCTTGCTCGTAGGACCAGAAATTGCATGGGATTCAACTCCATTTAGGACTTGGAAACAAACGCTAGCTCTCCTTACAAGAAACACACTCTGCTTTTGAGAATAGAGCACTCTTCTACTCTACTGTGTTTCCTATGGGGTCCAAACAGTGAGCTTGCTCAGAACAAAAGAACTGTGCTTCCTACACACACCGACCATATCTAGTTCAACTCTGCTTAGGAAACTGACAAGAACAGTAGTTCCTATTCAGTCCAATACACTGTACTTGCTGGGAACAGACGCGAGTGCTATTTGCACTGTGTATGGCAATGGGTGCACAATAGTGACTTTCCTTCCCAGAAAACAACTCTTGCTCATAGGACCGGAAACTGCCTGTGATTGAACTCCATTTAGGACTAGGAAACAAATGCCAGCTCGCCTTACAAGAATCACACTCTGCTTTAGAGAAAAGAGCACTCTTCTACTCTGCTGTGTTTCCTATGAGGTCCGAACAGTGAGATTGCTCAGAACAAAAAAAATTTGTGTTTCCTACACACACCGCCATACTTAGTTCAATTCTGCTTAGGAACCTGAAAAGAACAGTAGATCCTCTTCAGTCCAATACACTGTACTGCTGGAAACAGACAACAGTGCTATGTGTCCTGTGTATGGCAACGGCAGCCCAATAGTGACTTTTCTTACCATAAAACAACTCTTGCTCGTAGGACCAGAAACTGCATGTGATTCCACTCCATTTAGGACTGGGAAACCAAGGCTAGCTCGCCTTACAAGAAACACACTCTGCTTTAGAGAAAAGAGCACTCTTCTACTCTACTGTGTTTCCTATATGGCCAGAACAGTGAGCTTGCTCAGAACAAAAGAACTGTTCTTCCGAAACACACGGGCCATATCTAGTTAAACTCTGCTTAGGAAACTGACAAGTACAGTAGCTCCTCTTCATTTCAATACACTGTACTTGCTGGGAACAGACGCGAGTGCTATTTGCACTGTGTATGGCAATGGGAGCATAATAGTGACTTTCCTTACCAGAAAACAACTCTTGGTCGGAGGACCAGAAACTGCATGTGATTCCATTCCATTTAGGACTGGGAAACAAATGCTATCTCACCTTACAAGAAACACACTCTGCTTTTGGGAAAAGAGCAGTCTTCTACTCCACTGTGTTTCCTATGGGGTCCGAAAAGTGAGCTTGCTCAGAACAAAAGAACTGTGCTTCCTATGCACACGGGCCATATCTAGTTCAACTCTGCTTAGGAAACTGACAAGAACAGTAGCTCCTCTTCAGTCCAATACACTATACTTGCTGGGAGTGCTATTTGCACTGTGTATGGCAATGGGAGTGCAATAGTGACTTTCCTTACCCGAAAACAACTTTTGCTCGTAGGATCAGAAACTGCATGTGATTCAACTCCATTTAGGACTGGGAAACAAATGCTAGCTCGCCTTACAAGAAACACACTCTGCTTTTGAGAAAAGAGCACTCTTCTACTCTACTGTGTTTCCTATGGGGTCCAAACAGTGAGCTTGCTCAGAACAAAAAAACTGTGCTTCCTACACACACGGCCATATCTAGTTCAATTCTGCTTGTAAACCTGACAAGAACAGTAGATCCTCTTCAGTCCAATACACTGTACTTGCTGGGAACAGACGCGTGTGCTATTTGCACTGTGTATGACAATGGGAGCGCAATAGTGACTTTCCTTATCAGAAAACAATTCTTGCTCGTAGGTCCAGAAACTGCATGTGATTCAACTCCATATAGGACTGGGAAATAAACGCTAGCTCGCCTTACAAGAAACACACTCTGCTTTAGAGAAAAGAGCACTCTTCTACTCTACTGTGTTTATTATAAGGCCTGAACAGTGAGCTTGCTTAGAACAAAAGAACTGTGCTTCCTACACACACACCCATATCTAGTTCAATTCTGCTTAGGAACCTGACAAGAACAGTAGATCCTCTTCAGTCCATTACACTGTACTTGCTGGGAACATACGCGAGTGCTATTTGCACTGTGTATGGCAATTGGAGCACAATAGTGACTCATCTTACCAGAAAAGAACGCTTGCTCATAGGACAAAAAACTGCATGTGACTCAACTCCATTTAGGACTAGGAAACAAACGCTAGCTTGCCTTACAAGAAACACACTCTGCTTTTGAGAAAAGAGCACTCTTCTACTCTACTGTGTTTCCTATAGGGCCAGAACAGTGAGCTTGCTCAGAAAAAAGAACTGTGCTTCCTACACCCACGGGCCATATCTAGTTCAACTATTCTTAAGAAACTGAGAAGAAGAGTAGCTCCTCTTCAGTCCAAAACACTGTACTTGCTGGGAACAGACGGGAGGGCTATTTGCACTGTGTATGGCAATGGGATCGCAATAGTGACTTTCCTTACCAGAAAACAACTCTTGCTCGTAGGACCAGAAACTGCATGTGACTCAACTCCATTTAGGACTGGGAAACAAACGCTAGCTCGCCTTACAAGAAACACACTCTGCTTTTGAGAAAAGAGCACTCTTCTACTCTACTGTTTTTCCTATGGGGTCCGAACAGTGAGATTGCTCAGAACAACAAAACTGTGCTTCCTACACACACGGCCATATCTAGTTCAAGTCTGCTTAGGAACCTGACAAGAACAGTAGCTCCTCTTCAGTCCATACACTGTACTTGCTGGGAACAGACACGAGTGCTATTTGCACTGTGGATGGCAATGGGAGCGCAATAGTGACTTTCCTTACCAGAAAACAAGTCTTGCTCGTAGGACAAGAAACTGCATGTGATTCAACTCCATTTAGGACTGGGAAACAAACACTAGCTCGCCATACTAGAAACACACTCTGCTTTTGAGAAAAGAGCACTCTTCTACTCTACTGTGTTTCCAAATGTCCAGAACAGTGAGCTTGCACAGAACAAAAGAACTGTGCTTCCTACACACACGGTCCATATCTAGTTCAACTCTGCTTAGGAAACTGACAAGAACAGTAGCTCCTCTTCAGTCCAATACACTGTACTTGCGTGGAACAGACACGAGTGCTATTTGCACTGTGTATGGCAATTGGAGCACAATAGTGACTCGTCTTACCAGAAAACAACTCTTGCTTGTAGGACAAAAAACTGCATGTGACTCAACTCCATTTAGGACTAGGAAACAAACGCTAGCTTGCCTTCCAAGAAACACACTCTGCTTTTGAGAAAAGAGCACTCTTCTACTATACTGTGTTTCCTATGTGTTCCGAATAGTGAGCTTGCTCAGAACAAAAAAAATGTGCCTCCTACACACACGGCCATATCTAGTTCAACTCTGCTTAGGAAACTGACAAGAACAGTAGCACCTATTCAGTTCAATACACTGTACTTGCTGGGAACAGACGCGAGTGCTATTTGCACTGTGTATGGCAATGGGAGTGCAATAGTGACTTTCCTTACAGAAAACAACTCTTGTTCGTAGGACCAGAAACTGCATGGGATTCAACTTCATTTAGGACAAGGAAACCAACGCTAGCTCGACTTACAAGAAACACACTCTGCTTTAGAGAAAAGAGCACTCTTCTACTCTTCTGTGTTTCCTATGGGGTCCAAACAGTGAGCTTGCTTAGAACAAAAGAACTGTGCTTCCTACACACATGGACCATATCTAGTTCATTTCTGCTTAGGAAACTGACAAGAACAGTAGCCCCTATACAGTCCCATACTCTGTACTTGCTGGGAACAGACGCGAGGGCTCTTTGCACTGTGTATGGCATTTGGAGCGCAATAGTGACTCTTCTTACCAGAAAACAACTCTTGCTCATAGGACAAAAACTGCATGTGACTCAACTCCATTTAGGACTGGGAAACAAACGCGAGCACACCTTACAAGAATCACACTTTGCTTTAGAGAAAAGAGCATTCGTCTACTCTACTGTGTTTCCTATAGGGCCAGAACAGTGAGCTTGCTCAAAACAAAAAAACTGTGCTTCCTACACAAACGGGCCATATCTAGTTCAACTCTGCTTAGGAAACTGACAAGAACAGTAGCTCCTCTTCAGTCCGATACACTGTACTTGCTGGGATCAGACGCCAGTGCTATTTGTCCTGTGTATGGCAATGACAGCACAATAGTGACTATTCTTACCATAAAACAACTTTTGCTCATAGGACCAGAAACTGCATGTGATTCAACTCCATTTAGGACTGGGAAACAAACACTAGCTCGCCTTACAATAAACACACTCTAATTTAGAGAAAAAATCATTTTTCTACTCTACTGTATTTCCTAAGTGTCCCGAACAGTGAACTTGCTCAGAACAAAAGAACTGTGCTTTCAACACACACGGCCATATCTAGTTCAATTCTGCTTAGGAACCTGAAAGAACAGTAGATCCTCTTCAGTCCAATACACTGTACTTGCTGGGAACCGACGCCAGTGCTATTTGTCCTGTGTATGGCAATGGCAGCACAATATTGACTCTTCTTACCAGAAAACAACTCTTGCTCGTAGGACCAGAAATTGCATGGGATTCAACTCCATTTAGGACTGGGAAACAAACGCTAGCTCTCCTTACAAGAAACACACTCTGCTTTTGAGAATAGAGCACTCTTCTACTCTACTGTGTTTCCTTTGAGGTCCGAACAGTGAGATTGCTCAGAACAAAAAAACTGTGCTTCCTACACACACCGCCATTCTTAGTTCAATTCTGCTTAGGAACCTGAAAAGAACAGTAGATCCTCTTCATTCCAATACACTGTACTGCTGGGAACAGACAACAGTGCTATTTGTCCTGTGTATGGCAATGGCAGCACAATAGTGACTTTTCCTGCCATAAAACAACTCTTCCTCGTAGGACCAGAAACTGCATGTGATTCAACTCCATTTAGGAATGGGAAACAAAGGCTAGCTCGCCTTACAAGAACCACACTCTGCTTTAGAGAAAAGAGCACTCTTCTACTCTACTGTGTTTCCTATGGGGTCCGAAAAGTGAGCTTGCTCAGAACAAAAGAACTGTGTTTCCTACACACACGGCCCATATCTAGTTCAACTCTGCTTAGGAAACTGACAAGAACAGTAGCTCCTCTTCAGTCCAATACACTATACTTTCTGGGAGTGCTATTTGCACTGTGTATGGCAATGGGAGTGCAATAGTGACTTTCCTTACCAGAAAACAACTCTTGCTCGTAGGATCAGAAACTGCATGTGATTCAACTCCATTTAGGACTGGGAAACAAATGCTAGCTCGCCTTACAAGAAACACACTCTGCTTTTGAGAAAAGAGCACTCTTCTACTCTACTGTGTTTCCTATGGGGTCCGAACAGTGAGCTTGCTCAGAACAAGAAAACTGTGCTTCCTACACACACGGGCCATATCTAGTTCAATTCTGCTTATAAACCTGACAAGAACAGTAGTTCCTCTTCAGTCCAATACACTGTACATGCTGGGAACAGACGCGTGTGCTATTTGCACTGTGTATGACAATGGGAGCGAAATAGTGACTTTCCTTATCAGAAAACAATTCTTGCTCATAGGTCCAGAAACTGCATGTGATTCAACTCCATATAGGACTGGGAAACCAACGCTAGCTCGCCTTACAAGAAACACACTCTGCTTTTGAGGAAAGGGCCCTCTTCTACTCTACTCTGTTTCCTATAGGGCCAGAACAGTGAGCTTGCTCAGAACAAAAGAACTGTGCTTCCTACACACATGGCCATATCTAGTTAAACTCTGCTTAGGAACCGGACAAGAACAGTAGATCCTCTTCATTCCAATACACTGTACATGCTGGGAACAGATGCCAGTGCTATTTGCCCTCTGTATGACAATGGGAGCACAATAGTGACTCTTCTTACCAGAAAACAACTCTTGCTCATAGGACCAGAAACTGCATGTGATTCAACTCCATTTAGGACTGGGAAACAAACACTAGCTCGCCTTACAATAAACACACTCTGATTTAGAGAAAAAATCATTTTTCTACTCTACTGTGTTTTCTAAGTGTCCCGAACAGTGAACTTGCTCAGAACAAAAGAACTGTGCTTTCAACACACACGGCCATATCTAGTTCAATTCTGCTTAGGAACCTGAAAGAACAGTAGATCCTCTTCAGTCCAATACACTGTACTTGCTGGGAACCGACGCCAGTGCTATTTGTCCTGTGTATGGCAATGGCAGCACAATATTGACTCTTCTTACCAGAAAACAATTCTTGCTCGTAGGACCAGAAATTGCATGGGATTCAACTCCATTTAGGACTGGGAAACAAACGCTAGCTCTCCTTACAAGAAACACACTCTGCTTTTGAGAATAGAGCACTCTTCTACTCTACTGTGTTTCCTTTGAGGTCCGAACAGTGAGATTGCTCAGAACAAAAAAACTGTGCTTCCTACACACACCGCCATTCTTAGTTCAATTCTGCTTAGGAACCTGATAAGAACAGTAGATCCTCTTCATTCCAATACACTGTACTGCTGGGAACAGACAACAGTGCTATTTGTCCTGTGTATGGCAATGGCAGCACAATAGTGACTTTTCTTGCCATAAAACAACTCTTCCTCGTAGGACCAGAAACTGCATGTGATTCAACTCCATTTAGGAATGGGAAACCAAGGCTAACTCACCTTACAAGAAACACACTCTGCTTTAGAGAAAAGAGCACTCTTCTACTCTACTGTGTTTCCTATGGGGTCCGAAAAGTGAGCTTGCTCAGAACAAAAGAACTGTGTTTCCTACACACACGGGCCGTATCTAGTTCAACTCTGCTTAGGAAACTGACAAGAACAGTAGCTCCTCTTCAGTCCAATACACTATACTTTCTGGGAGTGATATTTGCACTGTGTATGGCAATGAGAGTGCAATAGTGACTTTCCTTAACAGAAAACAACTCTTGCTCGTAGGATCAGAAACTGCATGTGATTCAACTCCATTTAGGACTGGGAAACAAATGCTAGCTCGCCTTACAAGAAACACACTCTGCTTTTGAGAAAAGAGCACTCTTCTACTCTACTGTGTTTCCTATGGGGTCCGAACAGTGAGCTTGCTCAGAACAAAAAAACTGTGCTTCCTACACACACGGGCCATATCTAGTTCAATTCTGCTTATAAACCTGACAAGAACAGTAGTTCCTCTTCAGTCCAATACACTGTACATGCTGGGAACAGACGCGTGTGCTATTTGCACTGTGTATGACAATGGGAGCGAAATAGTGACTTTCATTATCAGAAAACAATTCTTGCTCGTAGGTCCAGAAACTGCATGTGATTCAACTCCATATAGGACTGGGAAACCAACGCTAGCTCGCCTTACAAGAAACACACTCTGCTTTTGAGGAAAGGGCCCTCTTCTACTCTACTCTGTTTCCTATAGGGCCAGAACAGTGAGCTTGCTCAGAACAAAAGAACTGTGCTTCCTACACACACGGCCATATCTAGTTCAACTCTGCTTAGGAACCGGACAAGAACAGTAGATCCTCTTCATTCCAATACACTGTACATGCTGGGAACAGATGCCAGTGCTATTTGCCCTCTGTATGACAATGATAGCACAATAGTGACGCTTCTTACCAGAAAACAACTCTTGCTTGTAGGACCAGAAACTGCATATGATTCAACTCCATTTAGGACTGGGAAACAAATGCTAGCTCGCCTTACATGAAACACACTCTGCTTTTGAGAAAAGAGCACTCTTCTACTCTACTGTGTTTCCTATGGGGTCGAAACAGTGAGCTTGCTCAGAACAAAAGAACTGTGCTTCCTACACACACGGGCCATATCTATTTCAACTCTGATTACGAAACTGACAAGAACAGTAGCTCCTCTTCAGTCCAATACACTGTACTTGCGGGGAACAGACGCGAGTGCTATTTGCACTGTGTATGGCAATTAGAGCACAATAGTGACTCGTCTTACCAGAAAACAACTCTTGCTCGTAGGACAAAAAACTGCATGTGACTCAACTCCATTTAGGACTGGGAAACAAACGCTAGCTCGCCTTACAAGAAACACCCTCTGCTTTTGAGAAAAGAGCACTCTTGTATTCTACTGTGTTTCCTATGTGTTCCGAACAGTGAGCTTGCTCAGAAAAAAAAAACCTGTGCTTCCTACACACACGGACCATATCTAGTTCAACTCTGCTTTGGAAACTGAAAAGAACAGTAGCTCCTCTTCAGTTCAATACACTATACTTGCTGGGAACAGATGCCAGTGCTATTTGCACTGTGTATGGCAAAGGGAGTGCAATAGTGACTTTTTTTACCAGAAAAAAACTCTTGCTCATAGGACCAGAAACTGCATGTGTTTCCACTCCTTTTAGGACCTGGAAACAAATGCTATCTCACCTTACAAGAAACACACTCTGCTTTTGTGAAAAGAGCAGTCATCTACTCTACTGTGTTTCCTATGGGGTCCGAACAGTGAGCTTGCTCAGAACAAAACAACTGTGCTACCTACACACACGGGCAATAACTAATTCAAATCTGCTTAGGAAACTGACAAGAACAGTAGCTCCTCTTCAGTCCAATACACTATACTTGCTGGGAACAGACAGGAGTGCTATTTGCACTGTGAATGGCAATGGGAGCACAATAGTGACTTTCCTTACCAGAAAACAACTCTTGCTCATAGTATCAGAAAATGCATGTGATTCAACTCCATTAAGGACTGGGAAACAAATGCTAGCTCTCCTTATAAGAAACACACTCTGCTTCAGAGAAAAGAGCACTCTTCTACTCTACTGTGTTTCCTATAGGGCCAGAACAGTGAGCTTGCTCAGAACAAAAGAAATGTGCTTCCTACACCCACGGGCCATAACTAGTTCAACTCTGCTTAGGAAACTGACAAGAACAGTAGCTCCTCTTCAGTCCAATACACTGTACTTGCGGGGAACAGACGCGAGTGCTATTTGCACTGTGTATGGCAATTGGAGCACAATTGTGACTCGTCTTACCAGAAAACAACTCTTGCTCGTAGGACAAAAAAACTGCATGTGACTCAACTCCATTTAGGTCTGGGAAACAAATGCTAGCTCGCCTTCAAGAAACGCACTCTGCTTTTGAGAAAAGAGCACTCTTCTACTCTACTGTGTTTCCTAAGGGGTCCAAACAGTGAGATTGCTCAGAACAAAAGAACTGTGCTTCCTACACACGGGATATATCTCGTTCAACTCTGCTTAGGAAACTGACAAGAACAGTAGATTCTCTTCAGTCCAATACACTGTACTTGCTGGGAACAGAGGCGAGTGCTATTTGCACTGTGTATGACCATGGAAGCGCAATAGTGACTTTCCTTACCAGAAAATAACTCTTGCTCGTAGGACCAGAACCTGCATGTGATTCAACTCCATTTAGGACTGGGAAACAAACACTAGCTCGCCTTACAAGAAACACACCCTGCTTTTGAGAAAAGATCACTCTTCTACTCTACTGTGTTTCCTACAGGGCCAGAACAGTGAGCTTGCTCAGAACAAAAGAAGTGTGCTTCCTACACACAAGGCCATATCTAGTTCAACACTGCTTTGGAACCTGACAAGAACAGTAGATCCTCTTTAGTCCAATACACTGTACATGCTGGGAACAGACGCCAGTGCTATTTCCACTGTGTATGACAATGGGAGCGCAATAGTGACTCTTCTTACCAGAAAACAACTCTTGCTCATAGGACCAGAAACTGCATGTGATTCAACTCCATTTAGGACTGTGAAACAAACACTAGCTCGCCTTACAAGAAACACACTCTGCTTTAGAGAAAAGAGCACTCTTCTACTCTACTGTGTTTCCTATAGGGCCAGAACAGTGAACTTGCTCAGAACAAAAGAACTGTGCTTCCAAGACACACGGCCATATCTAGTTCAATTCTGCTTACGAACCTGACAAGAACAGTAGCTCCTCTTCAGTCCAATACACTGTACTTGCTGCGAACAGACGCCAGTGCTATTTGTCCTGTGTATGGCAATGAGAGCGCAATAGTGACTCTTCTTACCATAAAACAACTCTTGCTCATAGGACCAGAACCTGCATGTGATTCAACTCCATTTAGGACTGGGAAACAAACACTAGCTCGCCTTACAAGAAACACACCCTGCTTTAGAGAAAAGAGCACACTTCGACTCTACTGTGTTTCCTATAGGGCCAGAACAGTGAGCTTGCCCAGAACAAAAGAACTGTGCTTCCTACACATACCGGCCATATCTAGTTCAACTCTGCTTAGGAAACTGACAAGAACAGTAGCTCCTCTTCAGTTCAATACACTGTACTTGCTGGGAACAGGTGCGAGTGCTATTTGCACTGTGTATGGCAATGGGAGTGCAATAGTGACTTTCTTCCCCAGAAAACAACTCTTGCTCGTAGGACCAGAAACTGCATGTGATTCAACTCCATTTAAGACTGGGAAACAAATGCTAGCTCGCCTTACATGAAACACACTCTGCTTTTGAGAAAAGAGCACTCTTCTACTCTACTGTGTTTCCTATGGGGTCCGAACAGTGAGCTTGCTCAGAACAAAAGAACTGTGCTTCCTACACACACGGGTCATATCTAGTTCAACTCTGCTTAGGAAACTGACAAGAACAGTAGCTCCTCTTCAGTCCAATACACTGTACTTGCAGGGAAAAGACGCCAGTGCTATTTGCACTGTGTATGGCATTTGGAGCACAATAGTTACTCGTCTTACCAGAAAACAAATCTTCCTCGTAGGACAAAAAACTGCATGTGACTCAACTCCATTTAGGACTGGGAAACAAACGCTAGCTCGCCTTCCAAGAAAGACACTCTGCTTTTGAGAAAAGAGCACTCTTCAATTCTACTGTGTTTCCTTTGTGTTCCCAACAGTGAGCTTGCTCCGAACAAAAAAACTGTGCTTCCTACACCCACGGGCCATATCTAGTTCAACTGTGCTTAGGAAACTGACAAGAACAGTAGCTCATCTTCAGTCCAAAACACTATACTTGCTGGGAACAGACGCCAGTGCTATTTGCACTGTGTATGGCAATGGGAGCGCAATAGTGACTTTCATTTCCAGAAAACAACTCTTGCTCGTAGGATCAGATATTGCATGTGATTCAACTCCATTGAGGACTGGGAAAGAAATGCTAGCTCGCATTACAAGAAACACACTCTGCTTTAGAGAAAAGAGCACTCTTCTACTCTACTGTGTTTCCTATGGGGTCCGAACAGTGAGCTTGCTCAGAACAAAAAACTGTGCTTCCTACACACACAGCCATATCTAGTTCAAATCTGCTTATAAACCTGACAAGAACAGTAGATCCTATTCAGTCCAATACACTGTACTTGCTGGGAACAGACGCGAGTGCTATTTGTAATGTGTATGGCAATGGGAGTGCAATAGTGACTTTCTTTCCCAGAAAACAACTCTTGCTCGTAGGACCAGAAACTGCATGTGATTCAACTCCATTTAGGACTAGGAAACAAACACAAGCTCGCCTTACAGGAAACACAGTCTGCTTTAGAGAAAAGAGCACTCTTCTACTCTTCTGTGATTCCTATGAGGTCCGAACAGTGAGCTTGCTCAGAACAAAAAAACAGTGCTTCCTACACACACCGCCATACTTAGTTCAATTCTGCTTAGGTACCTGACAAGAAAAGTAGCTCCTCCTCAGTCCAATACACTGAACTGCTGGAAAGAGACAACAGTGCTATTTGTCCTGGGTATGGCAATGGCAGCACAATAGTGACTCTTCTTACCAGAAAACAACTCTTGCTCGTAGGACCAGAAACTGCATGTGATTCAACTCCATTTAAGACTGGGAAACAAATGCTAGCTCGCCTTACATGAAACACACTCTGCTTTTGAAAAAAGAGCACTCTTCTACTCTACTGTGTTTCCTAAGGTGTCCGAACAGTGAGCTTGCTCAGAACAAAGGAACTGTGCTTCCTACACGAACGGGCCATATCTAGTTCAACTCTGCTTAGGAAACTGACAAGAACAGTAGCTCCTCTTCAGTCCGATACACTGTACTTGCTGGGAACAGACGCGAGTGCTATTTGCACTGTGTATGGCAATGGGAGCGCAATAGTGACTTTCCTTACCGGAAAATAACTCTTGCTCGTAGGACCTGAAACTGCATGTGATTCAACTCCATTTAGGACTGGGAAACAAACGCTAGCTCGCCTTACAAGAAACACACTCTGCTTTAGAGAAAAGAGCACTCTTCTACTCTACTGTGTTTCCTATAGGGCCAGAACAGTGAGCTTGCTCAGAACAAAAGAACTGTGCTTCCTACACACACGGGCCATATCTAGTTCAACTCTGCTTAGGAAACTGACAAGAACAGTAGCTCCTCTTCAGTCCAATACACTGTACTTGCTGGGAACAGATGTGAATGCTATTTGCACTGTGTATGGCAATGGGAGTGCAATAGTGACTTTCCTTACCAGAAAAAAACTATTGCTCGTAGGACCAGAAACTGCATGTGATTCCACTCCATTTATGACTAGGAAACAAACGCCAGCTCGCCTTATAAGAAACACACTCTGCTTTAGAGAAAAGAGCACTCTTCTACTCTTCAGTGATTCCTATGAGGTCGGAACAGTGAGCTTGCTCAGAACAAAAAAACTGTGCTTCCTACACACACTGCCATACTTAGTTCAATTCTGCTTAGGTACTTGACAAGAACAGTAGCTCCTCTTCAGTCCAATACTCTGTACTGCTGGAAACAGACAACAGTGCTATTTGTCCTGTGTATGGCAATGGCAGCACAATAGTGACTCTTCTTACCAGAAAACAACTCTTGCTCGTAGGACCAGAAACTGCATGTCATTCAACTCCATTGAGGACTGGGAAACAAACGCTAGCTTGCCTTACAAGAAACACTCTCTGCTTTAGAGAAAAGAGCACACTTCGACTCTACTGTGTTTCCTACAGGGCCAGAACAGTGAGCTTGCCCAGAACAAAAGAACTGTGCTTCCTACACCCACGGGCCATATCTAGTTCAACTCTGCTTAGGAAACTGACATGAACAGTAACTCCTCTTCAGTTCAATACACTGTACTTGCTGGGAACAGATGTGAGTGCTATTTGCACTGTGTATGGCAAGGGGAGTGCAATACTGACTTTCTTCCCCAAAAAACAACTCTTACTCGTAGGACCAGAAACTGCATGTGAATCAACTCCATTTAGGACTGGGAAACAAATGCTAGCTCGCTTTACATGAAACACATTCTGCTTTTGAGAAAAGAGCACTCTTCTACTCTACTGTGTTTCATATGGGGTTCGAACAGTGAGCTTGCTCAGAACAAAAGAACTGTGCTTCCTACACGAACGGGCCATATCTAGTTCAACTCTGCTTAGGAAACTGACAAGAACAGTAGCTCCTCTTCAGTCCGATACACTGTACTTGCTGGGAACAGACGCGAGTGCTATTTGCACTGTGTATGGCAATGGGAGCGCAATAGTGACTTTCCTTACCGGAAAACAACTCTTGCTCGTAGGACCAGAAACTGCATTGATTCAACTCCATTTAGGACTGGGAAACAAACGCTAGCTCGCCTTACAAGAAACACACTCTGCTTTTGAGAAAAGAGCACTCTTCAATTCTACTGTGTTTCCTATGTGTTCCCAACAGTGAGCTTGCTCAGAACAAAAAAACTGTGCTTCCTACACACACTGCCATATCTAGTTCAACTCTGCTTAGGAACCTGACAAGAACAGTAGATCCTCTTCAGTCCAATACACTGTACTTCCTGGGAACAGACGCCAGTGCTATTTGTCCTTTGTATGGCAATTGCAGCGCAACAGTGACTCTTATTACCTTAAAACAACTCTTGCTCGTAGGACCAGAAACTGCATGTAATTCAACTCCATTTAGGACTGGAAAAGAAAGGCTCCCTCACCTTACAAGAAACACACTCTGCTTTAGAGAAAAAAGCACTCATCTACTCTACTGTGTTTCCTATAGGGCCAGAACAGTGAGATTACTCAGAACAAAAGAACTGTGCTTCCTACACACACCGCCATACTTAGTTCAATTTTGCTTAGGTACCTGACAAGAACAGTAGCTCCTCTTCAGACCAATACACTGTACTGCTGGAAAGAGACAACAGTGCTATTTGTCCTGTGTATGGCAATGGCAGCGCAATAGTGACTCTTTTTACCAGAAAACAACTCTTGCTCGTAGGACCAGAAACTGCATGTCATTCAACTTCATTTAGGACTGGGAAACAAACGCTAGCTCGCCTTACAAAAAACACACTCTGCTTTTGAGAAAAGAGCACCCTTCTACTCTACTGTGATTCCTATGGGTTCTGAACAGAGAGCTTGCTCAGAACAAAAGAACTGTGCTTCCTACACACACGGGACATATCTAGTTCAATTCTGCTTAGGAAACTAACAAGAACAGGAGATCCTCTGAGTCCAATACACTGTACTTGCTGGGAACAGACGCCAGTGCTATTTGTCCTGTGTATGGCAATGGCAGCGCAATAGTGACTCTTCTTACCAGAAAACAACTCTTGCTCGTAGGACCAGAAACTGCATGTGATTCAACTCCACTTAGGACTGGGAAGCAAACGCTAGCCTGCCTTACAAATAACACACTCTGCTTTTGAGAAAAGAGCACTCTTCTACTCTACTGTGTTTCCTATGGGTTCCAAACAGTGACCTTGCTCAGAACAAAAGAACTGTGCTTCCTACACACACGGGACATATCTCGTTCAACTCTGCTTAGGAAACTGACAAGAACAGTAGCTTCTCTTCAGTCCGATACACTGTACATGCTGGGAACAGACGCCAGTGCTATTTGCACTGTGTATGACAATGGGAGCACAATAGTGACTCTTCTTACCAGAAAACAACTCTTGCTCATAGGACCAGAAACTGCATGTGATTCGACTCCATTTAGGACTGTGAAACAAACACTAGCTCGCCTTACAAGAAACACACTCTGCTTTAGAGAAAAAAGCACTCATCTACTCTACTGTGTTTCCTAAGAAGTCCGAACAGTGAACTTGCTCAGAACAAAAGAACTGTGCTTCCTACACACACGGCCATATCTATTTCAATTCTGCTTAGGAACCTGACAAAAACAGTAGCTCCTCTTTAGTCCAATACACTGTACTTGCTGGGAACAGACGCCAGTGCTATTTGCACTGTGTATGACAATGGCAGCGCAATATTGACTCTTCTTACCAGAAAACAACTCTTGCTCGTAGGACCAGAAAATGCATGGGATTCAACTCTATTTAGGACTGGGAAATAAACGCTAGCTGGTCTTACAAGAAACACACTCTGCTTTAGAGAAAAGAGCACTCTTCTACTCTACTGTGTTTCCAATTAGGCCAGAACAATGAGCTTGCTCAGAACAAAAGAAGTGTGCTTCCTACACACACGGGCCATATCTAGTTCAACACTGCTTAGGAAACTGACAGGAACAGTTGCTCCTCTTCAGTATGATACACTGTACTTGCTGGGAACAGACGCGAGTGCTATTTGCACTGTGTATGGCAATGGGAGAGCAATAGTGACTTTCCTCACCAGAAAACAACTCTTGCTGGTAGGATAAAAAACTGCATGTGATTCAACTCCATTTAGGACTGGGAAACAAATACCAGCTCGCCTTACATGAAACACATTCTGCTTTTGATAAAAGAGAACTCTTCTACTCTACTGTGTTTCCTATGGGGTCTGAACAGTGAGCTTGCTCAGAAAAAAAAAACTGTGGTTCCTACACACACGGACCATATCTAGTTCAACTCTGCTTAGGAAACTGACAAGAACAGTAGCTCCTATTCAGTCCAATACACTGTACTTGCTGGGAACAGACGCGATTGCTATTTGTAATGTGTATGGCAATGGGAGTGCAATAGTGACTTTCTTCCCCAGAAAACAACTCTTGCTCGTAGGACCAGAAACTGCATGTGATTCAACTCCATTTAGGACTGGGAAACAAACGCTAGCTCGCCTTACAAGAAACACGCTCTGCTTGTGAGAAAAGAGCACTCTTCTACTCTACTGTGTTTCCTAAGGGGTCCGAACAGTGAGCTTGCTCAGAACAAAAGAACTGTGCTTCCTACACACACGGGCCATATCTAGTTCAACTCTGCTTAGGAAACTGACAAGAACAGTAGCTCCTCTTCAGTCCGATACACGGTACTTGCTGGGAACAGATGCGAGTGCTATTTGCACTGTGGATGGCAATGGGAGCGCAATAGTGACTTTCCTTACCAGAAAACATCTCTTGCTCGTAGGACCAGAAACTGCATGTGATTCAACTCCATTTAGGACTGGGAAACAAATGCTACCAAGCCTTACATGAAACACACTCTGCTTTTGAGAAAAGAGCACTCTTCTACTCTACTGTGTTTCCTATGGGGTCCGAACAGTGAGCTTGCTCAGAACAAAAGAACTGTGCTTCCTACACACACGGGTCATATCTATTTCAACTCTTCTTAGGAAACTGACAAGAACAGTAGCTCCTCTTCAGTCCAATACACTGTACTTGCGGGGAACAGACGCCAGTGCTATTTGCACTGTGTATGGCATTTGGAGCACAATAGTTACTCGTCTTACCAGAAAACAAATCTTGCTCGTAGGACAAAAAAACTGCATGTGACTCAACTCCATTCAGGACTGGGAAACAAACGCTAGCTCGCCTTCCAAGAAAGACACTCTGCTTTTGAGAAAAGAGCACTCTTTAATTCTACTGTGTATCCTTTGTGTTCCCAACAGTGAGCTTGCTCAGAACAAAAAAACTGTGCTTCCTACACCCACTGGCCATATCTAGTTCAACTCTGCTTAGGAAACTGACAAGAACAGTAGCTCCTCTTCAGTCCAAAACACTATACTTGCTGGGAACAGACACCAGTGCTATTTGCATTGTGTATGGCAATGAGAGCGCAATAGTGACTTTCCTTACCAGAAAACAACTCTTGCTCGTAGGATCAGATATTGCATGTGATTCAACTCCATTGAGGACTGGGAAACAAATGCTAGCTCGCATTACAAGAAACACACTCTGCTTTAGAGAAAAAAGAGCACTCTTCTATTCTACTGTGTTTCCTATGGGGTCCGAACAGTGAGCTTGATCAGAACAAAAAAACTGTGCTTCCTACACACACGGTCATATCTAGTTCAAATCGCTTATAAACATGACAAGAACAGTAGATCCTATTCAGTCCAATACACTGTACTTGCTGGGAACAGACGCGATTGCTATTTGTAATGTGTATGGCAATGGGAGTGCAATAGTGACTTTCTTTCCCAGAAAACAACTCTTGCTCGTAGGACCAGAAACTGCATATGATTCAACTCCATTTAGGACTAGGAAACAAACACAAGCTCGCCTTACAAGAAACACACTCTGCTTTAGAGAAAAGAGCACTCTTCTACTCTACTGTGTTTCCTATAGGGCCAGAACAGTGAGCTTGCTCAGAACAAGGGAACTGTGCTTCCTACACACACAGGCCATATCTCGTTCAACTCTGCTGAGGAAACTGACAAGAACAGTAGCTCCTCTTCAGTCCAATACACTGTACTTGCTGGAACAGACGCGAGTGCTATTTGCACTGTTTATGGCAATGGGAGCACAATAGTGACTTTCCTTACCAGAAAACAACCCTTGCTCGTAGGAACAGAAACTGCATGTGATTCAACTCCATTTAGGACTGGGAAACAAACGCTAGGTCGCCTTACAAGAAACACACTCTGCTTTTGAGAAAAGAGCACTCTTCTACTCTACTGTGTTTCGTATAGGGCTAGAACAGTGGGCTTGCTCAGAACAAAAGAACTGTGCTTCCTTCACACGGGATATATCTAGTTCAACTCTGCTTAGGAAACTGACAAGAACAGTAGCTCCTCTTCAGTCCGATACACTGTAATTGCTGGGAACAGACGCGAGTGCTATTTGTAATGTGTATGGCAATGGGAGCACAATAGTGACTTTCCTTACCAGAAAACAACTCTTGCTCGTAGGACCAGAAACTGCATGTGATTCAACTCCATTTAGGACTAGGAAACAAATGCTAGATCACCTTACAAGAAACACACTCTGCTTTTGAGAAAAGAGCACTGTTCTACTCTACTGTGTTTCCTTAGGGGTCCGAACAGTGAGCTTGCTCAGAACAAAAGAACTGTGCTTCCTACACACATGGACCATATCTAGTTCAACTCTGCTTAGGAAACTGACAAGAACAGTAGCGCCTATTCAGTCCAATACACTGTACTTTCTGGGAACAGACGCGAGTGCTATTTGCACTGTGTATGGCATTTGGAGCGCAATAGTGACTCTTCTTACCAGAAAACAACTCTTGCTCGTAGGAACAAAAACTGCATGTGACTCAACTCCATTTAGGACTGGGAAACAAACGCGAGCTCGCCTTACAAGAAACACACTGTCCTTAGAGAAAAGACCACTCTTCTAATCTACTGTGTTTCCTATAGGGCCAGAACAGTGAGCTTGCTCACAACAAGAGAACTGTGCTTCCTCCACACACGGGCCATATCTCGTTCAACTCTGCTTAGGAAACTGACAAGAACAGTAGCTCCTCTTCAGTCCAATACACTGTACTTGCTGGGTACAGACGCGAGTGCTATTTGCACTGTGTATGGCAATGGGAACGCAATAGTGACTTTCCTTAACAGAAAACAACTCTTGCTCATAGGACCCGAAACTGCATGTGATTCTACTCCATTTAGTACTAGGAAACAAATGCTAGCTCGCCTTACATGAAACACACTCTGCTTTTGAGCAAAGAGCACTCTTCTACTTACTGTGTTTCCTACGGGGTCCGAACAGTGAGCTTGCTCAGAACAAAAGAACTGTGCTTCCTACACACAAGGGCCATATCTAGTTCAACTCTGCTTAGGAAACTGACAAGAACAGTAGCTCCTCTTCAGTCCAATACACTGTGCTTGCTGGGAACAGACGCGAGTGCTATTTGCACTGTGTATGTCAATTGGAGCACAATAGTGCCTCATCTTACCAGAAAACAACTCTTGCTCGTAGGACAAAAACTGCATGTGACTCAACTCCATTTAGGACTGGGAAACAAACTCTAGCTCGCCTTACAAGAAACACACTCTGCTTTTGAGAAAAGAGCACTCTTCTACTCTACTGTGTTTTCTATAGGGCCAGAACAGTGAGCTTGCTCAGAACAAAAGAACTGTGCTTCCTACACGAACGGGCCATATCTACTCTGCTTAGGAAACTGACAAAACAGTAGCTCCTCTTCAGTCTAATACACTGTACTTGCTGGGAACAGACGCGAGTGCTATTTGCACTGTGTATGGCAATGGGAGCGCAATAGTGACTTTCCTTACCGGAAAACAACTTTTGCTGGTAGGACCAGAAACTGCATTGATTCAACTCCATTTAGGACTGGGAAACAAACGCTAGCTTGCCTTACAAGAAACACCTCTGCTTTTGAGAAAAGAGCACTCTTCAATTCTACTGTGTTTCCTATGTGTTCCCAACAGTGAGCTTGCTCAGAACAAAAAAACTGTGCTTCCTACACACACTGCCATATCTAGTTCAACTCTGCTTAGGAACCTGACAAGAGCAGTAGATCCTCTTCAGTCCAATACACTGTACTTTCTGGAACAGACGCCAGTGCTATTTGTCCTTTGTATGGCAATTGCAGCGCAACAGTGACTCTTCTTACCATAAAACAACTCTTGCTCATAGGACCAGAAACTGCATGTGATTCAACTCCATTTAGGACTGGAAAAGAAAGGCTAGCTCGCCTTACAAGAAACACACTCTGCTTTAGAGAAAAGAGCACTCTTCTACTCTACTGTGTTTCCTATAGGGCCAGAACAGTGAGATTACTCAGAACAAAAGAACTGTGCTTCCTACACACACCGCCATACTTAGTTCAATTCTGCTTAGGTACCTGACAAGAACAGTAGCTCCTCTTCAGACCAATACACTGTACTGCTGGAAAGAGACAACAGTGCTATTTGTCCTGTGTATGGCAATGGGAGCGCAATAGTGACTCTTCTTACCAGAAAACAACTCTTGCTCATAGGACCAGAAACTGCATGTCATTCAACTCCATTTAGGACTGGGAAACAAATGCTACCAAGCCTTACATGAAACACACTCTGCTTTTGAGAAAAGAGCACTCTTCTACTCTACTGTGTTTCCTATGGGGTCCGAACAGTGAGCTTGCTCAGAACAAAAGAACTGTGCTTCCTACACACACGGGCCATATCTAGTTCAACTCTGCTTAGGAAACTGACAAGAACACTAGCTCCTCTTCAGTCCAATAAACTGTACTTGCGGGGAACAGTCGCCAGTGCTTTTTGCACTGTGTATGGCAATTGGAGCACAATAGTGACTCGTCTTACCAGAAAACAAATCTTACTCGTAGGACAAAAAACTGCATGTGACTCAACTCCATTTAGGACTGGGATACAAACGCTAGCTCGCCTTCCAAGAAACACACTCTGCTTTTGAGAAAAGAGTACTCTTCAATTCTACTGTGTTTCCTATATGTTCCCAACAGTGAGCTTGCTCAGAACAAAAAAACTGTGCTTCCTACACACACGGCCATATCTAGTTCAACCCTGCTTAGGAACCTGACAAGAACAGTAGATCCTCTGAGTCCAATACACTGTACTGGCTGGGAACAGACGCCAGTGCTATTTGTCCTGTGTATGGCAATGGCAGCGCAATAGTGACTCTACTTACCAGAAAACAACTCTTGCTCGTAGGACCAGAAACTGCATGTGATTCAACTCCACTTAGGACTGGGAAGCAAACGCTAGCTTGCCTTACAAAAAACACACTCTGCTTTTGAGAAAAGAGCACTCTTCTACTCTACTGTGTTTCCTATGGGTTCCAAACAGTGACCTTGCTCAGAACAAAAGAACTGTGCTTCCTACACACACGGGACATATCTCGTTCAACTCTGCTTAGGAAACTGACAAGAACAGTAGCTTCTCTTCAGTCCGATACACTGTACTTGCTGGGAACAGACGCGAGTGCTATTTGCACTGTGTATGACCATGGGAGCACAATAGTGACTTTCCTCACCAGAAAACAACTCTTGCTCGTAGGACCAGAACCTGCATGTGATTCAACTCCATTTAGGAATGGGAATCAAACGCTAGCTTGCCTTACAAGAAACACACTCTGCTTTTGAGAAAAGAGCACTCTTCTACTCTACTGTGATTCCTAAAGGGCCAGAAGAGTGAGCTTGCTCAGAACAAAAGAAGTGTGCTTCCTACACACACGGCCTTATCTAGTTCAACTCTGCTTAGGAAACTGACAAGAACAGTAGATCCTATTCAGTCCAATACACTGTACATGCTGGGAACAGACGCCAGGGCTATTTGCACTGTGTATGACAATGGGAGCACAATAGTGACTCTTCTTACCAAAAAACAACTCTTGCTCATAGGACCAGAAACTGCATGTGATTCGACTCCATTTAGGACTGTGAAACAAACAATAGCTCGCCTTACAAGAAATACACTTTGCTTTAGAGAAAAAAGCACTCTTCTACTCTACTGTGTTTCCTAAGAAGTCCGAACAGTGAACTTGCTCAGAACAAAAGAACTGTGCTTCCTACACACAAGGGCCATATCTATTTCAATTCTGCTTACAAACCTGACAAAAACAGTAGACCCCCTTCAGTCCAATACACTGTACTTGCTGGGAACAGACGCCAGTGCTATTTGTCCTGTGTATGGCAATGGCAGCGCAATATTGACTCTTCTAACCAGAAAACAACTCTTGCTCGTAGGACCAGAAAATGCATGGGATTCAACTCTATTTAGGACTGGAAAAGAAAGGCTAGCTCGCCTTACAGGAAACACAACCTTCTTTAGAGAAAAGAGCACTCTTCTACTCTACTGTGTTTCCTATAAGGCCAGAACAGTGAGATTACTCAGAACAAAAGAACTGTGCTTCCTACACACACCGCCATACTTAGTTCAATTCTGCTTAGGTACCTGACAAGAACAGTAGCTGCTCCTCTTCAGACCAATACACTTTACTGCTGGAAAGAGACAACAGTGCTATTTGTCCTGTGTATGCCATGGCAGCGCAATAGTGACTCTTCTTACCAGAAAACAACTCTTGCTCGTAGGACCAGAAACTGCATGTCATTCAACTCCATTTAGGACTGGGAAACAAACGCTAGCTCGCCTTACAAGAAACACACTCTGCTTTAGAGAAAAGAGCACACTTCGACTCTACTGTGTTTCCTATAGGGCCAGAACAGTGAGATTGCCCAGAACAAAAGAACTGTGTTTCTACACACACGGGCCATATCTAGTTCAACTCTGCTTAGGAAACTGACAAGAACAGTAGCTCCTCTTCAGTTCAATACACTGTACTTGCTGGGAACAGATGTGAGTGCTATTTGCACTGTGTATGGCAATGGGAGTGCAATAGTGACATTCTTCCACAGAAAACAACTCTTGCTCGTAGGACCAGAAACTGCATGTGATTCAACTCCACTTAGGACTGGGAAGCAAACGCTAGCTTGCCTTACAAAAAACACACTCTGCTTTTGAGAAAAGAGCACTCTTCTACTCTACTGTGTTTCCTATGGGTTCCAAACAGTGACCTTGCTCAGAACAAAAGAACTGTGCTTCCTACACACACGGGACATATCTCGTTCAACTCTGCTTAGGAAACTGACAAGAACAGTAGCTTCTCTTCAGTCCGATACACTGTACTTGCTGGGAACAGACGCGAGTGCTATTTGCACTGTGTATGACCATGGGAGCACAATAGTGACTTTCCTCACCAGAAAACAACTCTTGCTCGTAGGACCAGAACCTGCATGTGATTCAACTCCATTTAGGAATGGAATCAAACGCTAGCTTGCCTTACAAGAAACACACTCTGCTTTTGAGAAAAGAGCACTCTTCTACTCTACTGTGATTCCTAAAGGGCCAGAAGAGTGAGCTTGCTCAGAACAAAAGAAGTGTGCTTCCTACACACACGGCCATATCTAGTTCAACTCTGCTTAGGAAACTGACAAGAACAGTAGATCCTCTTCAGTCCAATACACTGTACATGCTGGGAACAGACGCCAGTGCTATTTGCACTGTGTATGACAATGGGAGCACAATAGTGACTCTTCTTGCCAAAAAACAACTCTTGCTCATAGGACCAGAAACTGCATGTGATTCGACTCCATTTAGGACTGTGAAACAAACAATAGCTCGCCTTACAAGAAATACACTTTGCTTTAGAGAAAAAAGCACTCTTCTACTCTACTGTGTTTCCTAAGAAGTCCGAACAGTGAACTTGCTCAGAACAAAGAACTGTGCTTCCTACACACAAGGGCCATATCTATTTCAATTCTGCTTACAAACCTGACAAAAACAGTAGACCCTCTTCAGTCCAATACACTGTACTTGCTGGGAACAGACGCCAGTGCTATTTGTCCTGTGTATGGCAATGGCAGCGCAATATTGACTCTTCTAACCAGAAAACAACTCTTGCTCGTAGGACCAGAAAATGCATGGGATTCAACTCTATTTAGGACTGGGAAACGAACGCTAGCTGGTCTTACAAGAAACACACTCTGCTTTAGAGAAAAGAGCACTCTTCTACGCTACTGTGTTTCCAATTAGGCCAGAACAATGAGCTTGCTCAGAACAAAAGAACTGTGCTTCCTACACACGGGCCATATCTAGTTCAACACTGCTTAGGAAACTGACAAGAACAGTTGCTCCTCTTCAGTACGAACACTGTACTTGCTGGGAACAGACGCGAGTGCTATTTGCACTGTGTATGGCAATGGGAGCACAATAGTGACTTTCCTCACCAGAAAACATCTCTTGCTGGTAGGACCAAAAACTGCATTTGATTCAACTCCATTTAGGACTGGGAAACAAATGCCAGCTCGCCTTACATGAAACACATTCTGCTTTTGATAAAAGAGCACTCTTCTACTTTACTGTGTTTCCTATGTGGTCTGAACAGTGAGCTTGCTCAGAAAAAAAAACTGTGGTTCCTACATACACGGACCATATCTAGTTCAACTCTGCTTAGGAAACTGACAAGAACAGTAGCTCCTATTCAGTCCAATACACTGTACTTGCTGGGAACAGACGCGATTGCTATTTGTAATGTGTATGGCAATGGGAGTGCAATAGTGACTTTCTTCCCCAGAAAACAACTCTTGCTCGTAGGACCAGAAACTGCATGTGATTCAACTCCATTTAGGACTGGGAAACAAACGCTAGCTCGCCTTACAAGAAACACGCTCTGCTTTTGAGAAAAGAGCACTCTTCTACTCTACTGTGTTTCCTAAGGGGTCCGAACAGTGAGCTTGCTCAGAACAAAAGAAATGTGCTTCCTACACACACGGGCCATATCTAGTTCAACTCTGCTTAGGAAACTGACAAGAACAGTACCTCCTCTTCAGTCCGATACACTGTACTTGCTGGGAACAGATGCGAGTGCTATTTGCACTGTGGATGGCAATGGGAGCGCAATAGTGACTTTCCTTACCAGAAAACATCTCTTGCTCGTAGGACCAGAAACTGCATGTGATTCAACTCCATTTAGGACTGGAAAAGAAAGGCTAGCTCGCCTTACAGGAAACACACCCTGCTTTAGAGAAAAGAGCACTCTTCTACAATACTGTGTTTCCTATAAGGCCAGAACAGTGAGATTACTCAGAACAAAAGAACTGTGCTTCCTACACACACCGCCATACTTAGTTCAATTCTGCTTAGGTACCTGACAAGAACAGTAGCTCCTCTTCAGACCAATACACTTTACTGCTGGAAAGAGACAACAGTGCTATTTGTCCTGTGTATGCCATGGCAGCGCAACAGTGACTCTTCTTACCAGAAAACAACTCTTGCTCGTAGGACCAGAAACTGCATGTCATTCAACTCCATTTAGGACTGGGAAACAAACGCTAGCTCGCCTTACAAGAAACACACTCTGCTTTAGAGAAAAGAGCACACTTCGACTCTACTGTGTTTCCTATAGGGCCAGAACAGTGAGATTGCCCAGAACAAAAGAACTGTGTTTCCTACACACACGGGCCATATCTAGTTCAACTCTGCTTAGGAAACTGACAAGAACAGTAGCTCCTCTTCAGTTCAATACACTGTACTTGCTGGGAACAGATGTGAGTGCTATTTGCACTGTGTATGGCAATGGGAGTGCAATAGTGACATTCTTCCACAGAAAACAACTCTTGCTCGTAGGACCAGAAACTGCATGTCATTCAACTCTATTTAGGACTGGGAAACAAATGCTAGCTCGCCTTACATGAAACACATTCTGCTTTTGAGAAAAGAGCACTCTTCTACTCTACTGTGTTTCCTATGGTGTCCGAACAGTGAGCTTGCTCAGAACAAAAGAACTGTGCTTCCTACACGAACGGGCCATATCTACTTCAACTCTGCTTAGGAAACTGACAAGAACAATAGCTCCTCTTCAGTTCAATACACTGTACTTGCTGCGAACAGATGCGAATGCTATTTTCACTGTGTATGGCAATGGGAGTGCTATAGTGACTTTCCTTACCAGAAAAAAAACTCTTGCTCGTAGGACCAGAAACTGCATGTGATTCCACTCCATTTAGGACTAGGAAACAATCGTCAGCTCGCCTTACAAGAAACACACTCTGCTTTAGAGAAAAGAGCACTCTTCTACTCTTCTGTGATTCCTATGAGGTCTGAACAGTGAGCTTGCTCAGAATAAAAAAACTGTGCTTCCTACACACACCGCCATACTTAGTTCAATTCTACTTAGGTACCTGACAAGAACAGTAGCTCCTCTTCAGTCCAATACACTGTACTGCTGGAAACAGACAACAGTGCTATTTGTCCTGTGTATGGCAATGGCAGCGCAATAATGACTCTTCTTACCAGAAAACAACTCTTGCTCGTACGACCAGAAACTGCATGTCATTCAACTCCATTTAGGACTGGGAAACAAACGCTAGCTTGCCTTACAAGAAACACTCTCTGCTTTAGAGAAAAGAGCACACTTCGACTCTTCTGTGTTTCCTATACGGCCAGAACAGTGAACTTGCCCAGAACAAAAGAACTGTGCTTCCTACACACACGGGCCATATCTAGTTCAACTCTGCTTAGGAAACTGACAAGAACAGTAGCTCCTCTTCAGTTCAATACACTGTACTTGCTGGGAACAGATGTAAGTGCTATTTGCACTGTGTATGGCAATGGGAGTGCAATAGTGACTTTCTTCCACAGAAAACAACTCTTGCTCGTAGGACCAGAAACTGCATGTGATTCAACTCCATTTAGGACGGGAAACAAATGCTAGCTCGCCTTACATGAAACACATTCTGCTTTTGAGAAAAGAGCACTCTTCTACTCTACTGTGTTTCCTATGGGGTCCGAACAGTGTGCTTGCTCAGAACAAAAGAACTGTGCTTCCTGCACGAACGGGCGATATCTACTTCAACTCTGCTTAGGAAACTGACAAGAACAGTAGCTCCTCTTCAGTCCGATACACTGTACTTGCTGGGGACAGACGCGAGTGCTATTTGCACTGTGTATGGCAATGGGAGCTCAATAGTGTCTTTCCTTACTGGAAAACAACTCTTGCTCGTAGGACCAGAAACTGCATGTCATTCAACTCCATTTAGGACTGGGAAACAAACGCTAACTTGTCTTACAAGAAACACTCTCTGCTTTAGAGAAAAGAGCACTCTTCTACTCTTCTGTGATTCCTATGAGGTCCGAACAGTGAGCTTGCTCAGAACAAAAAAACTGTGCTTCCTACACACACCGCCATACTTAGTTCAATTCTGCTTAGGTACCTGACAAGAACAGTAGCTCCTCTTCAGTCCAATACACTGTACTGCTGGAAACAGACAACAGTGCTATTTGTCCTGTGTATGGCAATGGCAGCGCAATAGTGACTCTTCTTACCAGAAAACAACTCTTGCTCGTACGACCAGAAACTGCATGTCATTCAACTCCATTTAGGACTGGGAAACAAACGCTAGCTTGCCTTACAAGAAACACTCTCCGCTTTAGAGAAAAGAGCACACTTCGACTCTACTGTGTTTCCTACAGGGCCAGAACAGTGAGCTTGCCCAGAACAAAAGAACTGTGCTTCCTACACACACGGGCCATATCTAGTTCAACTCTGCTTAGGAAACTGACAAGAACAGTAGCTCCTCTTCAGTTCAATACACTGTACTTGCTAGGAACAGATGCGAGTGCTATTTGCACTGTGTATGGCAATGGGAGTGCAATACTGACTTTATTCCCCAACAAACAACTCTTGCTCGTAGGACCAGAAACTGCATGTGATTCAACTCCATTTAGGACTGGGAAACAAATGCTAGCTCGCTTTACATGAAACACATTCTGCTTTTGAGAAAAGAGCACTCTTCTACTCTACTGTGTTTCCTATGTGGTCCGAACAGTGAGCTTGCTCAGAACAAAAGAACTGTGCTTCCTACATGAACGGGCCATATCTAGATCAACTCTGCTTAGGAAACTGACAAGAACAGTAGCCCCTCTTCAGTCCGATACACTGTACTTGCTGGGAACAGACGCGAGTGCTATTTGCACTGTGTATGGCATTGGGAGCGCAATAGTGACTTTCCTTACTGGAAAACAACTCTTGCTTGTAGGACCAGAAACTGCATTGATTCAGCTCCTTTTAGGACTGGGAAACAAACGCTAGCTCGCCTTACAAGAAACACACTCTGCTTTTGAGAAAAGAGCACTCTTCAATTCTACTGTGTTTCCTATGTGTTCCCAACAGTGAGCTTGCTCAGAACAAAAAAACTGTGCTTCCTACACACACGGCCATATCTAGTTCAACTCTGCTTAGGAACCTGACAAGAACAGTAGATCCTCTTCAGTACAATACACTGTACTTGCTGGGAACAGACGCCAGTGCTATTTGTCCTTTTTATGGCAATTGCAGCGCAACAGTGACTCTTCTTACCGTAAAACAACTCTTGCTCGTAGGACGAGAAACAGCATGTGATTCAACTCCATTTAGGACTGGAAAAGAAAGGCTAGCTCGCCTTACAAGAAACACACTCTGCTTTTGAGAAAAGAGCACTCTTCTACTCTACTGTGTTTCCTATAGGGCCAGAACAGTGAGATTACTCAGAACAAAAGAACTGTGCTTCCTACACACACCGCCATACTTAGTTCAATTCTGCTTAGGTACCTGACAAGAACAGTAGCTCCTTTTCAGACCAATACACTGTACTCCTGGAAAGAGACAACAGTGCTATTTGTCCTGTGTATAGCAATGGCAGCGCAATAGTGACTCTTCTTACCAGAAAACAACTCTTGCTCGTAGGACCAGAAACTGCATGTCATTCAACTCCATTTAGCACTGGGAAACAAATGCTAGCTCGCCTTCCAAGAAAGACACTCTGCTTTTGAGAAAAGAGCACTCTTCTACTCTACTGTGATTCCTATGGGTTCCGAACAGTGAGCTTGCTCAGAACAAAAGAACTGTGCTTTCTACACACACGGGACATATCTCATTCAACTCTGCTTATGTACCTGACAATAACAGTAGCTTCTCTTCAGTCCGATACACTGTTCTTGCTGGGAACAGACGCGAGTGCCATTTGCACTGTGTATGGCAATGGCAGCACAATAGTGACTTTCCTTACCGGAAAACAACTCTTGCTCGTAGGACCAGAACCTGCATGTGATTCAACTCCATTTAGGACTGGGAAACAAAGGCTAGCTCGCCTTACAAGAAACACACTCTGCTTTTGAGAAAAGAGCACTCCTACTCTACTGTGTTTCCTATAGGGCCAGAACAGTGAGCTTGCTCAGAACAAAAGAACTGTGCTTCCTACACACACGGACCATATCTAGTTCAACTCTGCTTAGGAAACTGACAAGAACAGTAGCTCCTCTTCAGTTCAATACACTGTACTTACTGGGAACAGATGCGAATGCTATTTGCACTGTGTATGGCAATGGGAGTGCAATAGTGACTTTCCTCACCAGAAAAAAACTCTTGCTCATAGGACCAGAAACTGCATGTGATTCCACTCCATTTAGGACTAGGAAACAATCGCCAGCTCGCCTTACAAGAAACACACTCTGCTTTAGAGAAAAGAGCACTCTTCTACTCTTCTGTGATTCCTATGAGGTCCGAACAGTGAGCTTGCTCAGAACAAAAGAACTGTGCTTCCTACACGAACGGGCCATATCTACTTCAACTCTGCTTAGGAAACTGACAAGAACAGTAGCTCCTCTTCAGTTCAATACACTGTACTTGCTGGGAACAGACGCGAGTGCTATTTGCACTGTGTATGGCAATGGGAGTGCAATAGTGACTTTCCTTACTGGAAAACAACTCTTGCTCGTAGGACCAGAAACTGCATGTCATTCAACTCCATGTGGGACTGGGAAACAAACGCTAGCTTGCCTTACAAGAAACACTCTCTGCTTTAGAGAAAAGAGCACAGTTCGACTCTACTGTGTTTCCTACAGGGCCAGAACAGTGAGCTTGCCCAGAACAAAAGAACTGTGCTGCCTACACACACGGGCCATATCTAGTTCAACCCTGCTTAGGAAACTGACAAGAACAGTAGCTCCTCTTCAGTCCAATACACTGTACTTGCTGGGAACAGATGTGAGTGCTATTTGCACTGTGTATGGCAATGGGAGTGCAATAGTGACTTTCTTCCCCAGAAAACAACTCTTGCTCGTAGGACCAGAAACTGCATGGGATTCAACTCCATTTAGGACTGGGAAACAAATGCTAGCTCGCTTTACATGAAACACATTCTGCTTTTGAGAAAAGAGCACTCTTCTACTCTACTGTGTTTCCTATGGGGTCCGAACATTGAGCTTGCTCAGAACAAAAGGACTAGCTTCCTACAGGAACGGCCATATCTAGTTCAACTCTGCTTAGGAAACTGACAAGAACAGTAGCTCCTCTTCAGTCTGATACACTGTACTTGCTTGGAACAGACGCGAGTGCTATTTGAACTGTGTATGGCAATGGGAGCGCAATAGTGACTTTCTTTACCGGAAAACAACTCTTGCTCGTAGGACCAGAAACTGCATGTCATTCAACTCCATTTAGGACTGGGAAACAAACGCTAGCTTGCCTTACAAGAAACACACTCTGCTTTAGAGAAAAGAGCACTCTTCTACTCTACTGTGTTTCCTATAGGGCCAGAACAGTGAGCTTGCTCAGAACACAAGAACTATGCTTCCTACACACACGGGCCATATTTAGTTCAACTCTGCTTACTAAACTGACAAGAACAGTAGCTCCTCTTCAGTCCGATACACTGTACTTGCTGGGAACAGACGCGAGTGCTATTTGCACTGTGGATGGCAATGGGAGCGCAATAGTGAGTTTCCTCACCAGAAAACAACTCTTGCTGGTAGGACCAAAAACTGCATGTGACTCAACTCCATTTAGGACTGGGAAACAAACGAGAGCTCGCCTTACAAGAAACACACTCTGCTTTAGAGAAAAGAGCACTCTTCTAATCTACTGTGTTTCCTATAGGGCCAGAACAGTGAGCTTGCTCACAACAAGAGAACTGTGCTTCCTATACACACCGCCCTACTTAGTTCAATTCTGCTTAGGTACCTGACAAGAACAGTAGCTCCTCTTCAGACCAATACACTGTACTTGCTGGGAACAGACGCGATTGCTATTTGTAATGTGTAAGGCAATGGGAGTGCAATAGTGACTTTCTTCCCCAGAAAACAACTCTTGCTCGTAGGACCAGAAACTGCATGTTATTCAACTCCATTTAGGACTGGGAAACAAACGCTAGTTCGCCTTACAAGAAACACGCTCTGCTTTTGAGAAAAGAGCACTCTTCTACTCTACTGTGTTTCCTAAGGGGTCCGAACAGTGAGCTTGCTCAGAACAAAAGAACTGTGCTTCCTACACACACGGGCCATATCTAGTTCAACTCTGCCTAGGAAACGGACAAGAACAGTAGCTCCTCTTCAGTTCGATACACTGTACTTGCTGGGAACAGATGTGAGTGCTATTTGCACTGTGGATGGCAATGGGAGCGCAATAGTGACTTTCCTTACCAGAAAACATCTCTTGCTCGTAGGACCAGAAACTGCATGTGATTCAACTCCATTTAGGACTGGGAAACAAATGCTAGCTCGCCTTACATGAAACACACTCTGCTTTTGAGAAAAGAGCACTCTTCTACTCTACTGTGTTTCCTATGGGGTCCGAACAGTGAGCTTGCTCAGAACAAAAGAACTGTGCTTCCTACACACACGGGTCATATCTAGTTCAACTCTGCTTAGGAAACTGACAAGAACAGTAGCTCCTCTTCAGTCCAATACACTGTACTTGCGGGGAACAGACGCCAGTGCTATTTGCACTGTGTATGGCATTTGGAGCACAATAGTTACTCGTCTTACCAGAAAACAAATCTTGCTCGTAGGACAAAAAACTGCATGTGACTCAACTCCATTTAGGACTGGGAAACAAACGCGAGCTCGCCTTACAAGAAACACACTCTGCTTTAGAGAAAAGAGCACTCTTCTAATCTACTGTGTTTCCTATAGGGCCAGAACAGTGAGCTTGCTCACAACAAGAGAACTGTGCTTCCTACACACACCGCCCTACTTAGTTCAATTCTGCTTAGGTACCTGACAAGAACAGTAGCTCCTCTTCAGACCAATACACTGTACTTGCTGGGAACAGACGCGATTGCTATTTGTAATGTGTAAGTCAATGGGAGTGCAATAGTGACTTTCTTCCCCAGAAAACAACTCTTGCTCGTAGGACCAGAAACTGCATGTGATTCAACTCCATTTAGGACTGGGAAACAAATGCTAGCTCGCCTTACAAGAAACACGCTCTGCTTTTGAGAAAAGAGCACTCTTCTACTCTACTGTGTTTCCTATGGGGTCCGAACAGTGAGCTTGCTCAGAACAAAGAACTGTGCTTCCTACACACACGGGCCATATCTACTTCAACTCTGCTTAGGAAACTGACAAGAACAGTAGCTCCTCTTCAGTCCGATACACTGTACTTGCTGGGAACAGATGCGAGTGCTATTTGCACTGTGGATGGCAATGGGAGCGTAATAGTGACTTTCCTTACCAGAAAACAACTCTTGCTCGTAGGACCAGAACCTGCATGTGATTCAACTCCATTTAGGACTGGGAAACAAACGCTAGCTCGCCTTACAAGAAACACATTCTGCTTTTGAGAAAAGAGCACTCTTCTACTCTACTGTGATTCCTACAGGGCCAGAAGAGTGAGCTTGCTCAGAACAAAAGAAGTGTGCTTCCTACACACACGGCCATATCTAGTTCAACTCTGCTTAGGAACCTGACAAGAACAGTAGATCCTCTTCAGTCCAATACACTGTACATGCAGGGAACAGACGCCAGTGCTATTTGCACTGTGTATGACAATGGGAGCACAATAGTGACTCTTCTTACCAGAAAACAACTCTTGCTAATAGGACCAGAAACTGCATGTGATTCGACTCCATTTAGGACTGTGAAACAAACACTAGCTTGCCTTACAAGAAACACACTCTGCTTTAGAGAAAAAAGCACTCTTCTACTCTACTGTGTTTCCTAAGAAGTTTGAACAGTGAGCTTGCTCAGAACAAAAGAACTGTGCTTCCTACACACATGGACCATATCTAGTTCAACTCTGCTTAGGAAACTGACAAGAACAGTAGCGCCTATTCAGTCCAATACACTGTACTTTCTGGGAACAGACGCGAGTGCTATTTGCACTTTGTATGGCATTTGGAGCGCAATAGTGACTCTTCTTACCAGAAAACAACTCTTGCTCGTAGGAACAAAAACTGCATGTGACTCAACGCCATTTAGGACTGGGAAACAAACTCCAACTTGCCTTACAAGAAACACACTCTGCTTTTGAGAAAAGAGCACTCTTCTACTCTACTGTGTTTTCTATAGGGCCAGAACAGTGAGCTTGCTCAGAACAAAAGAACTGTGCTTCCTACACGAACGGGCCATATCTATTTCAACTCTGCTTAGGAAACTGACAAAACAGTAGATCCTCTTCAGTCTGATACACTGTACTTGCTGGGAACAGACGCGAGTGCTATTTGCACTGTGTATGGCAATGGGAGCGCAATAGTGACTTTCCTTACCGGAAAACAACTCTTGCTCGTAGGACCAGAAACTGCATTGATTCAACTCCATTTAGGACTGGGAAACAAAAACTAACTCGCTTACAAGAAACACACTCTGCTTTTGAGAAAAGAGCACTCTTCAATTCTACTGTGTTTCCTATGTGTTCCCAACAGTGAGCTTGCTCAGAACAAAAAAACTGTGCTTCCTACACACACGGCCATATCTAGTTCAACTCTGCTTAAGAACCTGACAAGAACAGTAGATCCTCTTCAGTCCAATACACTGTACTTGCTGGGAACAGACGCGAGTGCTATTTGTCCTTTGTATGGCAATTGCAGCAAAACAGTGACTCTTCTTACCATAAAACAACTCTGGCTCGTAGGACCAGAAACTGCATGTGATTCAACTCCATTTAGGACTGGAAAAGAAAGGCTAGCTCGCCTTATAAGAAACACACTCTGCTTTAGAGAAAAGAGCACTCTTCTACTCTACTGTGTTTCCTATAGGGCCAGAACAGTGAGATTACTCAGAACAAAAGAACTGTGCTTCCTACACACACCGCCCTACTTAGTTCAATTCTGCTTAGGTACCTGACAAGAACAGTAGCTCCTCTTCAGACCAATACACTGTACTTGCTGGGAACAGACGCGATTGCTATTTGTAATGTGTAAGTCAATGGGAGTGCAATAGTGACTTTCTTCCCCAGAAAACAACTCTTGCTCGTAGGACCAGAAACTGCATGTGATTCAACTCCATTTAGGACTGGGAAACAAACGCTAGCTCGCCTTACAAGAAACACGCTCTGCTTTTGAGAAAAGAGCACTCTTCTACTCTACTGTGTTTCCTAAGGGGTCCGAACAGTGAGCTTGCTCAGAACAAAAGAACTGTGTTTCCTACACACACGGGCCATATCTAGTTCTACTCTGCTTAGGAAACTGACAAGAACAGTAGCTCCTCTTCAGTCCGATACACTGTACTTGCTGGGAACAGATGTGAGTGCTATTTGCACTGTGGATGGCAATGGGAGCGCAATAGTGACTTTCCTTACCAGAAAACATCTCTTGCTCGTAGGACCAGAAACTGCATGGGATTCAACTCCATTTAGGACTGGGAAACAAATGCTAGCTCGCCTTACATGAAACACACTCTGCTTTTGAGAAAAGAGCACTCTTCTACTCTACTGTGTTTCCTATGGGGTCCGAACAGTGAGCTTGCTCAGAACAAAAGAACTGTGCTTCCTACACACACGGGTCATATCTAGTTCAACTCTCCTTAGGAAACTGACAAGAACAGTAGCTCCTCTTCAGTCCAATACACTGTACTTGCGGGGAACAGACGCCAGTACTATTTGCACTGTGTATGGCATTTGGAGCACAATAATTACTCGTCTTACCAGAAAACAAATCTTGCTCGTAGGACAAAAAACTGCATGTGACTCAACTCCATTTAGGACTGGGAAACAAACGCTAGCTTGCCTTCCAAGAAAGACACTCTGCTTTTGAGAAAAGAGCACTCTTCAATTCTACTGTGTTTCCTTTGTATTCCCAACAGTGAGCTTGCTCAGAACAAAAAAACTGTGCTTCCTACACCCACTGGCCATATCTAGTTCAACTCTGCTTAGGAAACTGACAAGAACAGTAGCTCCTCTTCAGTCCAAAACACTATACTTGCTGGGAACAGACGCCAGTGCTATTTGCATTGTGTATGGCAATGGGAGCACAATAGTGACTTTCATTTCCAGAAAACATCTCTTGCTCGTAGGATCAGATATTGCATGTGGTTCAACTCCATTGAGGACTGAAAAACAAATGCTAGCTCGCATTACCAGAAACACACTCTGCTTTTGAGAAAAGAGCACTCTTCTACTCTACTGTGTTTCCTATGGGGTCCGAACAGTGAGCTTGCTCAGAACAAAAGAAATGTGCTTCCTACACACACGGCCATATCTAGTTCAAATCTGCTTATAAACCTGACAAGAACAGTAGATCCTCTTCAGTCCAATACACTGTACTTGCTGGGAACAGACGCGAGTGCTATTTGTAATGTGTATGGCAATGGGAGTGCAATAGTGACTTTCTTTCCCAGAAAACAACTCTTGCTTGTAGGACCAGAAACTGCATGTGATTCAACTCCATTTAGGACTAGGAAACAAACACAAGCTCGCCCTACAAGAAACACACTCTGCTTTAGAGAAAAGAGCACTCTTCTACTCTACTGTGTTTCCTATAGGGCCAGAACAGTGAGCTGGCTCAGAACAAGAGAACTGTGCTTCCTACACACACAGGCCATATCTCGTTCAACTCTGCTTAGGAAACTGACAAGAACAGTAGCTCCTCTTCAGTCCAATACACTGTACTTGCTGGGAACAGTCGCCAGTGCTATTTGCACTGTGTATGGCAATGGGAGCACAATAGTGACTCGTCTTACCAGAAAACAAATCTTAATCGTAGGACAAAAAACTGCATGTGACTCAGCTCCATTTAGGACTGGGAAACAAACGCTAGCTCGCCTTCCAAGAAACACACTCTGCTTTTGAGAAAAGAGCACTCTTCAATTCTACTGTGTTTCCTATGTGTTCCCAACAGTGAGCTTGCTCAGAACAATAAAACTGTGCTTCCTACACACACGGCCATATCTAGTTCAACTCTGCTTAGGAACCTGACAAGAACAGGAGATCCTCTGAGTCCAATACACTGTACTTGCTGGGAACAGACACCAGTGCTATTTGTCCTGTGTATGGCAATGGCAGCGCAATAGTGACTCTTCTTACCAGAAAACAACTCTTGCTCGTAGGACCAGAAACTGCATGTGATTCAACTCCACTTAGGACTGGGAAGCAAACGCTAGCCTGCCTTACAAAAAACACACTCTGCTTTTGAGAAAAGAGCACTCTTCTACTCTGCAGTGTTTCCTATGGGGTCCGAACAGTGAGCTTGCTCAGAACAAAAGAACTGTGCTTCCTACACACACGGGTCATATCTAGTTCAACTCTGCTTAGGAAACTGACAAGAACAGTAGCTCCTCTTCAGTCCAATACACTGTACTTGCGGGGAACAGACGCCAGTGCTATTTGTACTGTGTATGGCATTTGGAGCACAATAGTTACTCGTCTTACCAGAAAACAAATCTTGCTCGTAGGACAAAAAACTGCATGTGACTCAACTCCATTTAGGACTGGGAAACAAATGCTAGCTCGCCTTCCAAGAAAGACACTCTGCTTTTGAGAAAAGAGCACTCTTCAATTCTACTGTGTTTCCTTTGTATTCCCAACAATGAGCTTGCTCAGAACAAAAAAACTGTGCTTCCTACACCCACTGGCCATATCTAGTTCAACTCTGCTTAGGAAACTGACAAGAACAGTAGCTCCTCTTCAGTCCAAAACACTATACTTGCTGGGAACAGACGCCAGTGCTATTTGCACTGTGTATGGCAATGGGAGCGCAATAGTGACTTTAATTTCCAGAAAACATCTCTTGCTCATAGGATCAGATATTGCATGTGATTCAACTCCATTGAGGACTGGAAAACAAATGCTAGCTCGCATTACCAGAAACACACTCTGCTTTAGAGAAAAGAGCACTCTTCTACTCTACTGTGTTTCCTATGGGGTCCGAACAGTGAGCTTGCTCAGAACAAAAGAAATGTGCTTCCTACACACACGGCCATATCTAGTTCAAATCTGCTTATAAACCTGACAAGAACAGTAGATCCTATTCAGTCCAATACACTGTACTTGCTGGGAACAGACGCGAGTGCTATTTGTAATGTGTATGGCAATGGGAGTGCAATAGTGACTTTCTTTCCCAGAAAACAACTCTTGCTTGTAGGACCAGAAACTGCATGTGATTCAACTCCATTTAGGACTAGGAAACAAACACAAGCTCGCCCTACAAGAAACACACTCTGCTTTAGAGAAAAGAGCACTCTTCTACTCTACTGTGTTTCCTATAGGGCCAGAACAGTGAGCTGGCTCAGAACAAGAGAACTGTGCTTCCTACACACACAGGCCATATCTCGTTCAACTCTGCTTAGGAAACTGACAAGAACAGTAGCTCCTCTTCAGTCCAATACACTGTACTTGCTGGGAACAGTCGCCAGTGCTATTTGCACTGTGTATGGCAATGGGAGCACAATAGTGACTCGTCTTACCAGAAAACAAATCTTAATCGTAGGACAAAAAACTGCATGTGACTCAACTCCATTTAGGACTGGGAAACAAACGCTAGCTCGCCTTCCAAGAAACACACTCTGCTTTTGAGAAAAGAGCACTCTTCAATTCTACTGTGTTTCCTATGTGTTCCCAACAGTGAGCTTGCTCAGAACAATAAAACTGTGCTTCCTACACACACGGCCATATCTAGTTCAACTCTGCTTAGGAACCTGACAAGAACAGGAGATCCTCTGAGTCCAATACACTGTACTTGCTGGGAACAGACGCCAGTGCTATTTGTCCTGTGTATGGCAATGGCAGCGCAATAGTGACTCTTCTTACCAGAAAACAACTCTTGCTCGTAGGACCAGAAACTCCATGTGATTCAACTCCACTTAGGACTGGGAAGCAAACGCTAGCCTGCCTTACAAAAAACACACTCTGCTTTTGAGAAAAGAGCACTCTTCTACTCTACTGTGTTTCCTATGGGTTCCAAACAGTGACCTTGCTCAGAACAAAAGAACTGTGCTTCCTACACACACGGGACATATCTCGTTCAACTCTGCTTAGGAAACTGACAAGAACAGTAGCTTCTCTTCAGTCCGATACACTGTACTTGCTGGGAACAGACGCGAGTGCTTTTTGCACTGTGTATGACCATGGGAGCACAATAGTGACTTTCCTTACCAGAAAACAACTCTTGCTCCTAGGACCAGAACCTGCATGTGATTCAACTCCATTTAGGACTGGGAAACAAACGCTAGCTTCCCTTACAAGAAACACACTCTACTTTAGAGAAAAAAGCACTCTTCTACTCTACTGTGTTTCCTAAGAAGTCCGAACAGTGAACTTGCTCAGAACAAAAGAACTGTGCTTCCTACACACACGGCCATATCTATTTCAATTCTGCTTACGAACCTGACAAAAACAGTAGATCCTCTTCAGTCCAATACACTGTACTTGCTGGGAACAGACGCCAGTGCTATTTGTCCTGTGTATGGCAATGGCAGCGCAATATTGACTCTTCTTACCAGAAAACAACTCTTGCTCGTAGGACCAGAAAATGCATGGGATTCAATTCTATTTAGGACTGGGAAACAAACGCTAGCTGGTCTTACAAGAAACACACTCTGCTTTAGAGAAAAGAGCACTTTTCTACTCTACTGTGTTTCCAATTAGGCCAGAACAATGAGCTTGCTCAGAACAAAAGAACTGTGCTTCCTACACACGGGACATATCTAGTTCAACACTGCTTAGGAAACTGACAAGAACAGTTGCTCCTCTTCAGTACGATACACTGTACTTGCTGGGAACAGACGCGAGTGCTATTTGCACTGTGTATGGCAATGGGAGCGCAATAGTGACTTTCCTTACCAGAAAACAACTCTTGCTGGTAGGACCAAAAACTGCATGTGACTCAACTCCATTTAGGACTGGGAAACAAATGCAAGCTCGCCTTACAAGAAACACACTCTGCTTTAGAGAAAAGAGCACTCTTCTAATCTACTGTGTTTCCTATAGGGCCAGAACAGTGAGCTTGCTCACAACAAGAGAACTGTGCTTCCTACACACACCGCCATACTTAGTTCAATTCTGCTTAGGTACCTGACAAGAACAGTAGCTCCTCTTCAGACCAATACACTGTACATGCTGGGAACAGACGCGATTGCTATTTGTAAAGTGTATGGCAATGGGAGTGCAATAGTGACTTTCTTCCCTAGAAAACAACTCTTGCTCGTAGGACCAGAAACTGCATGTGATTCAACTCCATTTAGGACTGGGAAACAAACGCTAGCTCGCCTTACAAGAAACACGCTCTGCTTTTGAGAAAAGAGCACTCTTCTACTCTACTGTGTTTCCTAAGGGGTCCGAACAGTGAGCTTGCTCAGAACAAAGAACTGTGCTTCCTACACACACGGGCCATATCTACTTCAACTCTGCTTAGGAAACTGACAAGAACAGTAGCTCCTCTTCAGTCCGATACACTGTACTTGCTGGGAACAGATGCGAGTGCTATTTGCACTGTGGATGGCAATGGGAGCGCAATAGTGACTTTCCTTACCAGAAAACATCTCTTGCTCGTAGGACCAGAAACTGCATGTGATTCAACTCCATTTAGGACTGGGAAACAAATGCTAGCTCGCCTTACATGAAACACACTCTGCTTTTGAGAAAAGAGCACTCTTCTACTCTACTGTGTTTCCTATGGGGTCCGAACAGTGAGCTTGATCAGAACAAAAAAACTGTGCTTCCTACACCCACTGGCCATATCTAGTTCAACTCTGCTTAGGAAACTGACAAGAACAGTAGCTCCTCTTCAGTCCAAAACACTATACTTGCTGGGAACAGACTCCAGTGCTATTTGCACTGTGTATGGCAATTGGAGCACAATAGTGACTCGTCTTACCAGAAAACAAATCTTACTCGTAGGACAAAAAACTGCATGTGACTCAACTCCATTTAGGACTGGGAAACAAACGCTAGCTCGCCTTCCAAGAAACACACTCTGCTTTTGAGAAAAGAGCACTCTTCAATTCTACTGTGTTTCCTATGTGTTCCCAACAGTGAGCTTGCTCAGAACAATAAAACTGTGCTTCCTACACACACGGCCATATCTAGTTCAACTCTGCTTAGGAACCTGACAAGAACAGGAGATCCTCTGAGTCCAATACACTGTACTTGCTGGGAACAGACGCCAGTGCTATTTGTCCTGTGTATGGCAATGGCAGCGCAATAGTGACTCTTCTTACCAGAAAACAACTCTTGCTCGTAGGACCAGAAACTGCATGTGATTCAACTCCACTTAGGACTGGGAAGCAAACGCTAGCCTGCCTTACAAAAAACACACTCTGCTTTTGAGAAAAGAGCACTCTTCTACTCTACTGTGTTTCCTATGGGTTCCAAACAGTGACCTTGCTCAGAACAAAAGAACTGTGCTTCCTACACACACGGGACATATCTCGTTCAACTCTGCTTAGGAAACTGACAAGAACAGTAGCTTCTCTTCAGTCCGATACACTGTACTTGCTGGGAACAGACGCGAGTGCTATTTGCACTGTGTATGACCATGGGAGCACAATAGTGACTTTCCTTACCAGAAAACAACTCTTGCTGGTAGGACCAGATCCTGCATGTGATTCAACTCCATTTAGGACTGGGAAACAAACGCTAGCTCGCCTTACAAGAAACACACTCTGCTTTTTAGAAAAGAGCACTCTTCTACTCTACTGTGAATCCTACAGGGGCAGAAGAGTGAGCTTGCTCAGAACAAAAGAAGTGTGCTTCCTACACACACAGCCATATCTAGTTCAACTCTGCTTAGGAACCTGACAAGAACAGTAGATCCTCTTCAGTCCAATACACTGTACAAGCTGGGAACAGACGCCAGTTCTATTTGCACTGTGTATGACAATGGGAGCACAATAGTGACTCTAATTACCAGAAAACAACTCTTGTTCATAGGACCAGAAACTGCATGTGATTCGACTCCATTTAGGACTGTGAAACAAACACTAGCTCGCCTTACAAGAAACACACTCTGCTTTAGAGAAAAAAGCACTCTTCTACTCTACTGTGTTTCCTAAGAAGTCCGAACAGTGAACTTGCTCAGAACAAAAGAACTGTGCTTCCTACACACACGGCCATATCTATTTCAATTCTGCTTACGAACCTGACAAAAACAGTAGATCCTCTTCAGTCCAATACACTGTACTTGCTGGGAACAGACGCCAGTGCTATTTGTCCTGTGTATGGCAATGGCAGCGCAATATTGACTCTTATTACCAGAAAACAACTCTTGCTCGTAGGACCAGAAAATGCATGGGATTCAACTCTATTTAGGACTGGGAAACAAACGCTAGCTGGTCTTACAAGAAACACACTCTGCTTTAGAGAAAAGAGCACTCTTCTACTCTACTGTGTTTCCAATTAGGCCAGAACAATGAGCTTGCTCAGAACAAAAGAACTGTGCTTCCTACACACGGGACATATCTAGTTCAACACTGCTTAGGAAACTGACAAGAACAGTTGCTCCTCTTCAGTACGATACACTGTACTTGCTGGGAACAGACGCGAGTGCTATTTGCACTGTGTATGGCAATGGGAGCGCAATAGTGACTTTCCTCACCAGAAAAAAACTCTTGCTGGTAGGACCAAAAACTGCATGTGACTCAACTCCATTTAGGACTGGGAAACAAACGCAAGCTCGCCTTTCAAGAAACACACTCTGCTTTAGAGAAAAGAGCACTCTTCTAATCTACTGTGTTTCCTATAGGGCCAGAACAGTGAGCTTGCTCACAATAAGAGAACTGTGCTTCCTACACACACCGCCATACTTAGTTCAATTCTGCTTAGGTACCTGACAAGAACCGTAGCTCCTCTTCAGACCAATACACTGTACTTGCTGTGAACAGACGCGAATGCTATTTGTAATGTGTATGGCAATGGAGTGCAATAGTGACTTTCTTCCCCAGAAAACAAGTCTTGCTCGTAGGACCAGAAACTGCATGTGATTCAACTCCATTTAGGACTGGGAAACAAATGCTAGCTCGCCTTACAAGAAACACGCTCTGCTTTTGAGAAAAGAGCACTCTTATACTCTACTGTGTTTCCTAAGGGGTCCGAACAGTGAGCTTGCTCAGAACAAAGAACTGTGCTTCCTACACACACGGGCCATATCTACTTCAACTCTGCTTAGGAAACTGACAAGAACAGTAGCTCCTCTTCAGTCCGATACACTGTACTTGCTGGGAACAGATGCGAGTGCTATTTGCACTGTGGATGGCAATGGGAGCGCAATAGTGACTTTCCTTACCAGAAAACATCTCTTGCTCGTAGGACCAGAAACTGCATGTGATTCAACTCCATTTAGGACTGGGAAACAAATGCTAGCTCGCCTTACATGAAACACACTCTGCTTTTGAGAAAAGAGCACTCTTCTACTCTACTGTGTTTCCTATGGGGTCCGAACAGTGAGCTTGATCAGAACAAAAAAACTGTGCTTCCTACACCCACTGGCCATATCTAGTTCAACTCTGCTTAGGAAACTGACAAGAACAGTAGCTCCTCTTCAGTCCAAAACACTATACTTGCTGGGAACAGACTCCAGTGCTATTTGCACTGTGTATGGCAATTGGAGCACAATAGTGACTCGTCTTACCAGAAAACAAATCTTACTCGTAGGACAAAAAACTGCATGTGACTCAACTCCATTTAGGACTGGGAAACAAACGCTAGCTCGCCTTCCAAGAAACACACTCTGCTTTTGAGAAAAGAGCACTCTTCAATTCTACTGTGTTTCCTATGTGTTCCCAACAGTGAGCTTGCTCAGAACAATAAAACTGTGCTTCCTACACACACGGCCATATCTAGTTCAACTCTGCTTAGGAACCTGACAAAAACAGGAGATCCTCTGAGTCCAATACACTGTACTTGCTGGGAACAGACGCCAGTGCTATTTGTCCTGTGTATGGCAATGGCAGCGCAATAGTGACTCTTCTTACCAGAAAACAACTCTTGCTCGTAGGACCAGAAACTGCATGTGATTCAACTCCACTTAGGACTGGGAAGCAAACGCTAGCCTGCCTTACAAAAAACACACTCTGCTTTTGAGAAAAGAGCACTCTTCTACTCTACTGTGTTTCCTATGGGTTCCAAACAGTGACCTTGCTCAGAACAAAAGAACTGTGCTTCCTACACACACGGGACATATCTCGTTCAACTCTGCTTAGGAAACTGACAAGAACAGTAGCTTCTCTTCAGTCCGATACACTGTACTTGCTGGGAACAGACGCGAGTGCTATTTGCACTGTGTATGACCATGGGAGCACAATAGTGACTTTCCTTACCAGAAAACAACTCTTGCTGGTAGGACCAGATCCTGCATGTGATTCAACTCCATTTAGGACTGGGAAACAAACGCTAGCTCGCCTTACAAGAAACACACTCTGCTTTTTAGAAAAGAGCACTCTTCTACTCTACTGTGAATCCTACAGGGGCAGAAGAGTGAGCTTGCTCAGAACAAAAGAAGTGTGCTTCCTACACACACAGCCATATCTAGTTCAACTCTGCTTAGGAACCTGACAAGAACAGTAGATCCTCTTCAGTCCAATACACTGTACAAGCTGGGAACAGACGCCAGTTCTATTTGCACTGTGTATGACAATGGGAGCACAATAGTGACTCTAATTACCAGAAAACAACTCTTGTTCATAGGACCAGAAACTGCATGTGATTCGACTCCATTTAGGACTGTGAAACAAACACTAGCTCGCCTTACAAGAAACACACTCTGCTTTAGAGAAAAAAGCACTCTTCTACTCTACTGTGTTTCCTAAGAAGTCCGAACAGTGAACTTGCTCAGAACAAAAGAACTGTGCTTCCTACACACACGGCCATATCTATTTCAATTCTGCTTACGAACCTGACAAAAACAGTAGATCCTCTTCAGTCCAATACACTGTACTTGCTGGGAACAGACGCCAGTGCTATTTGTCCTGTGTATGGCAATGGCAGCGCAATATTGACTCTTATTACCAGAAAACAACTCTTGCTCGTAGGACCAGAAAATGCATGGGATTCAACTCTATTTAGGACTGGGAAACAAACGCTAGCTGGTCTTACAAGAAACACACTCTGCTTTAGAGAAAAGAGCACTCTTCTACTCTACTGTGTTTCCAATTAGGCCAGAACAATGAGCTTGCTCAGAACAAAAGAACTGTGCTTCCTACACACGGGACATATCTAGTTCAACACTGCTTAGGAAACTGACAAGAACAGTTGCTCCTCTTCAGTACGATACACTGTACTTGCTGGGAACAGACGCGAGTGCTATTTGCACTGTGTATGGCAATGGGAGCGCAATAGTGACTTTCCTCACCAGAAAAAAACTCTTGCTGGTAGGACCAAAAACTGCATGTGACTCAACTCCATTTAGGACTGGGAAACAAACGCAAGCTCGCCTTTCAAGAAACACACTCTGCTTTAGAGAAAAGAGCACTCTTCTAATCTACTGTGTTTCCTATAGGGCCAGAACAGTGAGCTTGCTCACAATAAGAGAACTGTGCTTCCTACACACACCGCCATACTTAGTTCAATTCTGCTTAGGTACCTGACAAGAACCGTAGCTCCTCTTCAGACCAATACACTGTACTTGCTGTGAACAGACGCGAATGCTATTTGTAATGTGTATGGCAATGGGAGTGCAATAGTGACTTTCTTCCCCAGAAAACAAGTCTTGCTCGTAGGACCAGAAACTGCATGTGATTCAACTCCATTTAGGACTGGGAAACAAATGCTAGCTCGCCTTACAAGAAACACGCTCTGCTTTTGAGAAAAGAGCACTCTTATACTCTACTGTGTTTCCTAAGGGGTCCGAACAGTGAGCTTGCTCAGAACAAAGAACTGTGCTTCCTACACACACGGGCCATATCTACTTCAACTCTGCTTAGGAAACTGACAAGAACAGTAGCTCCTCTTCAGTCCGATACACTGTACTTGCTGGGAACAGATGCGAGTGCTATTTGCACTGTGGATGGCAATGGGAGCGCAATAGTGACTTTCCTTACCAGAAAACATCTCTTGCTCGTAGGACCAGAAACTGCATGTGATTCAACTCCATTTAGGACTGGGAAACAAATGCTAGCTCGCCTTACATGAAACACACTCTGCTTTTGAGAAAAGAGCACTCTTCTACTCTACTGTGTTTCCTATGGGGTCCGAACAGTGAGCTTGATCAGAACAAAAAAACTGTGCTTCCTACACCCACTGGCCATATCTAGTTCAACTCTGCTTAGGAAACTGACAAGAACAGTAGCTCCTCTTCAGTCCAAAACACTATACTTGCTGGGAACAGACTCCAGTGCTATTTGCACTGTGTATGGCAATTGGAGCACAATAGTGACTCGTCTTACCAGAAAACAAATCTTACTCGTAGGACAAAAAACTGCATGTGACTCAACTCCATTTAGGACTGGGAAACAAACGCTAGCTCGCCTTCCAAGAAACACACTCTGCTTTTGAGAAAAGAGCACTCTTCAATTCTACTGTGTTTCCTATGTGTTCCCAACAGTGAGCTTGCTCAGAACAATAAAACTGTGCTTCCTACACACACGGCCATATCTAGTTCAACTCTGCTTAGGAACCTGACAAGAACAGGAGATCCTCTGAGTCCAATACACTGTACTTGCTGGGAACAGACGCCAGTGCTATTTGTCCTGTGTATGGCAATGGCAGCGCAATAGTGACTCTTCTTACCAGAAAACAACTCTTGCTCGTAGGACCAGAAACTGCATGTGATTCAACTCCACTTAGGACTGGGAAGCAAACGCTAGCCTGCCTTACAAAAAACACACTCTGCTTTTGAGAAAAGAGCACTCTTCTACTCTACTGTGTTTCCTATGGGTTCCAAACAGTGACCTTGCTCAGAACAAAAGAACTGTGCTTCCTACACACACGGGACATATCTCGTTCAACTCTGCTTAGGAAACTGACAAGAACAGTAGCTTCTCTTCAGTCCGATACACTGTACTTGCTGGGAACAGACGCGAGTGCTATTTGCACTGTGTATGACCATGGGAGCACAATAGTGACTTTCCTTACCAGAAAACAACTCTTGCTGGTAGGACCAGATCCTGCATGTGATTCAACTCCATTTAGGACTGGGAAACAAACGCTAGCTCGCCTTACAAGAAACACACTCTGCTTTTTAGAAAAGAGCACTCTTCTACTCTACTGTGAATCCTACAGGGGCAGAAGAGTGAGCTTGCTCAGAACAAAAGAAGTGTGCTTCCTACACACACAGCCATATCTAGTTCAACTCTGCTTAGGAACCTGACAAGAACAGTAGATCCTCTTCAGTCCAATACACTGTACAAGCTGGGAACAGACGCCAGTTCTATTTGCACTGTGTATGACAATGGGAGCACAATAGTGACTCTAATTACCAGAAAACAACTCTTGTTCATAGGACCAGAAACTGCATGTGATTCGACTCCATTTAGGACTGTGAAACAAACACTAGCTCGCCTTACAAGAAACACACTCTGCTTTAGAGAAAAAAGCACTCTTCTACTCTACTGTGTTTCCTAAGAAGTCCGAACAGTGAACTTGCTCAGAACAAAAGAACTGTGCTTCCTACACACACGGCCATATCTATTTCAATTCTGCTTACGAACCTGACAAAAACAGTAGATCCTCTTCAGTCCAATACACTGTACTTGCTGGGAACAGACGCCAGTGCTATTTGTCCTGTGTATGGCAATGGCAGCGCAATATTGACTCTTATTACCAGAAAACAACTCTTGCTCGTAGGACCAGAAAATGCATGGGATTCAACTCTATTTAGGACTGGGAAACAAACGCTAGCTGGTCTTACAAGAAACACACTCTGCTTTAGAGAAAAGAGCACTCTTCTACTCTACTGTGTTTCCAATTAGGCCAGAACAATGAGCTTGCTCAGAACAAAAGAACTGTGCTTCCTACACACGGGACATATCTAGTTCAACACTGCTTAGGAAACTGACAAGAACAGTTGCTCCTCTTCAGTACGATACACTGTACTTGCTGGGAACAGACGCGAGTGCTATTTGCACTGTGTATGGCAATGGGAGCGCAATAGTGACTTTCCTCACCAGAAAAAAACTCTTGCTGGTAGGACCAAAAACTGCATGTGACTCAACTCCATTTAGGACTGGGAAACAAACGCAAGCTCGCCTTTCAAGAAACACACTCTGCTTTAGAGAAAAGAGCACTCTTCTAATCTACTGTGTTTCCTATAGGGCCAGAACAGTGAGCTTGCTCACAATAAGAGAACTGTGCTTCCTACACACACCGCCATACTTAGTTCAATTCTGCTTAGGTACCTGACAAGAACCGTAGCTCCTCTTCAGACCAATACACTGTACTTGCTGTGAACAGACGCGAATGCTATTTGTAATGTGTATGGCAATGGGAGTGCAATAGTGACTTTCTTCCCCAGAAAACAAGTCTTGCTCGTAGGACCAGAAACTGCATGTGATTCAACTCCATTTAGGACTGGGAAACAAATGCTAGCTCGCCTTACAAGAAACACGCTCTGCTTTTGAGAAAAGAGCACTCTTATACTCTACTGTGTTTCCTAAGGGGTCCGAACAGTGAGCTTGCTCAGAACAAAGAACTGTGCTTCCTACACACACGGGCCATATCTACTTCAACTCTGCTTAGGAAACTGACAAGAACAGTAGCTCCTCTTCAGTCCGATACACTGTACTTGCTGGGAACAGATGCGAGTGCTATTTGCACTGTGGATGGCAATGGGAGCGTAATAGTGACTTTCCTTACCAGAAAACAACTCTTGCTCGTAGGACCAGAACCTGCATGTGATTCAACTCCATTTAGGACTGGGAAACAAACGCTAGCTCGCCTTACAAGAAACACATTCTGCTTTTGAGAAAAGAGCACTCTTCTACTTACTGTGATTCCTACAGGGCCAGAAGAGTGAGCTTGCTCAGAACAAAAGAAGTGTGCTTCCTACACACACGGCCATATCTAGTTCAACTCTGCTTAGGAACTTGACAAGAACAGTAGATCCTCTTCAGTCCAATACACTGTACATGCAGGGAACAGACGCCAGTGCTATTTGCACTGTGTATGACAATGGGAGCACAATAGTGACTCTTCTTACCAGAAAACAACTCTTGCTAATAGGACCAGAAACTGCATGTGATTCGACTCCATTTAGGACTGTGAAACAAACACTAGCTTGCCTTACAAGAAACACACTCTGCTTTAGAGAAAAAAGCACTCTTCTACTCTACTGTGTTTCCTAAGAAGTTTGAACAGTGAGCTTGCTCAGAACAAAAGAACTGTGCTTCCTACACACATGGACCATATCTAGTTCAACTCTGCTTAGGAAACTGACAAGAACAGTAGCGCCTATTCAGTCCAATACACTGTACTTTCTGGGAACAGACGCGAGTGCTATTTGCACTTTGTATGGCATTTGGAGCACAATAGTGACTCTTCTTACCAGAAAACAACTCTTGCTCGTAGGAACAAAAACTGCATGTGACTCAACGCCATTTAGGACTGGGAAACAAACTCCAACTCGCCTTACAAGAAACACACTCTGCTTTTGAGAAAAGAGCACTCTTCTACTCTACTGTGTTTTCTATAGGGCCAGAACAGTGAGCTTGCTCAGAACAAAAGAACTGTGCTTCCTACACGAACGGGCCATATCTATTTCAACTCTGCTTAGGAAACTGACAAAACAGTAGATCCTCTTCAGTCTGATACACTGTACTTGCTGGGAACAGACGCGAGTGCTATTTGCACTGTGTATGGCAATGGGAGCGCAATAGTGACTTTCCTTACCGGAAAACAACTCTTGCTCGTAGGACCAGAAACTGCATTGATTCAACTCCATTTATGACTGGGAAACAAAAACTAACTCGCTTACAAGAAACACACTCTGCTTTTGAGAAAAGAGCACTCTTCAATTCTACTGTGTTTCCTATGTGTTCCCAACAGTGAGCTTGCTCAGAACAAAAAAACTGTGCTTCCTACACACACGGCCATATCTAGTTCAACTCTGCTTAAGAACCTGACAAGAACAGTAGATCCTCTTCAGTCCAATACACTGTACTTGCTGGGAACAGACGCGAGTGCTATTTGTCCTTTGTATGGCAATTGCAGCAAAACAGTGACTCTTCTTACCATAAAACAACTCTTGCTCGTAGGACCAGAAACTGCATGTGATTCAACTCCATTTAGGACTGGAAAAGAAAGGCTAGCTCGCCTTATAAGAAACACACTCTGCTTTAGAGAAAAGAGCACTCTTCTACTCTACTGTGTTTCCTATAGGGCCAGAACAGTGAGATTACTCAGAACAAAAGAACTGTGCTTCCTACACACACCGCCCTACTTAGTTCAATTCTGCTTAGGTACCTGACAAGAACAGTAGCTCCTCTTCAGACCAATACACTGTACTTGCTGGGAACAGACGCGATTGCTATTTGTAATGTGTAAGTCAATGGGAGTGCAATAGTGACTTTCTTCCCCAGAAAACAACTCTTGCTCGTAGGACCAGAAACTGCATGTGATTCAACTCCATTTAGGACTGGGAAACAAACGCTAGCTCGCCTTACAAGAAACACGCTCTGCTTTTGAGAAAAGAGCACTCTTCTACTCTACTGTGTTTCCTAAGGGGTCCGAACAGTGAGCTTGCTCAGAACAAAAGAACTGTGTTTCCTACACACACGGGCCATATCTAGTTCAACTCTGCTTAGGAAACTGACAAGAACAGTAGCTCCTCTTCAGTCCGATACACTGTACTTGCTGGGAACAGATGTGAGTGCTATTTGCACTGTGGATGGCAATGGGAGCGCAATAGTGACTTTCCTTACCAGAAAACATCTCTTGCTCGTAGGACCAGAAACTGCATGTGATTCAACTCCATTTAGGACTGGGAAACAAATGCTAGCTCGCCTTACATGAAACACACTCTGCTTTTGAGAAAAGAGCACTCTTCTACTCTACTGTGTTTCCTATGGGGTCCGAACAGTGAGCTTGCTCAGAACAAAAGAACTGTGCTTCCTACACACACGGGTCATATCTAGTTCAACTCTGCTTAGGAAACTGACAAGAACAGTAGCTCCTCTTCAGTCCAATACACTGTACTTGCGGGGAACAGACGCCAGTACTATTTGCACTGTGTATGGCATTTGGAGCACAATAATTACTCGTCTTACCAGAAAACAAATCTTGCTCGTAGGACAAAAAACTGCATGTGACTCAACTCCATTTAGGACTGGGAAACAAACGCTAGCTTGCCTTCCAAGAAAGACACTCTGCTTTTGAGAAAAGAGCACTCTTCAATTCTACTGTGTTTCCTTTGTATTCCCAACAGTGAGCTTGCTCAGAACAAAAAAACTGTGCTTCCTACACCCACTGGCCATATCTAGTTCAACTCTGCTTAGGAAACTGACAAGAACAGTAGCTCCTCTTCAGTCCAAAACACTATACTTGCTGGGAACAGACGCCAGTGCTATTTGCATTGTGTATGGCAATGGGAGCGCAATAGTGACTTTCATTTCCAGAAAACATCTCTTGCTCGTAGGATCAGATATTGCATGTGGTTCAACTCCATTGAGGACTGAAAAACAAATGCTAGCTCGCATTACCAGAAACACACTCTGCTTTAGAGAAAAGAGCACTCTTCTACTCTACTGTGTTTCCTATGGGGTCCGAACAGTGAGCTTGCTCAGAACAAAAGAAATGTGCTTCCTACACACACGGCCATATCTAGTTCAAATCTGCTTATAAACCTGACAAGAACAGTAGATCCTCTTCAGTCCAATACACTGTACTTGCTGGGAACAGACGCGAGTGCTATTTGTAATGTGTATGGCAATGGGAGTGCAATAGTGACTTTCTTTCCCAGAAAACAACTCTTGCTTGTAGGACCAGAAACTGCATGTGATTCAACTCCATTTAGGACTAGGAAACAAACACAAGCTCGCCTTACAAGAAACACACTCTGCTTTAGAGAAAAGAGCACTCTTCTACTCTACTGTGTTTCCTATAGGGCCAGAACAGTGAGCTGGCTCAGAACAAGAGAACTGTGCTTCCTACACACACAGGCCATATCTCGTTCAACTCTGCTTAGGAAACTGAAAAGAACAGTAGCTCCTCTTCAGTCCAATACACTGTACTTGCTGGGAACAGTCGCCAGGGCTATTTGCACTGTGTATGGCAATGGGAGCACAATAGTGACTCGTCTTACCAGAAAACAAATCTTAATCGTAGGACAAAAAACTGCATGTGACTCAGCTCCATTTAGGACTGGGGAACAAACGCTAGCTCACCTTCCAAGAAACACACTCTGCTTTTGAGAAAAGAGCACTCTTCAATTCTACTGTGTTTCCTATGTGTTCCCAACAGTGAGCTTGCTCAGAACAATAAAACTGTGCTTCCTACACACACGGCCATATCTAGTTCAACTCTGCTTAGGAACCTGACAAGAACAGGAGATCCTCTGAGTCCAATACACTGTACTTGCTGGGAACAGACACCAGTGCTATTTGTCCTGTGTATGGCAATGGCAGCGCAATAGTGACTCTTCTTACCAGAAAACAACTCTTGCTCGTAGGACCAGAAACTGCATGTGATTCAACTCCACTTAGGACTGGGAAGCAAACGCTAGCCTGCCTTACAAAAAACACACTCTGCTTTTGAGAAAAGAGCACTCTTCAACTCTACTGTGTTTCCTATGGGTTCCAAACAGTGACCTTGCTCAGAACAAAAGAACTGTGCTTCCTACACACACGGGACATATCTCGTTCAACTCTGCTTAGGAAACTGACAAGAACAGTAGCTTCTCTTCCGTCCGATACACTGTACTTGCTGGGAACAGACGCGAGTGCTATTTGCACTGTGTATGACCATGGGAGCACAATAGTGACTTTCCTTACCAGAAAACAACTCTTGCTCCTAGGACCAGAACCTGCATGTGATTCAACTCCATTTAGGACTGGGAAACAAACGCTAGCTTGCCTTACAAGAAACACACTCTGCTTTTGAGAAAAGAGCACTCTTCTACTCTACTGTGAATCCTACAGGGGCAGAAGAGTGAGCTTGCTCAGAAGAAAAGAAGTGTGCTTCCTACACACACGGCCATATCTAGTTAAACTCTGCTTAGGAACCTGACAAGAACAGTAGATCCTCTTCAGTCCAATACACTGTACAAGCTGGGAACAGACGCCAGTGCTATTTGCACTGTGTATGACAATGGGAGCACAATAGTGACTCTTCTTACCAGAAAACAACTCTTGCTCATAGGACCAGAAACTGCATGTGATTCGACTCCATTTAGGACTGTGAAACAAACACTAGCTTGTCTTACAAGAAACACACTCTACTTTAGAGAAAAAAGCACTCTTCTACTCTACTGTGTTTCCTAAGAAGTCCGAACAGTGAACTTGCTCAGAACAAAAGAACTGTGCTTCCTACACACACGGCCATATCTATTTCAATTCTGCTTACGAACCTGACAAAAACAGTAGATCCTCTTCAGTCCAATACACTGTACTTGCTGGGAACAGACGCCAGTGCTATTTGTCCTGTGTATGGCAATGGCAGCGCAATATTGACTCTTCTTACCAGAAAACAACTCTTGCTCGTAGGACCAGAAAATGCATGGGATTCAACTCTATTTAGGACTGGGAAACAAACGCTAGCTGGTCTTACAAGAAACACACTCTGCTTTAGAGAAAAGAGCACTCTTCTACTCTACTGTGTTTCCAATTAGGCCAGAACAATGAGCTTGCTCAGAACAAAAGAACTGTGCTTCCTACACACGGGACATATCTAGTTCAACACTGCTTAGGAAACTGACAAGAACAGTTGCTCCTCTTCAGTACGATACACTGTACTTGCTGGGAACAGGCGCGAGTGCTATTTGCACTGTGTATGGCAATGGGAGTGCAATAGTGACTTTCCTCACCAGAAAACAACTCTTGCTGGTAAGACCAAAAACTGCATTGGACTCAACTCCATTTAGGACTGGGAAACAAACGCAAGCTCGCCTTACAAGAAACACACTCTGCTTTAGAGAAAAGAGCACTCTTCTAATCTACTGTGTTTCCTATAGGGCCAGAACAGTGAGCTTGCTCACAACAAGAGAACTGTGCTTCCTACACACACCGCCATACTTAGTTCAATTCTGCTTAGGTACCTGACAAGAACCGTAGCTCCTCTTCAGACCAATACACTGTACTTGCTGGGAACAGACGCGATTGCTATTTGTAATGTGTATGGCAATGGGAGTGCAATAGTGACTTTCTTCCCCAGAAAACAACTCTTGCTCGTAGGACCAGAAACTGCATGTGATTCAACTCCATTTAGGACTGGGAAACAAACGCTAGCTCGCCTTACAAGAAACACGCTCTGCTTTTGAGAAAAGAGCACTCTACTACTCTACTGTGTTTCCTAAGGGGTCCGAACAGTGAGCTTGCTCAGAACAAAGAACTGTGCTTCCTACACACACGGGCCATATCTACTTCAACTCTGCTTAGGAAACTGACAAGAACAGTAGCTCCTCTTCAGTCCGATACACTGTACTTGCTGGGAACAGATGCGAGTGCTATTTGCACTGTGGATGGCAATGGGAGCGCAATAGTGACTTTCCTTACCAGAAAACATCTCTTGCTCGTAGGACCAGAAACTGCATGTGATTCAACTCCATTTAGGCCTGGGAAACAAATACTAGCAAGCCTTACATGAAACACACTCTGCTTTTGAGAAAAGAGCACTCTTCTACTCTACTGTGTTTCCTATGGGGTCCGAACAGTGAGCTTGCTCAGAACAAAAGAACTGTGCTTCCTACACACACGGGCCATATCTAGTTCAACTCTTCTTAGGAAACTGACAAGAACAGTAGCTCCTCTTCAGTCCAATACACTGCACTTGCGGGGAACAGTCGCCAGTGCTATTTGCACTGTGTATGGCAATTGGAGCACAATAGTGACTCGTCTTACCAGAAAACAAATCTTACTCGTAGGACAAAAAACTGCATGTGACTCAACTCCATTTAGGACTGGGAAACAAACACTAGCTCGCCTTCCAAGAAACACACTCTGCTTTTGAGAAAAGAGCACTCTTCAATTCTACTGTGTTTCCTATGTGTTCCCAACAGTGAGCTTGCTCAGAACAATAAAACTGTGCTTCCTACACACACGGCCATATCTAGTTCAACTCTGCTTAGGAACCTGACAAGAACAGGAGATCCTCTTCAGTCCAATACACTGTACTTGCTGGGAACAGACGCCAGTTCTATTTGTCCTGTGTATGGCAATGGCAGTGCAATAGTGACTCTTCTTACCAGAAAACAACTCTTGCTCGTAGGACCAGAAACTGCATGTGATTCAACTCCACTTAGGACTGGGAAGCAAACGCTAGCCTGCCTTACAAAAAACACACTCTGCTTTTGAGAAAAGGGCACTCTTCTACTCTACTGTGTTTCCTATGGGTTCCAAACAGTGACCATGCTCAGAACAAAAGAACTGTGCTTCCTAGACACACGGGACATATCTCGTTCAACTCTGCTTAGGAAACTGACAAGAACAGTAGCTTCTCATCAGTCCGATACACTGTACTTGCTGGGAACAGACGCGAGTGCTATTTGCACTGTGTATGACCATGGAAGCACAATAGTGACTTTCCTTACCAGAAAACAACTCTTGCTCGTAGGACCAGAACCTGCATGTGATTCAACTCCATTTAGGACTGGGAAACAAACGCTAGCTCGCCTTACAAGAAACACATTCTGCTTTTGAGAAAAGAGCACTCTTCTACTCTACTGTGATTCCTACAGGGCCAGAAGAGTGAGCTTGCTCAGAACAAAAGAAGTGTGCTTCCTACACACACGGCCATATCTAGTTCAACTCTGCTTAGGAACCTGACAAGAACAGTAGATCCTCTTCAGTCCAATACACTGTACATGCAGGGAACAGACGCCAGTGCTATTTGCACTGTGTATGACAATGGGAGCACAATAGTGACTCTTCTTACCAGAAAACAACTCTTGCTAGTAGGACCAGAAACTGCATGTGATTCGACTCCATTTAGGACTGTGAAACAAACACTAGCTTGCCTTACAAGAAACACACTCTGCTTTAGAGAAAAAAGCACTCTTCTACTCTACTGTGTTTCCTAAGAAGTTTGAACAGTGAGCTTGCTCAGAACAAAAGAACTGTGCTTCCTACACACATGGACCATATCTAGTTCAACTCTGCTTAGGAAACTGACAAGAACAGTAGCGCCTATTCAGTCCAATACACTGTACTTTCTGGGAACAGACGCGAGTGCTATTTGCACTTTGTATGGCATTTGGAGCGCAATACTGACTCTTCTTACCAGAAAACAACTCTTGCTCGTAGGACCAGAAACTGCATGTGATTCAACTCCATTTAGGACTGGGAAACAAATGCTAGCAAGCCTTACATGAAACACACTCTGCTTTTGAGAAAAGAGCACTCTTCTACTCTACTGTGTTTCCTATGGGGTCCGAACATTGAGCTTGCTCAGAACAAAAGAACTGTGCTTCCTACACACACGGGCCATATCTAGTTCAACTCTGCTTAGGAAACTGACAAGAACACTAGCTCCTCTTCAGTCCAATACACTGTACTTGCGGGGAACAGTCGCCAGTGCTATTTGCACTGTGTATGGCAATTGGAGCACAATAGTGACTCGTCTTACCAGAAAACAAATCTTACTCGTAGGACAAAAAACTGCATGTGACTCAACTCCATTTAGGACTGGGAAACAAACGCTAGCTCGCCTTCCAAGAAACACACTCTGCTTTTGAGAAAAGAGCACTCTTTAATTCTACTGTGTTTCCTATGTGTTCCCAACAGTGAGCTTGCTCAGAACAATAAAACTGTGCTTCCTACACACACGGCCATATCTAGTTCAACTCTGCTTAGGAACCTGACAAGAACAGGAGATCCTCTGAGTCCAATACACTGTACTTGCTGGGAACAGACGCCAGTGCTATTTGTCCTGTGTATGGCAATGGCAGCGCAATAGTGACTCTTCTTACCAGAAAACAACTCTTGCTCGTAGGACCAGAAACTGCATGTGACTCAACTCCACTTAGGACTGGGAAGCAAACGCTAGCCTGCCTTACAAAAAACACACTCTGCTTTTGAGAAAAGAGCACTCTTCTACTCTACTGTGTTTCCAATGGGGTCCGAACAGTGAGCTTGCTCAGAACAAAAGAACTGTGCTTCCTACACACACGGGACATATCTCGTTCAACTCTGCTTAGGAAACTGACAAGAACAGTAGCTTCTCTTCAGTCCGATACACTGTACTTGCTGGGAACAGACGCGAGTGCTATTTGCACTGTGTATGACCAATGGAGCACAATAGTGACTTTCCTTACCAGAAAACAACTCTTGCTCGTAGGACCAGAACCTGCATGTGATTCAACTCCATTTAGGACTGGGAAACAAACGCTAGCTCGCCTTACAAGAAACACACTCTGCTTTTGAGAAAAGAGCACTCTTCTACTCTACTGTGTTTCCTATGGGGTCCGAACAGTGAGCTTGCTCAGAACAAAAGAACTGTGCTTCCTACACACACGGGTCATATCTAGTTCAACTCTGCTTAGGAAACTGACAAGAACAGTAGCTCCTCTTCAGTCCAATACACTGTACTTGCGGGGAACAGACGCCAGTACTATTTGCACTGTGTATGGCATTTGGAGCACAATAATTACTCGTCTTACCAGAAAACAAATCTTGCTCGTAGGACAAAAAACTGCATGTGACTCAACTCCATTTAGGACTGGGAAACAAACGCTAGCTTGCCTTCCAAGAAAGACACTCTGCTTTTGAGAAAAGAGCACTCTTCAATTCTACTGTGTTTCCTTTGTATTCCCAACAGTGAGCTTGCTCAGAACAAAAAAACTGTGCTTCCTACACCCACTGGCCATATCTAGTTCAACTCTGCTTAGGAAACTGACAAGAACAGTAGCTCCTCTTCAGTCCAAAACACTATACTTGCTGGGAACAGACGCCAGTGCTATTTGCATTGTGTATGGCAATGGGAGCGCAATAGTGACTTTCATTTCCAGAAAACATCTCTTGCTCGTAGGATCAGATATTGCATGTGGTTCAACTCCATTGAGGACTGAAAAACAAATGCTAGCTCGCATTACCAGAAACACACTCTGCTTTAGAGAAAAGAGCACTCTTCTACTCTACTGTGTTTCCTATGGGGTCCGAACAGTGAGCTTGCTCAGAACAAAAGAAATGTGCTTCCTACACACACGGCCATATCTAGTTCAAATCTGCTTATAAACCTGACAAGAACAGTAGATCCTCTTCAGTCCAATACACTGTACTTGCTGGGAACAGACGCGAGTGCTATTTGTAATGTGTATGGCAATGGGAGTGCAATAGTGACTTTCTTTCCCAGAAAACAACTCTTGCTTGTAGGACCAGAAACTGCATGTGATTCAACTCTATTTAGGACTAGGAAACAAACACAAGCTCGCCTTACAAGAAACACACTCTGCTTTAGAGAAAAGAGCACTCTTCTACTCTACTGTGTTTCCTATAGGGCCAGAACAGTGAGCTGGCTCAGAACAAGAGAACTGTGCTTCCTACACACACAGGCCATATCTCGTTCAACTCTGCTTAGGAAACTGAAAAGAACAGTAGCTCCTCTTCAGTCCAATACACTGTACTTGCTGGGAACAGTCGCCAGGGCTATTTGCACTGTGTATGGCAATGGGAGCACAATAGTGACTCGTCTTACCAGAAAACAAATCTTAATCGTAGGACAAAAAACTGCATGTGACTCAGCTCCATTTAGGACTGGGGAACAAACGCTAGCTCGCCTTCCAAGAAACACACTCTGCTTTTGAGAAAAGAGCACTCTTCAATTCTACTGTGTTTCCTATGTGTTCCCAACAGTGAGCTTGCTCAGAACAATAAAACTGTGCTTCCTACACACACGGCCATATCTAGTTCAACTCTGCTTAGGAACCTGACAAGAACAGGAGATCCTCTGAGTCCAATACACTGTACTTGCTGGGAACAGACACCAGTGCTATTTGTCCTGTGTATGGCAATGGCAGCGCAATAGTGACTCTTCTTACCAGAAAACAACTCTTGCTCGTAGGACCAGAAACTGCATGTGATTCAACTCCACTTAGGACTGGGAAGCAAACGCTAGCCTGCCTTACAAAAAACACACTCTGCTTTTGAGAAAAGAGCACTCTTCAACTCTACTGTGTTTCCTATGGGTTCCAAACAGTGACCTTGCTCAGAACAAAAGAACTGTGCTTCCTACACACACGGGACATATCTCGTTCAACTCTGCTTAGGAAACTGACAAGAACAGTAGCTTCTCTTCCGTCCGATACACTGTACTTGCTGGGAACAGACGCGAGTGCTATTTGCACTGTGTATGACCATGGGAGCACAATAGTGACTTTCCTTACCAGAAAACAACTCTTGCTCCTAGGACCAGAACCTGCATGTGATTCAACTCCATTTAGGACTGGGAAACAAACGCTAGCTTGCCTTACAAGAAACACACTCTGCTTTTGAGAAAAGAGCACTCTTCTACTCTACTGTGAATCCTACAGGGGCAGAAGAGTGAGCTTGCTCAGAAGAAAAGAAGTGTGCTTCCTACACACACGGCCATATCTAGTTCAACTCTGCTTAGGAACCTGACAAGAACAGTAGATCCTCTTCAGTCCAATACACTGTACAAGCTGGGAACAGACGCCAGTGCTATTTGCACTGTGTATGACAATGGGAGCACAATAGTGACTCTTCTTACCAGAAAACAACTCTTGCTCATAGGACCAGAAACTGCATGTGATTCGACTCCATTTAGGACTGTGAAACAAACACTAGCTTGTCTTACAAGAAACACACTCTACTTTAGAGAAAAAAGCACTCTTCTACTCTACTGTGTTTCCTAAGAAGTCCGAACAGTGAACTTGCTCAGAACAAAAGAACTGTGCTTCCTACACACACGGCCATATCTATTTCAATTCTGCTTACGAACCTGACAAAAACAGTAGATCCTCTTCAGTCCAATACACTGTACTTGCTGGGAACAGACGCCAGTGCTATTTGTCCTGTGTATGGCAATGGCAGCGCAATATTGACTCTTCTTACCAGAAAACAACTCTTGCTCGTAGGACCAGAAAATGCATGGGATTCAACTCTATTTAGGACTGGGAAACAAACGCTAGCTGGTCTTACAAGAAACACACTCTGCTTTAGAGAAAAGAGCACTCTTCTACTCTACTGTGTTTCCAATTAGGCCAGAACAATGAGCTTGCTCAGAACAAAAGAACTGTGCTTCCTACACACGGGACATATCTAGTTCAACACTGCTTAGGAAACTGACAAGAACAGTTGCTCCTCTTCAGTACGATACACTGTACTTGCTGGGAACAGGCGCGAGTGCTATTTGCACTGTGTATGGCAATGGGAGCGCAATAGTGACTTTCCTCACCAGAAAACAACTCTTGCTGGTAAGACCAAAAACTGCATGTGACTCAACTCCATTTAGGACTGGGAAACAAACGCAAGCTCGCCTTACAAGAAACACACTCTGCTTTAGAGAAAAGAGCACTCTTCTAATCTACTGTGTTTCCTATAGGGCCAGAACAGTGAGCTTGCTCACAACAAGAGAACTGTGCTTCCTACACACACCGCCATACTTAGTTCAATTCTGCTTAGGTACCTGACAAGAACCGTAGCTCCTCTTCAGACCAATACACTGTACTTGCTGGGAACAGACGCGATTGCTATTTGTAATGTGTATGGCAATGGGAGTGCAATAGTGACTTTCTTCCCCAGAAAACAACTCTTGCTCGTAGGACCAGAAACTGCATGTGATTCAACTCCATTTAGGACTGGGAAACAAACGCTAGCTCGCCTTACAAGAAACACGCTCTGCTTTTGAGAAAAGAGCACTCTACTACTCTACTGTGTTTCCTAAGGGGTCCGAACAGTGAGCTTGCTCAGAACAAAGAACTGTGCTTCCTACACACACGGGCCATATCTACTTCAACTCTGCTTAGGAAACTGACAAGAACAGTAGCTCCTCTTCAGTCCGATACACTGTACTTGCTGGGAACAGATGCGAGTGCTATTTGCACTGTGGATGGCAATGGGAGCGCAATAGTGACTTTCCTTACCAGAAAACATCTCTTGCTCGTAGGACCAGAAACTGCATGTGATTCAACTCCATTTAGGCCTGGGAAACAAATACTAGCAAGCCTTACATGAAACACACTCTGCTTTTGAGAAAAGAGCACTCTTCTACTCTACTGTGTTTCCTATGGGGTCCGAACAGTGAGCTTGCTCAGAACAAAAGAACTGTGCTTCCTACACACACGGGCCATATCTAGTTCAACTCTTCTTAGGAAACTGACAAGAACAGTAGCTCCTCTTCAGTCCAATACACTGCACTTGCGGGGAACAGTCGCCAGTGCTATTTGCACTGTGTATGGCAATTGGAGCACAATAGTGACTCGTCTTACCAGAAAACAAATCTTACTCGTAGGACAAAAAACTGCATGTGACTCAACTCCATTTAGGACTGGGAAACAAACACTAGCTCGCCTTCCAAGAAACACACTCTGCTTTTGAGAAAAGAGCACTCTTCAATTCTACTGTGTTTCCTATGTGTTCCCAACAGTGAGCTTGCTCAGAACAATAAAACTGTGCTTCCTACACACACGGCCATATCTAGTTCAACTCTGCTTAGGAACCTGACAAGAACAGGAGATCCTCTTCAGTCCAATACACTGTACTTGCTGGGAACAGACGCCAGTTCTATTTGTCCTGTGTATGGCAATGGCAGTGCAATAGTGACTCTTCTTACCAGAAAACAACTCTTGCTCATAGGACCAGAAACTGCATGTCATTCAACTCCATTTAGAACTGGAAAAAAACGCTAGCTTGCCTTACAAGAAACACTCTCTGCTTTAGAGAAAAGAGCACACTTCGACTCTACTGTGTTTCCTACACTGCCAGAACAGTGAGCTTGCCCAGAACAAAAGAACTGTGCTTCCTTCACACACGGGCCATATCTAGTTCAACCCTGCTTAGGAAACTGACAAGAACAGTAGCTCCTCTTCAGTTCGATACACTGTACTTGCTGGAAACAGATGTGAGTGCTATTTGCACTGTGTATGGCAATGGGAGTGCAATAGTGTCTTTCTTCCCCAGAAAGCAACTCTTGCTCGTAGGACCAGAAACTGCATGGGATTCAACTCCATTTAGGACTGGGAAACAAATGCTAGCTCGCTTTACATGAAACACATTCTGCTTTTGAGAAAAGAGCACTCTTCTACTCTACTGTGTTTCCTATGGGGTCCGAACATTGAGCTTGCTCAGAACAAAAGAACTGTGCTTCCTACACGAACGGCCATATCTAGTTCAACTCTGCTTAGGAAACTGACAAGAACAGTAGCTCCTCTTCAGTCCGATACACTGTACTTGCTGGGAACAGACGCGGGTGCTATTTGAACTGTGTATGGCAATGGGAGCGCAATAGTGACTTTCCTTACCAGAAAACAACTCTTGCTCGTAAGGACCAGAAACTGCATGTCATTCAACTCCATTTAGGACTGGGAAACAAACGCTAGCTTGCCTTACAAGAAACACACTCTGCTTTAGAGAAAGGAGCACTCTTCTACTCTACTGTGTTTCCTATAGGGCCAGAACAGTGAGCTTGCTCAGAACAAAAGAACTATGCTTCCTACACACACGGGCCATATTTAGTTCAACTCTGCTTAGGAAACTGACAAGAACAGTAGCTCCTCTTCAGTCCGATACTCTGTACTTGCTGGGAACAGATGCGAGTGCTATTTGCACTGTGGATGGCAATGGGAGCGCAATAGTGACTTTCCTTACCAGAAAACATCTCTTGCTCGTAGGACCAGAAACTGCATGTGATTCAACTCCATTTAGGACGGGGAAACAAATGCTAGCTCGCCTTACATGAAACACACTCTGCTTTTGAGAAAAGAGCACTCTTCTACTCTACTGTGTTTCCTATGGGTCCGAACAGTGAGCTTGCTCAGAACAAAAGAACTGTGCTTCCTACACACACGGGTCATATCTAGTTCAACTCTGCTTAGGAAACTGACAAGAACAGTAGCTTCTCTTCTGTCCAATACACTGTACTTGCGGGGAACAGACGCCAGTGCTATTTGCACTGTGTATGGCATTTGGAGCACAATAGTTACTCGTCTTACCAGAAAACAAATCTTGCTCGTAGGACAAAAAAACTGCATGTGACTCAACTCCATTTAGGACTGGGAAACAAACGCTAGCTCGCCTTCCAAGAAAGACACTCTGCTTTTGAGAAAAGAGCACTCTTCAATTCTACTGTGTTTCCTTTGTGTTCCCAACAGTGAGCTTGCTCAGAACAAAAAAACTGTGCTTCCTACACCCACTGGCCATATCTAGTTCAACTCTGCTTAGGAAACTGACAAGAACAGTAGCTCCTCTTCAGTCCAAAACACTATACTTGCTGGAACAGACACCAGTGCTATTTGCATTGTGTATGGCAATGGGAGCGCAATAGTGACTTTCATTTCCAGAAAACAACTCTTGCTCGTAGGATCAGATATTGCATGTGATTCAACTCCATTGAGGACTGGGAAACAAATGCTAGCTCGCATTACAAGAAACACACTCTGCTTTAGAGAAAAGAGCACTCTTCTACTCTACTGTGTTTCCTATGGGGTCTGAACAGTGAGCTTGATCAGAACAAAAAAACTGTGCTTCCTACACAAACGGCCATATCTAGTTCAAATCTGCTTATAAACCTGACAAGAGCAGTAGATCCTATTCAGTCCAATACACTGTACTTGCTGGGAACAGACGCGAGTGCTATTTGTAATGTGTATGGCAATGGGAGTGCAATAGTGACTTTCTTTCCCAGAAAACAACTCTTGCTCGTAGGACCAGAAACTGCATATGATTCAACTCCATTTAGGACTAGGAAACAAACACAAGCTCGCCTTACAAGAAACACACTCTGCTTTAGAGAAAAGAGCACTCTTCTACTCTACTGTGTTTCCTATAGGGCCAGAACAGTGAGCTTGCTCAGAACAAGGGAACTGTGCTTCCTACACACACAGGCCATATCTCGTTCAACTCTGCTTAGGAAACTGACAAGAACAGTAGCTCCTCTTCAGTCCAATACACTGCACTTGCTGGAACAGACGCGAGCGCTATTTGCACTGTGTATGGCAATGGGAGCGCAATAGTGACTTTCCTTACCAGAAAACAACCCTTGCTCATAGGAACAGAAACTGCATGTGATTCAACTCCATTTAGGACTGGGAAACAAACGCTAGCTCGCCTTACAAGAAACACACTCTGCTTTTGAGAAAAGAGCACTCTTCTACTCTACTGTGTTTCCTATAGGGCTAGAACAGTGAGCTTGCTCAGAACAAAAGAACTGTGCTTCCTTCACACGGGATATATCTAGTTCAACTCTGCTTAGGAAACTGACAAGAACAGTAGCTCCTCTTCAGTCAGATACACTGTAATTGCTGGGAACAGACGCGAGTGCTATTTGTAATGTGTATGGCAATGGGAGCACAATAGTGACTTTCCTTACCAGAAAACAACTCTTGCTCCTGGGACCAGAAACTGCATGTGATTCCACTCCATTTAGGACTAGGAAACAAATGCTAGATCACCTTACAAGAAACACACTCTGCTTTTGAGAAAAGAGCACTGTTCTACTCTACTGTGTTTCCTAAGGGGTCCGAACAGTGAGCTTGCTCAGAACAAAAGAACTGTGCTTCCTACACACATGGGCCATATCTAGTTCAACTCTGCTTAGGAAACTGACAAGAACAGTAGCGCCTATTCAGTCCAATACACTGTACTTGCTGGGAACAGACGCCAGTGCTATTTGTCCTTTGTATGGCAATTGCAGCGCAACAGTGACTCTTCTTACCGTAAAACAACTCTTGCTCGTAGGACCAGAAACTGCATGTGATTCAACTCCATTTAGGACTGGAAAAGAAAGGCTAGCTCGCCTTACAAGAAACACACTCTGCTTTAGAGAAAAGAGCACTCTTCTACTCTACTGTGTTTCCTATAGGGCCAGAACAGTGAGATTACTCAGAACAAAAGAACTGTGCTTCCTACACACACCGCCATACTTAGTTCAATTCTACTTAGGTACCTGACAAGAACAGTAGCTCCTCTTCAGACCAATACACTGTACTGCTGGAAAGAGACAACAGTGCTATTTGTCCTGTGTATGGCAATGGGAGCGCAATAGTGACTCTTCTTACCAGAAAACAACTCTTGCTCGTAGGACCAGAAACTGCATGGGATTCAACTCCATTTAGGACTGGGAAACAAATGCTAGCTCGCTTTACATGAAACACATTCTGCTTTTGAGAAAAGAGCACTCTTCTACTCTACTGTGTTTCCTATGGGGTCCGAACATTGAACTTGCTCAGAACAAAAGAACTGTGCTTCCTACATGAACGGCCATATCTAGTTCAACTCTGCTTAGGAAACTGACAAGAACAGTAGCTCCTCTTCAGTCCCATACACTGTACTTGCTGGGAACAGACGCGGGTGCTATTTGAACTGTGTATGGCAATGGGAGCGCAATAGTGACTTTCCTTACCGGAAAACAACTCTTGCTCGTAAGGACCAGAAACTGCATGTCATTCAACTCCATTTAGGACTGGGAAACAAACGCTAGCTTGCCTTACAAGAAACACACTCTGCTTTAGAGAAAAGAGCACTCTTCTACTCTACTGTGTTTCCTATAGGGCCAGAACAGTGAGCTTGCTCAGAACAAAAGAACTGTGCTTCCTACACACACGGGCCATATCTAGTTCAACTCTGCTTAGGAAACTGACAAGAACAGTAGCTCCTCTTCAGTTCAATACACTGTACTTGCTGGGAACAGATGCGAATGCTATTTTCACTGTGTATGTCAATGGGAGTGCAATAGTGACGTTCCTCACCAGAAAAAAACTCTTGCTCGTAGGACCAGAAACTGCATGTGATTCCACTCCATTTAGGACTAGGAAACAATCGTCAGCTCGCCTTACAAGAAACACACTCTGCTTTAGAGAAAAGAGCACTCTTATACTCTTCTGTGATTCCTATGAGGTCCGAACAGTGAGCTTGCTCAGAACAAAAAAACTGTGCTTCCTACACACACCGCCATACTTAGTTCAATTCTACTTAGGTACCTGACAAGAACAGTAGCTCCTCTTCAGTCCAATACACTGTACTGGTGCAAAGAGACAACAGTGCTATTTGTCCTGTGTATGGCAATGGGAGCGCAATAGTGACTCTTCTTACCAGAAAACAACTCTTGCTCGTAGGACCAGAAACTGCATGTAACTCAACTCCATTTAGGACTGGGAAACAAACTCTAGCTTGCCTTACAAGAAACACACTCTGCTTTTGAGAAAAGAGCACTCTTCTACTCTACTGTGTTTCGTATAGGGCTAGAACAGTGAGCTTGCTCAGAACAAGAGAACTGTGCTTCCTCCACACGGGCCATATCTCGTTCAACTCTGCTTAGGAAACTGACAAGAACAGTAGCTCCTCTTCAGTCCAATACACTGTACTTGCTGGGTACAGACGCGAGTGCTATTTGCACTGTGTATGGCAATGGGAACGCAATAGTGACTTTCCTTAACAGAAAACAACTCTTGCTCCTAGGACCCGAAACTGCATGTCATTCTACTCCATTTAGTACTAGGAAACAAATGCTAGCTCGCCTTACATGAAACACACTCTGCTTTTGAGAAAAGAGCACTCATCTACTCTACTGTGTTTCCTACGGGTTCCGAACAGTGAGCTTGCTCAGAACAAAAGAACTGTGCTTCCTACACACAAGGGCCATATCTAGTTCAACTCTGCTTAGGAAACTGACAAGAACAGTATCTCCTCTTCAGTCCAATACACTGTGCTTGCTGGGAACAGACGCGAGTGCTATTTGCACTGTGTATGTCAATTGGAGCACAATAGTGCCTCGTCTTACCAGAAAACAACTCTTGCTCGTAGGACCAGAAACTGCATATGATTCAACTCCATTTAGGACTAGGAAACAAACACAAGCTCGCCTTACAAGAAACACACTCTGCTTTAGAGAAAAGAGCACTCTTCCACTCTACTGTGTTTCCTATAGGGCCAGAACAGTGAGCTTGCTCAGAACAAGGGAACTGTGCTTCCTACACACACAGGCCATATCTCGTTCAACTCTGCTTAGGAAACTGACAAGAACAGTAGCTCCTCTTCAGTTCAATACACTGTACTTGCTGGAACAGACGCGAGTGCTATTTGCACTGTGTATGGCAATGGGAGCGCAATAGTGACTTTCCTTACCAGAAAACAACCCTTGCTCGTAGGAACAGAAACTGCATGTGATTCAACTCCATTTAGGACTGGGAAACAAACGCTAGCTTGCCTTACAAGAAACACTCTCTGCTTTAGAGAAAAGAGCACACTTCGACTCTACTGTGTTTCCTACAGAGCCAGAACACTGAGCTTTCCCAGAACAAAAGAACTGTGCTTCCTACACACACGGGCCATATCTAGTTCAACTCTGCTTAGGAAACTGACAAGAACAGTAGCTCCTCTTCAGTTCAATACACTGTACTTGCTGGGAACAGATGCGAGTGCTATTTGCACTGTGTATGGCAATGGGAGTGCAATACTGACTTTATTCCCCAACAAACAACTCTTGCTCGTAGGACCAGAAACTGCATGTGATTCAACTCCATTTTGGACTGGGAAACAAATGCTAGCTCGCTTTACATGAAACACATTCTGCTTTTGAGAAAAGAGCACTCTTTTACTCTACTGTGTTTCCTATGGGGTCCGAACAGTGAGCTTGCTCAGAACAAAAGAACTGTGCTTCCTACACGAACGGGCCATATCTAGTTCAACTCTGCTTAGGAAACTGACAAGAACAGTAGCCCCTCTTCAGTCCGATACACTGTACTTGCTGGGAACAGACGCGAGTGCTATTTGCACTGTGTATGGCAATGGGAGCACAATAGTGACTTTCCTTACCGGAAAACAACTCTTGCTCATAGGACCAGAAACTGCATTGATTCAACTCCATTTAGGACTGGGAAACAAACGCTAGCTCGCCTTACAAGAAACACACTCTGCTTTTGAGAAAAGAGCACTCTTCAATTCTACTGTGTTTCCTATGTGTTCCCAACAGTGAGCTTGCTCAGAACAAAAAAACTGTGCTTCCTACACACACGGCCATATCTAGTTCAACTCTGCTTAGGAACCTGACAAGAACAGTAGATCCTCTTCAGTCCAATACACTGTACTTGCTGGGAACAGACGCCAGTGCTATTTGTCCTTTGTATGGCAATTGCAGCGCAACAGTGACTCTTCTTACCATAAAACAACTCCTGCTCTTAGGACCAGAAACTGCATGTGATTCAACTCCATTTAGGACTGGAGAAGAAAGGCTAGCTCGCCTTACAAGGAACACACTCTGCTTTAGAGAATAGAGCACTCTTCTACTCTACTGTGTTTCCTATAGGGCCAGAACAGTGAGATTACTCAGAACAAAAGAACTGTACTTCCTACACACACCGCCATACTTAGTTCAATTCTGCTTAGGTACCTGACAAGAACAGTAGCTCCTCTTCAGACCAATACACTGTACTCCTGGAAAGAGACAACAGTGCTATTTGTCCTGTGTATGGCAATGGCAGCGCAATAGTGACTCTTCTTACCAGAAAACAACTCTTGCTCGTAGGACCAGAACCTGCATGTGATTCAACTCCATTTAGGACTGGGAAACAAACGCTAGCTCGCCTTACAAGAAACACACTCTGCTTTTGAGAAAAGAGCACTCTTCTCCTCTACTGTGTTTCCTATAGGGCCAGAACAGTGAGCTTGCTCAGAACAAAAGAACTGTGCTTCCTACACACACGGGCCATATCTAGTTCAACTCTGCTTAGGAAACTGACAATAACAGTAGCTCCTCTTCAGTTCAATACACTGTACTTGCTGGGAACAGATGCGAATGCTATTTGCACTGTGTATGGCAACGGGAGTGCAATAGTGACTTTCCTCACCAGAAAAAAACTCTTGCTCATAGGACCAAAAACTGCATGTGATTCCACTCCATTTAGGACTAGGAAACAATCGCTAGCTTGCCTTACAAGAAACACTCTCTGCTTTAGAGAAAAGAGCACACTTCGACTCTACTGTGTTTCCTACAGGGCCAGAACAGTGAGCTTGCCCAGAACAAAAGAACTGTGCTTCCTACACACACGGGTCATATCTAGTTCAACTCTGCTTAGGAAACTGACAAGAACAGTAGCTCTACTTCAGTTCGATGCACTGTACTTGCTGGAACAGACGCGAGTGCTATTTGCACTGTGTATGGCAATGGGAGCACAATAGTGACTTTCCTTACCAGAAAACAACCCTTGCTCGTAGGAACAGAAACTGCATGTGATTCAACTCCATTTAGGACTGGGAAACAAACGCTAGCTCGCCTTACAAGAAACACACTCTGCTTTTGAGAAAAGAGCACTCTTCTACTCTACTGTGTTTCGTATAGGGCTAGAACAGTGAGCTTGCTCAGAACAAAAGAACTGTGCTTCCTTCACACGGGATATATCTAGTTCAACTCTGCTTAGGAAACTGACAAGAACAGTAGCTCCTCTTCAGTCCGATACACTGTAATTGCTGGGAACAGACGCGAGTGCTATTTGTAATGTGTATGGCAATGGGAGCACAATAGTGACTTTCCTTACCAGAAAACAACTCTTGCTCGTAGGACCAGAAACTGCATGTGATTCCACTCCATTTAGGACTAGGAAACAAATGCTAGATCGCCTTACAAGAAACACACTCTGCTTTTGAGAAAAGAGCACTGTTCTACTCTACTGTGTTTCCTAAGGGGTCCGAACAGTGAGCTTGCTCAGAACAAAAGAACTGTGCTTCCTACACACATGGACCATATCTAGTTCAACTCTGCTTAGGAAACTGACAAGAACAGTAGCGCCTATTCAGTACAATACACCGTACTTGCTGGGAAGAGACGCGAGTGCTATTTGCACTTTGTACGGCATTTGGAGCGCAATAGTGACTCTTCTTACCAGAAAACAACTGTTGCTCGTAGGAACAAAAACTGCATGTGACTCAACTCCATTTAGGACTGGGAAACAAACGCGAGCTCGCCTTACAAGAAACACACTCTGCTTTAGAGAAAAGAGCACTCTTCTAATCTACTGTTTTTCCTATAGGGCCAGAACAGTGAGCTTGCTCACAACAAGAGAACTGTGCTTCCTCCACACACGGGCCATATCTCGTTCAACTCTGCTTAGGAAACTGACAAGAACAGTAGCTCCTCTTCAGTCCAATACACTGTACTTGCTGGGTACAGACGCGAGTGCTATTTGCACTGTGTATGGCAATGGGAACGCAATAGTGACTTTCCTTAACAGAAAACAACTCTTGCTCCTAGGACCCGAAACTGCATGTGATTCTACTCCATTTAGTACTAGGAAACAAATGCTAGCTCGCCTTACATGAAACACACTCTGCTTTTGAGCAAAGAGCACTCTTCTACTCTACAGTGTTTCCTACAGGGTCCGAACAGTGAGCTTGCTCAGAACAAAAGAACTGTGCTTCCTACACACAAGGGCCATATCTAGTTCAACTCTGCTTAGGAAACTGACAAGAACAGTAGCTCCTCTTCAGTCCAATACACTGTGCTTGCTGGGAACAGACGCGAGTGCTATTTGCACTGTGTATGTCAATTGGAGCACAATAGTGCCTTGTCTTACCAGAAAACAACTCTTGCTCGTAGGACAAAAACTGCATGTGACTCAACTCCATTTAGGACTGGGAAACAAACTCTAGCTCGCCTTACAAGAAACACACTCTGCTTTTGAGAAAAGAGCACTCTTCTACTCTACTGTGTTTCCTATAGGGCCAGGACAGTGAGCTTGCTCAGAACAAAAGAACTGTGCTTCCTACACACACGTGCCATATCTAGTTCAACTCTGCTTAGGAAACTGACAAGAACAGTAGCTCCTCTTCAGTTCAATACACTGTACTTGCTGGGAACAGATGCGAATGCTATTTTCACTGTGTGTGGCAATGGGAGTGCAATAGTGACTTTCCTTACCAGAAAAAAACTCTTGCTCATAGGACCAGAAACTGCATGTGATTCCACTCCATTTAGGACTAGGAAACAATCGTCAGCTCGCCTTACAAGAAACACACTCTGCTTTAGAGAAAAGAGCACTCTTCTACTCTTCTGTGATTCCTATGAGGTCCGAACAGTGAGGTTGCTCAGAACAAAAAAACTGTGCTTCCTACACACACCGCCATACTTAGTTCAATTCTACTTAGGTACCTGACAAGAACAGTAGCTCCTCTTCAGTCCAATACACTGTACTGCTGGAAACAGACAACAGTGCTATTTGTCCTGTGTATGGCAATGGCAGCGCAATAGTGACTCTTCTTACCAGAAAACAACTCTTGCTCGTAGGACCAGAAACTGCATGTCATTCAACTCCATTTAGGACTGGGAAACAAACGCTAGCTTGCCTTACAAGAAACACTCTCTGCTTTAGAGAAAAGAGCACACTTCGAATCTACTGTGTTTCCTACAGGGCCAGAACAGTGAGCTTGCCCAGAACAAAAGAACTGTGCTTCCTACACACACGGGCCATATCTAGTTCAACTGTGCTTAGGAAACTGACAAGAACAGTAGCTCCTCTTCAGTTCAATACACTGTACTTGCTGGGAACAGATGCGAGTGCTATTTGCACTGTGTATGGCAATGGGAGTGCAATACTGACTTTATTCCCCAACAAACAACTCTTGCTCTTAGGACCAGAAACTGCATGTGATTCAACTCCATTTAGGACTGGGAAACAAATGCTAGCTCGCTTTACATGAAACACATTCTGCTTTTGAGAAAAGAGCACTCTTCTACTCTACTGTGTTTCCTATGTGGTCCGAACAGTGAGCTTGCTCAGAAGAAAAGAACTGTGCTTCCTACACGAACGGGCCACATCTAGTTCAACTCTGCTTAGGAAACTGACAAGAACAGTAGCCCCTCTTCAGTCCGATACACTGTACTTGCTGGGAACAGACGCGAGTGCTATTTGCACTGTGTATGGCAATGGGAGCGCAATAGTGACTTTCCTTACCGGAAAACAACTCTTGCTTGTAGGACCAGAAACTGCATTGATTCAACTCCATTTAGGACTAGGAAACAATCGCTAGCTTGCCTTACAAGAAACACTCTCTGCTTTAGAGAAAAGAGCACACTACGACTCTACTGTGTTTCCTACAGGGCCAGAACAGTGAGCTTGCCCAGAACAAAAGAACTGTGCTTCCTACACACACGGGTCATATCTAGTTCAACTCTGCTTAGGAAACTGACAAGAACAGTAGCTCTACTTCAGTTCGATGCACTGTACTTGCTTTAACAGACGCGAGTGCTATTTGCACTGTGTATGGCAATGGGAGCGCAATAGTGACTTTCCTTACCAGAAAACAACCCTTGCTTGTAGTAACAGAAACTGCACGTGATTCAACTCCATTTAGGACTGGGAAACAAACGCTAGCTCGCCTTACAAGAAACACACTCTGCTTTTGAGAAAAGAGCACTCTTCTACTCTACTGTGTTTCGTATAGGGCTAGAACAGTGAGCTTGCTCAGAACAAAAGAACTGTGCTTCCTTCACACGGGATATATCTAGTTCAACTCTGCTTAGGAAACTGACAAGAACAGTAGCTCCTCTTCAGTCCGATACACTGTAATTGCGGGAACAGACGCGAGTGCTATTTGTAATGTGTATGGCAATGGGAGCACAATAGTGACTTTCCTTACCAGAAAACAACTCTTGCTCGTAGGACCAGAAACTGCATGTGATTCCACTCCATTTAGGACTAGGAAACAAATGCTAGATCGCCTTACAAGAAACACACTCTGCTTTTGAGAAAAGAGCACTGTTCTACTCTACTGTGTTTCCTAAGGGGTCCGAACAATGAGCTTGCTCAGAACAAAAGAACTGTGCTTCCTACACACATGGACCATATCTAGTTCAACTCTGCTTAGGAAACTGACAAGAACAGTAGCGCCTATTCAGTCCAATACACCGTACTTGCTGGGAACAGACGTGAGTGCTATTTGCACTTTGTATGGCATTTGGAGCGCAATAGTGACTCTTCTTACCAGAAAACAACTGTTGCTCGTAGGAACAAAAACTGCATGTGACTCAACTCCATTTAGGACTGGGAAACAAACGCGAGCTCGCCTTACAAGAAACACACTCTGCTTTAGAGAAAAGAGCACTCTTCTAATCTACTGTGTTTCCTATAGGGCCAGAACAGTGAGCTTGCTCACAACAAGAGAACTGTGCTTCCTCCACACACGGGCCATATCTCGTTCAACTCTGCTTAGGAAACTGACAAGAACAGTAGCTCCTCTTCAGTCCAATACACTGTACTTGCTGGGTACAGACGCGAGTGCTATTTGCACTGTGTATGGCAATGGGAACGCAATAGTGACTTTCCTTAACAGAAAACAACTCTTGCTCCTAGGACCCGAAACTGCATGTGATTCTACTCCATTTAGTACTAGGAAACAAATGATAGCTCGCCTTACATGAAACACACTCTGCTTTTGAGCAAAGAGCACTCTTCTACTCTACAGTGTTTCCTACAGGGTCCGAACAGTGAGCTTGCTCAGAACAAAAGAACTGTGCTTCCTACACACAAGGGCCATATCTAGTTCAACTCTGCTTAGGAAACTGACAAGAACAGTAGATCCTCTTCAGTCCAATACACTGTGCTTGCTGGGAACAGACGCGAGTGCTATTTGCACTGTGTATGTCAATTGGAGCACAATAGTGCCTTGTCTTACCAGAAAACAACTCTTGCTCGTAGGACAAAAACTGCATGTGACTCAACTCCATTTAGGACTGGGAAACAAACTCTAGCTCGCCTTACAAGAAACACACTCTGCTTTTGAGAAAAGAGCACTCTTCTACTCTACTGTGTTTCCTATAGGGCCAGAACAGTGAGCTTGCTCAGAACAAAAGAACTGTGCTTCCTACACACACGTGCCATATCTAGTTCAACTCTGCTTAGGAAACTGACAAGAACAGTAGCTCCTCTTCAGTTCAATACACTGTACTTGCTGGGAACAGATGCGAATGCTATTTTCACTGTGTATGGCAATGGGAGTGCAATAGTGACTTTCCTTACCAGAAAAAAACTCTTGCTCGTAGGACCAGAAACTGCATGTGATTCCACTCCATTTAGGACTAGGAAACAATCGTCAGCTCGCCTTACAAGAAACACACTCTCCTTTAGAGAAAAGAGCACTCTTCTACTCTTCTGTGATTCCTATGAGGTCCGAACAGTGAGGTTGCTCAGAACAAAAAAACTGTGCTTCCTACACACACCGCCATACTTAGTTCAATTCTACTTAGGTGTCTGACAAGAACAGTAGCTCCTCTTCAGTCCAATACACTGTACTGCTGGAAACAGACAACAGTGCTATTTGTCCTGTGTATGGCAATGGCAGCGCAATAGTGACTCTTCTTACCAGAAAACAACTCTTGCTCGTAGGACCAGAAACTGCATGTCATTCAACTCCATTTAGGACTGGGAAACAAACGCTAGCTTGCCTTACAAGAAACACTCTCTGCTTTAGAGAAAAGAGCACACTTCGAATCTACTGTGTTTCCTACAGGGCCAGAACAGTGAGCTTGCCCAGAACAAAAGAACTGTGCTTCCTACACACACGGGCCATATCTAGTTCAACTCTGCTTAGGAAACTGACAAGAACAGTAGCTCCTCTTCAGTTCAATACACTGTACTTGCTGGGAACAGATGCGAGTGCTATTTGCACTGCGTATGGCAATGGGAGTGCAATACTGACTTTATTCCCCAACAAACAACTCTTGCTCTTAGGACCAGAAACTGCATGTGACTCAACTCCATTTAGGACTGGGAAACAAATGCTAGCTCGCTTTACATGAAACACATTCTGCTTTTGAGAAAAGAGCACTCTTCTACTCTACTGTGTTTCCTATGGGGTCCGAACAGTGAGCTTGCTCAGAAGAAAAGAACTGTGCTTCCTACACGAACGGGCCACATCTAGTTCAACTCTGCTTAGGAAACTGAAAAGAACAGTAGCCCCTCTTCAGTCCGATACACTGTACTTGCTGGGAACAGACGCGAGTGCTATTTGCACTGTGTATGGCAATGGGAGCTCAATAGTGACTTTCCTTACCGGAAAACAACTCTTGCTTGTAGGACCAGAAACTGCATTGATTCAACTCCATTTAGGACTGGGAAACAAACGCTAGCTCGCCTTACAAAAAACACACTCTGCTTTTGAGAAAAGAGCACTCTTCAATTCTACTGTGTTTCCTAAGTGTTCCCAACAGTGAGCTTGCTCAGAACAAAAAAACTGTGCTTCCTACACACACGGCCATATCTAGTTCAACTCTGCTTAGGAACCTGACAAGAACAGTAGATCCTCTTAAGTACAATACACTGTACTTGCTGGGAACAGACCCCAGTGCTATTTGTCCTTTGTATGGCAATTGCAGCGCAACAGTGACTCTTCTTACCATAAAACAACTCTTGCTCGTAGGACCAGAAACTGCATGTGATTCAACTCCATTTAGGACTGGAAAAGAAAGGCTAGCTCGCCTTACAAGAAACACACTCTGCTTTTGAGAAAAGAGCACTCTTCTACTCTACTGTGTTTCCTATAGGGCCAGAGCAGTGAGCTTGCTCAGAACAAAAGACCTGTGCTTCCTACACACACGGACCATATCTAGTTCAACTCTGCTTAGGAAACTGACAAGAACAGTAGCTCCTCTTCACTTCAATACACTGTACTTGCTGGGAACGGATGCGAATGCTATTTTCACTGTGTATGGCAATGGGAGTGCAATAGTGACTTTCCTCACCAGAAAAAAACTCTTGCTCATAGGACCAGAAACTGCATGTGATTCCACTCCATTTAGTCCTAGGAAACAATCGCCAGCTCGCCTTACAAGAAACACACTCTGCTTTAGAGAAAAGAGCACTCTTCTACTCTTCTGTGATTCCTATGAGGTCCGAACAGTGAGCTTGCTCAGAACAAAAGAACTGTGCTTCCTACACGAACGGGCCATATCTACTTCAACTCTGCTTAGGAAACTGACAAGAACAGTAGCTCCTCTTCAGTCCGATACACTGTACTTGCTGGGAACAGACGCGAGTGCTATTTGCACTGTGTATGACAATGGGAGCACAATAGTGACTTTCCTTACTGGAAAACAACTCTTGCTCGTAGGACCAGAAACTGCATGTCATTCAACTCCATTTAGGACTGGGAAACAAACGCTAGCTTGCCTTACAAGAAACACTCTCTGCTTTAGAGAAAAGAGCACACTTCGACTCTACTGTGTTTCCTACAGGGCCAGAACAGTGAGCTTGCCCAGAACAAAAGAACTGTGCTTCCTACACACACGGGTCATATCTAGTTCAACTCTGCTTAGGAAACTGACAAGAACAGTAGCTCCTCTTCAGTCCAATACACTGTACTTGCGGGGTACAGACGCCAGTGCTATTTGCACTGTGTATGGCATTTGGAGCACAATAGTTACTCGTCTTACCAGAAAACATATCTTGCTCGTAGGACAAAAAAACTGCATGTGACTCAACTCCATTTAGGACTGGGAAACAAACGCTAGCTCGCCTTCCAAGAAAGACACTCTGCTTTTGAGAAAAGAGCACTCTTCAATTCTACTGTGTTTCCTATGTGTTCCCAACAGTGAGCTTGCTCAGAACAAAAAAACTGTGCTTCCTACACCCACTGGCCATATCTAGTTCAACTCTGCTTAGGAAACTGACCAGAACAGTAGCTCCTCTTCAGTCCAAAACACTATACTTGCTGGGAACAGACACCAGTGCTATTTGCATTGTGTATGGCAATGGGAGCGCAATAGTGACTTTCATTTCCAGAAAACAACTCTTGCTCGTAGGATCAGATATTGCATGTGATTCAACTCCATTGAGGACTGGGAAGCAAATGCTAGCTCGCATTACAAGAAACACACTCTGCTTTAGAGAAAAGAGCACTCTTCTACTCTACTGTGTTTCCTATGGGGTCCGAACAGTGAGCTTGATCAGAACAAAAAAACTGTGCTTCCTACACACACGGTCATATCTAGTTCAAATCTGCTTATAAACCTGACAAGAACAGTAGATCCTATTCAGTCCCATACACTGTACTTGCTGGGAACAGACGCGAGTGCTATTTGTAATGTGTATGGCAATGGGAATGCAATAGTGACTTTCTTTCCCAGAAAACCACTCTTGATCGTAGGACCAGAAACTGCATATGATTCAACTCCATTTAGGACTAGGAAACAAACACAAGCTCGCCTTACAAGAAACACACTCTCCTTTAGAGAAAAGAGCACTCTTCTACTCTACTGTGTTTCCTATAGGGCCAGAACAGTGAGCTTGCTCAGAACAAGGGAACTGTGCTTCCTACACACACAGGCCATATCTCGTTCAACTCTGCTTAAAAAACTGACAAGAACAGTAGCTCCTCTTCAGTCCAATACACTGTACTTGCTGGAAGAGACGCGAGTGCTATTTGCACTGTGTATGGCAATGGGAGCGCAATAGTGACTTTCCTTACCAGAAAACAACCCTTGCTCGTAGGAACAGAAACTGCATGTGATTCAACTCCATTTAGGACTGGGAAACAAACGCTAGCTCGCCTTAAAGGAAACACACTCTGCTTTTGAGAAAAGAGCACTCTTCTACTCTATTGTGTTTCGTATAGGGCTAGAACAGTGAGCTTGCTCAGAACAAAAGAACTGTGCTTCCTTCACACGGGATATATCTAGTTCAACTCTGCTTAGGAAACTGACAAGAACAGTAGCTCCTCTTCAGTCCGATACACTGTAATTGCTGGGAACAGACGCGAGTGCTATTTGTAATGTGCATGGCAATGGGAGCACAATAGTGACTTTCCTTACCAGAAAACAACTCTTGCTCGTAGGACCAGAAACTGCATGTGATTCAACTCTATTTAGGACTAGGAAACAAATGCTAGATTGCCTTACAAGAAACACACTCTGCTTTTGAGAAAAGAGCACTGTTCTACTCTACTGTGTTTCCTAAGGGGTCCGAACAGTGAGCTTGCTCAGAACAAAAGAACTGTGCTTCCTACACACATGGACCATATCTAGTTCAACTCTGCTTAGGAAACTGACAAGAACAGTAGCTCCTCTTCAGTTCGATACACTGTACTTGCTGGGAACAAATGTGAGTGCTATTTGCATTGTGTATGGCAATGGGCATGCAATAGTGACTTTCTTCCCCAGAAAACAACTCTTGCTCGTAGGACCAGAAACTGCATGGGATTCAACTCCATTTAGGACTGGGAAACAAATGCTAGCTCGCTTTACATGAAACACATTCTGCTTTTGAGAAAAGAGCACTCTTCTACTCTACTGTGTTTCCTATGGGGTCCGAACATTGAGCTTGCTCAGAACAAAAAAACTGTGCTTCCTACACGAACGGCCATATCTAGTTCAACTCTTCTTAGGAAACTGAGAAGAACAGTAGCTCCTCTTCAGTCCGATACACTGTACTTGCTGGGAACAGACTCGAGTGCTATTTGAACTGTGTATGGCAATGGGAGCGCAATAGTGACTTTCCTTACCGGAAAACAACTCTTGCTCGTAGGACCAGAAACTGCATGTCATTCAACTCCATTTAGGACTGGGAAACAAACGCTAGCTTGCCTTACAAGAAACACACTCTGCTTTAGAGAAAAGAGCACTTTTCTACTCTACTGTGTTTCCTATAGGGCCAGAACAGTGAGCTTGCTCAGAACAAAAGAACTAAGCTTCCTACACACACAAGCCATATTTAGTTCAACTCTGCTTAGGAAACTGACAAGAACAGTAGCTCCTCTTCAGTCTGATACACTGTACTTGCTGGGAACAGACGCGAGTGCTATTTGCACTGTGGATGGCAATGGGAGCGCAATAGTGACTTTCTTTACCAGAAAACAACTCTTGCTCGTAGGACCAGAAACTGCATGTGATTCAACTCCATTTAGGACTGGGAAACAAATGCTAGCAAGCCTTACATGAAACACACTCTGCTTTTGAGAAAAGAGCACTCTTCTACTCTACTGTGTTTCCTATGGGGTCCGAACAGTGAGCTTGCTCAGAACAAAAGAACTGTGCTTCCTACACACACGGGCCATATCTAGTTCAACTCTGCTTAGGAAACTGACAAGAACACTAGCTCCTCTTCAGTCCAATAAACTGTACTTGCGGGGAACAGTCGCCAGTGCTATTTGTACTGTGTATGGCAATTGGAGCACAATAGTGAATCGTCTTACCAGAAAATAAATCTTACTCGTAGGACAAAAAACTGCATGTGACTCAACTCCATTTAGGACTGGGAAACAAACGCTAGCTCGCCTTACAAGAAACACACTCTGCTTTTGAGAAAAGAGCACTCTTCAATTCTACTGTGTTTCCTATATGTTCCCAACAGTGAGCTTGCTCAGAACAATAAAACTGTGCTTCCTACACACACGGCCATATCTAGTTCAACTCTGCTTAGGAACCTGACAAGAACAGTAGATCCTCTGAGTCCAATACACTGTACTTGCTGGGAACAGACACCAGTGCTATTTGTCCTGTGTATGGCAATGGCAGCGCAATAGTGACTCTTCTTACCAGAAAACAACTCTTGCTCGTAGGACCAGAAACTGCATGTGATTCAACTCCACTTAGGACTGGGAAGCAAACGCTAGCTTGCCTTACAAAAAACACACTCTGCTTTTGAGAAAAGAGCACTCTTCTACTCTACTGTGTTTCCTATGGGTTCCAAACAGTGACCTTGCTCAGAACAAAAGAACTGTGCTTCCTACACACACGGGACATATCTCGTTCAACTCTGCTTAGGAAACTGACAAGAACAGTAGCTTCTCTTCAGTCCGATACACTGTACTTGCTGGGAACAGACGCGAGTGCTATTTGCACTGTGTATGACCATGGGAGCACAATAGTGACTTTCTTTACCAGAAAACAACTCTTGCTCGTAGGACCCGAAACTGCATGTGATTCAACTCCATTTAGGACTGGGAAACAAACGCTAGCTCGCCTTACAAGAAACACACTCTGCTTTTGAGAAAAGAGCACTCTTCTACTCTACTGTGATTCCTACAGGGCCAGAAGAGTGAGCTTGCTCAGAACAAAAGAAGTGTGCTTCCAACACACACGGCCATATCTATTTCAATTCTGCTTATGAACCTGACAAAAACAGTAGATCCTCTTCAGTCCAATACACTGTACTTGCTGGGAAATGACGCCAGTGCTATTTGTCCTGTGTATGGCAATGGAAGCGCAATATTGACTCTTCTTACCAGAAAACAACTCTTGCTCGTAGGACCAGAAAATGCATGAGATTCAACTCTATTTAGGACAGGGAAACGAACGCTAGCTGGTCTTACAAGAAACACACTCTGCTTTAGAGAAAAGAGCACTCTTCTACTCTACTGTGTTTCCAATTAGGCCAGAACAATGAGCTTGCTCAGAACAAAAGAACTGTGCTTCCTACACACGGGACATATCTAGTTCAACACTGCTTAGGAAACTGACAAGAACAGTTGCTCCTCTTCAGTACGATACACTGTACTTGCTGGGAACAGACGCGAGTGCTATTTGCACTGTGTATGGCAATGGGAGCGCAATAGTGACTTTCCTCACCAGAAAACAACTCTTGCTGGTAGGACCAAAAACTGCATGTGACTCAACTCCATTTAGGACTGGGAAACAAACGCAAGCTCGCCTTTCAAGAAACACACTCTGCTTTAGAGAAAAGAGCACTCTTCTAATCTACTGTGTTTCCTATAGGGCCAGAACAGTGAGCTTGCTCACAATAAGAGAACTGTGCTTCCTACACACACCGCCATACTTAGTTCAATTCTGCTTAGGTACCTGACAAGAACCGTAGCTCCTCTTCAGACCAATACACTGTACTTGCTGTGAACAGACGCGAATGCTATTTGTAATGTGTATGGCAATGGGAGTGCAATAGTGACTTTCTTCCCCAGAAAACAAGTCTTGCTCGTAGGACCAGAAACTGCATGTGATTCAACTCCATTTAGGACTGGGAAACAAATGCTAGCTCGCCTTACAAGAAACACGCTCTGCTTTTGAGAAAAGAGCACTCTTATACTCTACTGTGTTTCCTAAGGGGTCCGAACAGTGAGCTTGCTCAGAACAAAGAACTGTGCTTCCTACACACACGGGCCATATCTACTTCAACTCTGCTTAGGAAACTGACAAGAACAGTAGCTCCTCTTCAGTCCGATACACTGTACTTGCTGGGAACAGATGCGAGTGCTATTTGCACTGTGGATGGCAATGGGAGCGTAATAGTGACTTTCCTTACCAGAAAACAACTCTTGCTCAGAGGACCAGAACCTGCATGTGATTCAACTCCATTTAGGACTGGGAAACAAACGCTAGCTCGCCTTACAAGAAACACATTCTGCTTTTGAGAAAAGAGCACTCTTCTACTTACTGTGATTCCTACAGGGCCAGAAGAGTGAGCTTGCTCAGAACAAAAGAAGTGTGCTTCCTACACACACGGCCATATCTAGTTCAACTCTGCTTAGGAACTTGACAAGAACAGTAGATCCTCTTCAGTCCAATACACTGTACATGCAGGGAACAGACGCCAGTGCTATTTGCACTGTGTATGACAATGGGAGCACAATAGTGACTCTTCTTACCAGAAAACAACTCTTGCTAATAGGACCAGAAACTGCATGTGATTCGACTCCATTTAGGACTGTGAAACAAACACTAGCTTGCCTTACAAGAAACACACTCTGCTTTAGAGAAAAAAGCACTCTTCTACTCTACTGTGTTTCCTAAGAAGTTTGAACAGTGAGCTTGCTCAGAACAAAAGAACTGTGCTTCCTACACACATGGACCATATCTAGTTCAACTCTGCTTAGGAAACTGACAAGAACAGTAGCGCCTATTCAGTCCAATACACTGTACTTTCTGGGAACAGACGCGAGTGCTATTTGCACTTTGTATGGCATTTGGAGCACAATAGTGACTCTTCTTACCAGAAAACAACTCTTGCTCGTAGGAACAAAAACTGCATGTGACTCAACGCCATTTAGGACTGGGAAACAAACTCCAACTCGCCTTACAAGAAACACACTCTGCTTTTGAGAAAAGAGCACTCTTCTACTCTACTGTGTTTTCTATAGGGCCAGAACAGTGAGCTTGCTCAGAACAAAAGAACTGTGCTTCCTACACGAACGGGCCATATCTATTTCAACTCTGCTTAGGAAACTGACAAAACAGTAGATCCTCTTCAGTCTGATACACTGTACTTGCTGGGAACAGACGCGAGTGCTATTTGCACTGTGTATGGCAATGGGAGCGCAATAGTGACTTTCCTTACCGGAAAACAACTCTTGCTCGTAGGACCAGAAACTGCATTGATTCAACTCCATTTAGGACTGGGAAACAAAAACTAACTCGCTTACAAGAAACACACTCTGCTTTTGAGAAAAGAGCACTCTTCAATTCTACTGTGTTTCCTATGTGTTCCCAACAGTGAGCTTGCTCAGAACAAAAAAACTGTGCTTCCTACACACACGGCCATATCTAGTTCAACTCTGCTTAAGAACCTGACAAGAACAGTAGATCCTCTTCAGTCCAATACACTGTACTTGCTGGGAACAGACGCGAGTGCTATTTGTCCTTTGTATGGCAATTGCAGCAAAACAGTGACTCTTCTTACCATAAAACAACTCTTGCTCGTAGGACCAGAAACTGCATGTGATTCAACTCCATTTAGGACTGGAAAAGAAAGGCTAGCTCGCCTTATAAGAAACACACTCTGCTTTAGAGAAAAGAGCACTCTTCTACTCTACTGTGTTTCCTATAGGGCCAGAACAGTGAGATTACTCAGAACAAAAGAACTGTGCTTCCTACACACACCGCCCTACTTAGTTCAATTCTGCTTAGGTACCTGACAAGAACAGTAGCTCCTCTTCAGACCAATACACTGTACTTGCTGGGAACAGACGCGATTGCTATTTGTAATGTGTAAGTCAATGGGAGTGCAATAGTGACTTTCTTCCCCAGAAAACAACTCTTGCTCGTAGGACCAGAAACTGCATGTGATTCAACTCCATTTAGGACTGGGAAACAAACGCTAGCTCGCCTTACAAGAAACACGCTCTGCTTTTGAGAAAAGAGCACTCTTCTACTCTACTGTGTTTCCTAAGGGGTCCGAACAGTGAGCTTGCTCAGAACAAAAGAACTGTGTTTCCTACACACACGGGCCATATCTAGTTCAACTCTGCTTAGGAAACTGACAAGAACAGTAGCTCCTCTTCAGTCCGATACACTGTACTTGCTGGGAACAGATGTGAGTGCTATTTGCACTGTGGATGGCAATGGGAGCGCAATAGTGACTTTCCTTACCAGAAAACATCTCTTGCTCGTAGGACCAGAAACTGCATGTGATTCAACTCCATTTAGGACTGGGAAACAAATGCTAGCTCGCCTTACATGAAACACACTCTGCTTTTGAGAAAAGAGCACTCTTCTACTCTACTGTGTTTCCTATGGGGTCCGAACAGTGAGCTTGCTCAGAACAAAAGAACTGTGCTTCCTACACACACGGGTCATATCTAGTTCAACTCTGCTTAGGAAACTGACAAGAACAGTAGCTCCTCTTCAGTCCAATACACTGTACTTGCGGGGAACAGACGCCAGTACTATTTGCACTGTGTATGGCATTTGGAGCACAATAATTACTCGTCTTACCAGAAAACAAATCTTGCTCGTAGGACAAAAAACTGCATGTGACTCAACTCCATTTAGGACTGGGAAACAAACGCTAGCTTGCCTTCCAAGAAAGACACTCTGCTTTTGAGAAAAGAGCACTCTTCAATTCTACTGTGTTTCCTTTGTATTCCCAACATTGAGCTTGCTCAGAACAAAAAAACTGTGCTTCCTACACCCACTGGCCATATCTAGTTCAACTCTGCTTAGGAAACTGACAAGAACAGTAGCTCCTCTTCAGTCCAAAACACTATACTTGCTGGGAACAGACGCCAGTGCTATTTGCATTGTGTATGGCAATGGGAGCGCAATAGTGACTTTCATTTCCAGAAAACATCTCTTGCTCGTAGGATCAGATATTGCATGTGGTTCAACTCCATTGAGGACTGAAAAACAAATGCTAGCTCGCATTACCAGAAACACACTCTGCTTTAGAGAAAAGAGCACTCTTCTACTCTACTGTGTTTCCTATGGGGTCCGAACAGTGAGCTTGCTCAGAACAAAAGAAATGTGCTTCCTACACACACGGCCATATCTAGTTCAAATCTGCTTATAAACCTGACAAGAACAGTAGATCCTCTTCAGTCCAATACACTGTACTTGCTGGGAACAGACGCGAGTGCTATTTGTAATGTGTATGGCAATGGGAGTGCAATAGTGACTTTCTTTCCCAGAAAACAACTCTTGCTTGTAGGACCAGAAACTGCATGTGATTCAACTCCATTTAGGACTAGGAAACAAACACAAGCTCGCCTTACAAGAAACACACTCTGCTTTAGAGAAAAGAGCACTCTTCTACTCTACTGTGTTTCCTATAGGGCCAGAACAGTGAGCTGGCTCAGAACAAGAGAACTGTGCTTCCTACACACACAGGCCATATCTCGTTCAACTCTGCTTAGGAAACTGAAAAGAACAGTAGCTCCTCTTCAGTCCAATACACTGTACTTGCTGGGAACAGTCGCCAGGGCTATTTGCACTGTGTATGGCAATGGGAGCACAATAGTGACTCGTCTTACCAGAAAACAAATCTTAATCGTAGGACAAAAAACTGCATGTGACTCAGCTCCATTTAGGACTGGGGAACAAACGCTAGCTCGCCTTCCAAGAAACACACTCTGCTTTTGAGAAAAGAGCACTCTTCAATTCTACTGTGTTTCCTATGTGTTCCCAACAGTGAGCTTGCTCAGAACAATAAAACTGTGCTTCCTACACACACGGCCATATCTAGTTCAACTCTGCTTAGGAACCTGACAAGAACAGGAGATCCTCTGAGTCCAATACACTGTACTTGCTGGGAACAGACACCAGTGCTATTTGTCCTGTGTATGGCAATGGCAGCGCAATAGTGACTCTTCTTACCAGAAAACAACTCTTGCTCGTAGGACCAGAAACTGCATGTGATTCAACTCCACTTAGGACTGGGAAGCAAACGCTAGCCTGCCTTACAAAAAACACACTCTGCTTTTGAGAAAAGAGCACTCTTCAACTCTACTGTGTTTCCTATGGGTTCCAAACAGTGACCTTGCTCAGAACAAAAGAACTGTGCTTCCTACACACACGGGACATATCTCGTTCAACTCTGCTTAGGAAACTGACAAGAACAGTAGCTTCTCTTCCGTCCGATACACTGTACTTGCTGGGAACAGACGCGAGTGCTATTTGCACTGTGTATGACCATGGGAGCACAATAGTGACTTTCCTTACCAGAAAACAACTCTTGCTCCTAGGACCAGAACCTGCATGTGATTCAACTCCATTTAGGACTGGGAAACAAACGCTAGCTTGCCTTACAAGAAACACACTCTGCTTTTGAGAAAAGAGCACTCTTCTACTCTACTGTGAATCCTACAGGGGCAGAAGAGTGAGCTTGCTCAGAAGAAAAGAAGTGTGCTTCCTACACACACGGCCATATCTAGTTCAACTCTGCTTAGGAACCTGACAAGAACAGTAGATCCTCTTCAGTCCAATACACTGTACAAGCTGGGAACAGACGCCAGTGCTATTTGCACTGTGTATGACAATGGGAGCACAATAGTGACTCTTCTTACCAGAAAACAACTCTTGCTCATAGGACCAGAAACTGCATGTGATTCGACTCCATTTAGGACTGTGAAACAAACACTAGCTTGTCTTACAAGAAACACACTCTACTTTAGAGAAAAAAGCACTCTTCTACTCTACTGTGTTTCCTAAGAAGTCCGAACAGTGAACTTGCTCAGAACAAAAGAACTGTGCTTCCTACACACACGGCCATATCTATTTCAATTCTGCTTCGAACCTGACAAAAACAGTAGATCCTCTTCAGTCCAATACACTGTACTTGCTGGGAACAGACGCCAGTGCTATTTGTCCTGTGTATGGCAATGGCAGCGCAATATTGACTCTTCTTACCAGAAAACAACTCTTGCTCGTAGGACCAGAAAATGCATGGGATTCAACTCTATTTAGGACTGGGAAACAAACGCTAGCTGGTCTTACAAGAAACACACTCTGCTTTAGAGAAAAGAGCACTCTTCTACTCTACTGTGTTTCCAATTAGGCCAGAACAATGAGCTTGCTCAGAACAAAAGAACTGTGCTTCCTACACACGGGACATATCAAGTTCAACACTGCTTAGGAAACTGACAAGAACAGTTGCTCCTCTTCAGTACGATACACTGTACTTGCTGGGAACAGGCGCGAGTGCTATTTGCACTGTGTATGGCAATGGGAGCGCAATAGTGACTTTCCTCACCAGAAAACAACTCTTGCTGGTAAGACCAAAAACTGCATTGGACTCAACTCCATTTAGGACTGGGAAACAAACGCAAGCTCGCCTTACAAGAAACACACTCTGCTTTAGAGAAAAGAGCACTCTTCTAATCTACTGTGTTTCCTATAGGGCCAGAACAGTGAGCTTGCTCACAACAAGAGAACTGTGCTTCCTACACACACTGCCATACTTAGTTCAATTCTGCTTAGGTACCTGACAAGAACCGTAGCTCCTCTTCAGACCAATACACTGTACTTGCTGGGAACAGACGCGATTGCTATTTGTAATGTGTATGGCAATGGGAGTGCAATAGTGACTTTCTTCCCCAGAAAACAACTCTTGCTCGTAGGACCAGAAACTGCATGTGATTCAACTCCATTTAGGACTGGGAAACAAACGCTAGCTCGCCTTACAAGAAACACGCTCTGCTTTTGAGAAAAGAGCACTCTACTACTCTACTGTGTTTCCTAAGGGGTCCGAACAGTGAGCTTGCTCAGAACAAAGAACTGTGCTTCCTACACACACGGGCCATATCTACTTCAACTCTGCTTAGGAAACTGACAAGAACAGTAGCTCCTCTTCAGTCCGATACACTGTACTTGCTGGGAACAGATGCGAGTGCTATTTGCACTGTGGATGGCAATGGGAGCGCAATAGTGACTTTCCTTACCAGAAAACATCTCTTGCTCGTAGGACCAGAAACTGCATGTGATTCAACTCCATTTAGGCCTGGGAAACAAATACTAGCAAGCCTTACATGAAACACACTCTGCTTTTGAGAAAAGAGCACTCTTCTACTCTACTGTGTTTCCTATGGGGTCCGAACAGTGAGCTTGCTCAGAACAAAAGAACTGTGCTTCCTACACACACGGGCCATATCTAGTTCAACTCTTCTTAGGAAACTGACAAGAACAGTAGCTCCTCTTCAGTCCAATACACTGCACTTGCGGGGAACAGTCGCCAGTGCTATTTGCACTGTGTATGGCAATTGGAGCACAATAGTGACTCGTCTTACCAGAAAACAAATCTTACTCGTAGGACAAAAAACTGCATGTGACTCAACTCCATTTAGGACTGGGAAACAAACACTAGCTCGCCTTCCAAGAAACACACTCTGCTTTTGAGAAAAGAGCACTCTTCAATTCTACTGTGTTTCCTATGTGTTCCCAACAGTGAGCTTGCTCAGAACAATAAAACTGTGCTTCCTACACACACGGCCATATCTAGTTCAACTCTGCTTAGGAACCTGACAAGAACAGGAGATCCTCTTCAGTCCAATACACTGTACTTGCTGGGAACAGACGCCAGTTCTATTTGTCCTGTGTATGGCAATGGCAGTGCAATAGTGACTCTTCTTACCAGAAAACAACTCTTGCTCGTAGGACCAGAAACTGCATGTGATTCAACTCCACTTAGGACTGGGAAGCAAACGCTAGCCTGCCTTACAAAAAACACACTCTGCTTTTGAGAAAAGGGCACTCTTCTACTCTACTGTGTTTCCTATGGGTTTTAAACAGTGACCATGCTCAGAACAAAAGAACTGTGCTTCCTAGACACACGGGACATATCTCGTTCAACTCTGCTTAGGAAACTGACAAGAACAGTAGCTTCTCTTCAGTCCGATACACTGTACTTGCTGGGAACAGACGCGAGTGCTATTTGCACTGTGTATGACCATGGAAGCACAATAGTGACTTTCCTTACCAGAAAACAACTCTTGCTCGTAGGACCAGAACCTGCATGTGATTCAACTCCATTTAGGACTGGGAAACAAACGCTAGCTCGCCTTACAAGAAACACATTCTGCTTTTGAGAAAAGAGCACTCTTCTACTCTACTGTGATTCCTACAGGGCCAGAAGAGTGAGCTTGCTCAGAACAAAAGAAGTGTGCTTCCTACACACACGGCCATATCTAGTTCAACTCTGCTTAGGAACCTGACAAGAACAGTAGATCCTCTTCAGTCCAATACACTGTACATGCAGGGAACAGACGCCAGTGCTATTTGCACTGTGTATGACAATGGGAGCACAATAGTGACTCTTCTTACCAGAAAACAACTCTTGCTAGTAGGACCAGAAACTGCATGTGATTCGACTCCATTTAGGACTGTGAAACAAACACTAGCTTGCCTTTCAAGAAACACACTCTGCTTTAGAGAAAAAAGCACTCTTCTACTCTACTGTGTTTCCTAAGAAGTTTGAACAGTGAGCTTGCTCAGAACAAAAGAACTGTGTTTCCTACACACATGGACCATATCTAGTTCAACTCTGCTTAGGAAACTGACAAGAACAGTAGCGCCTATTCAGTCCAATACACTGTACTTTCTGGGAACAGACGCGAGTGCTATTTGCACTTTGTATGGCATTTGGAGCGCAATAGTGACTCTTCTTACCAGAAAACAACTCTTGCTCGTAGGACCAGAAACTGCATGTGATTCAACTCCATTTAGGACTGGGAAACAAATGCTAGCAAGCCTTACATGAAACACACTCTGCTTTTGAGAAAAGAGCACTCTTCTACTCTACTGTGTTTCCTATGGGGTCCGAACATTGAGCTTGCTCAGAACAAAAGAACTGTGCTTCCTACACACACGGGCCATATCTAGTTCAACTCTGCTTAGGAAACTGACAAGAACAGTAGCTCCTCTTCAGTCCAATACACTGTACTTGCGGGGAACAGTCGCCAGTGCTATTTGCACTGTGTATGGCAATTGGAGCACAATAGTGACTCGTCTTACCAGAAAACAAATCTTACTCGTAGGACAAAAAACTGCATGTGACTCAACTCCATTTAGGACTGGGAAACAAACGCTAGCTCGCCTTCCAAGAAACACACTCTGCTTTTGAGAAAAGAGCACTCTTTAATTCTACTGTGTTTCCTATGTGTTCCCAACAGTGAGCTTGCTCAGAACAATAAAACTGTGCTTCCTACACACAGGGCCATATCTAGTTCAACTCTGCTTAGGAACCTGACAAGAACAGGAGATCCTCTGAGTCCAATACACTGTACTTGCTGGGAACAGACGCCAGTGCTATTTGTCCTGTGTATGGCAATGGCAGCGCAATAGTGACTCTTCTTACCAGAAAACAACTCTTGCTCGTAGGACCAGAAACTGCATGTGACTCAACTCCACTTAGGACTGGGAAGCAAACGCTAGCCTGCCTTACAAAAAACACACTCTGCTTTTGAGAAAAGAGCACTCTTCTACTCTACTGTGTTTCCAATGGGGTCCGAACAGTGAGCTTGCTCAGAACAAAAGAACTGTGCTTCCTACACACACGGGACATATCTCGTTCAACTCTGCTTAGGAAACTGACAAGAACAGTAGCTTCTCTTCAGTCCGATACACTGTACTTGCTGGGAACAGACGCGAGTGCTATTTGCACTGTGTATGACCAATGGAGCACAATAGTGACTTTCCTTACCAGAAAACAACTCTTGCTCGTAGGACCAGAACCTGCATGTGATTCAACTCCATTTAGGACTGGGAAACAAACCCTAGCTCGCCTTACAAGAAACACACTCTGCTTTTGAGAAAAGAGCACTCTTCTACTCTACTGTGTTTCCTATGGGGTCCGAACAGTGAGCTTGCTCAGAACAAAAGAACTGTGCTTCCTACACACACGGGTCATATCTAGTTCAACTCTGCTTAGGAAACTGACAAGAACAGTAGCTCCTCTTCAGTCCAATACACTGTACTTGCGGGGAACAGACGCCAGTACTATTTGCACTGTGTATGGCATTTGGAGCACAATAATTACTCGTCTTACCAGAAAACAAATCTTGCTCGTAGGACAAAAAACTGCATGTGACTCAACTCCATTTAGGACTGGGAAACAAACGCTAGCTTGCCTTCCAAGAAAGACACTCTGCTTTTGAGAAAAGAGCACTCTTCAATTCTACTGTGTTTCCTTTGTATTCCCAACAGTGAGCTTGCTCAGAACAAAAAAACTGTGCTTCCTACACCCACTGGCCATATCTAGTTCAACTCTGCTTAGGAAACTGACAAGAACAGTAGCTCCTCTTCAGTCCAAAACACTATACTTGCTGGGAACAGACGCCAGTGCTATTTGCATTGTGTATGGCAATGGGAGCGCAATAGTGACTTTCATTTCCAGAAAACATCTCTTGCTCGTAGGATCAGATATTGCATGTGGTTCAACTCCATTGAGGACTGAAAAACAAATGCTAGCTCGCATTACCAGAAACACACTCTGCTTTAGAGAAAAGAGCACTCTTCTACTCTACTGTGTTTCCTATGGGGTCCGAACAGTGAGCTTGCTCAGAACAAAAGAAATGTGCTTCCTACACACACGGCCATATCTAGTTCAAATCTGCTTATAAACCTGACAAGAACAGTAGATCCTCTTCAGTCCAATACACTGTACTTGCTGGGAACAGACGCGAGTGCTATTTGTAATGTGTATGGCAATGGGAGTGCAATAGTGACTTTCTTTCCCAGAAAACAACTCTTGCTTGTAGGACCAGAAACTGCATGTGATTCAACTCCATTTAGGACTAGGAAACAAACACAAGCTCGCCTTACAAGAAACACACTCTGCTTTAGAGAAAAGAGCACTCTTCTACTCTACTGTGTTTCCTATAGGGCCAGAACAGTGAGCTGGCTCAGAACAAGAGAACTGTGCTTCCTACACACACAGGCCATATCTCGTTCAACTCTGCTTAGGAAACTGAAAAGAACAGTAGCTCCTCTTCAGTCCAATACACTGTACTTGCTGGGAACAGTCGCCAGGGCTATTTGCACTGTGTATGGCAATGGGAGCACAATAGTGACTCGTCTTACCAGAAAACAAATCTTAATCGTAGGACAAAAAACTGCATGTGACTCAGCTCCATTTAGGACTGGGGAACAAACGCTAGCTCGCCTTCCAAGAAACACACTCTGCTTTTGAGAAAAGAGCACTCTTCAATTCTACTGTGTTTCCTATGTGTTCCCAACAGTGAGCTTGCTCAGAACAATAAAACTGTGCTTCCTACACACACGGCCATATCTAGTTCAACTCTGCTTAGGAACCTGACAAGAACAGGAGATCCTCTGAGTCCAATACACTGTACTTGCTGGGAACAGACACCAGTGCTATTTGTCCTGTGTATGGCAATGGCAGCGCAATAGTGACTCTTCTTACCAGAAAACAACTCTTGCTCGTAGGACCAGAAACAGCATGTGATTCAACTCCACTTAGGACTGGGAAGCAAACGCTAGCCTGCCTTACAAAAAACACACTCTGCTTTTGAGAAAAGAGCACTCTTCAACTCTACTGTGTTTCCTATGGGTTCCAAACAGTGACCTTGCTCAGAACAAAAGAACTGTGCTTCCTACACACACGGGACATATCTCGTTCAACTCTGCTTAGGAAACTGACAAGAACAGTAGCTTCTCTTCCGTCCGATACACTGTACTTGCTGGGAACAGACGCGAGTGCTATTTGCACTGTGTATGACCATGGGAGCACAATAGTGACTTTCCTTACCAGAAAACAACTCTTGCTCCTAGGACCAGAACCTGCATGTGATTCAACTCCATTTAGGACTGGGAAACAAACGCTAGCTTGCCTTACAAGAAACACACTCTGCTTTTGAGAAGAGAACTCTTCTACTCTACTGTGAATCCTACAGGGGCAGAAGAGTGAGCTTGCTCAGAAGAAAAGAAGTGTGCTTCCTACACACACGGCCATATCTAGTTCAACTCTGCTTAGGAACCTGACAAGAACAGTAGATCCTCTTCAGTCCAATACACTGTACAAGCTGGGAACAGACGCCAGTGCTATTTGCACTGTGTATGACAATGGGAGCACAATAGTGACTCTTCTTACCAGAAAACAACTCTTGCTCATAGGACCAGAAACTGCATGTGATTCGACTCCATTTAGGACTGTGAAACAAACACTAGCTTGTCTTACAAGAAACACACTCTACTTTAGAGAAAAAAGCACTCTTCTACTCTACTGTGTTTCCTAAGAAGTCCGAACAGTGAACTTGCTCAGAACAAAAGAACTGTGCTTCCTACACACACGGCCATATCTATTTCAATTCTGCTTACGAACCTGACAAAAACAGTAGATCCTCTTCAGTCCAATACACTGTACTTGCTGGGAACAGACGCCAGTGCTATTTGTCCTGTGTATGGCAATGGCAGCGCAATATTGACTCTTCTTACCAGAAAACAACTCTTGCTCGTAGGACCAGAAAATGCATGGGATTCAACTCTATTTAGGACTGGGAAACAAACGCTAGCTGGTCTTACAAGAAACACACTCTGCTTTAGAGAAAAGAGCACTCTTCTACTCTACTGTGTTTCCAATTAGGCCAGAACAATGAGCTTGCTCAGAACAAAAGAACTGTGCTTCCTACACACGGGACATATCTAGTTCAACACTGCTTAGGAAACTGACAAGAACAGTTGCTCCTCTTCAGTACGATACACTGTACTTGCTGGGAACAGGCGCGAGTGCTATTTGCACTGTGTATGGCAATGGGAGCGCAATAGTGACTTTCCTCACCAGAAAACAACTCTTGCTGGTAAGACCAAAAACTGCATTGGACTCAACTCCATTTAGGACTGGGAAACAAACGCAAGCTCGCCTTACAAGAAACACACTCTGCTTTAGAGAAAAGAGCACTCTTCTAATCTACTGTGTTTCCTATAGGGCCAGAACAGTGAGCTTGCTCACAACAAGAGAACTGTGCTTCCTACACACACCGCCATACTTAGTTCAATTCTGCTTAGGTACCTGACAAGAACCGTAGCTCCTCTTCAGACCAATACACTGTACTTGCTGGGAACAGACGCGATTGCTATTTGTAATGTGTATGGCAATGGGAGTGCAATAGTGACTTTCTTCCCCAGAAAACAACTCTTGCTCGTAGGACCAGAAACTGCATGTGATTCAACTCCATTTAGGACTGGGAAACAAACGCTAGCTCGCCTTACAAGAAACACGCTCTGCTTTTGAGAAAAGAGCACTCTACTACTCTACTGTGTTTCCTAAGGGGTCCGAACAGTGAGCTTGCTCAGAACAAAGAACTGTGCTTCCTACACACACGGGCCATATCTACTTCAACTCTGCTTAGGAAACTGACAAGAACAGTAGCTCCTCTTCAGTCCGATACACTGTACTTGCTGGGAACAGATGCGAGTGCTATTTGCACTGTGGATGGCAATGGGAGCGCAATAGTGACTTTCCTTACCAGAAAACATCTCTTGCTCGTAGGACCAGAAACTGCATGTGATTCAACTCCATTTAGGCCTGGGAAACAAATACTAGCAAGCCTTACATGAAACACACTCTGCTTTTGAGAAAAGAGCACTCTTCTACTCTACTGTGTTTCCTATGGGGTCCGAACAGTGAGCTTGCTCAGAACAAAAGAACTGTGCTTCCTACACACACGGGCCATATCTAGTTCAACTCTTCTTAGGAAACTGACAAGAACAGTAGCTCCTCTTCAGTCCAATACACTGCACTTGCGGGGAACAGTCGCCAGTGCTATTTGCACTGTGTATGGCAATTGGAGCACAATAGTCACTCGTCTTACCAGAAAACAAATCTTACTCGTAGGACAAAAAACTGCATGTGACTCAACTCCATTTAGGACTGGGAAACAAACACTAGCTCGCCTTCCAAGAAACACACTCTGCTTTTGAGAAAAGAGCACTCTTCAATTCTACTGTGTTTCCTATGTGTTCCCAACAGTGAGCTTGCTCAGAACAATAAAACTGTGCTTCCTACACACACGGCCATATCTAGTTCAACTCTGCTTAGGAACCTGACAAGAACAGGAGATCCTCTTCAGTCCAATACACTGTACTTGCTGGGAACAGACGCCAGTTCTATTTGTCCTGTGTATGGCAATGGCAGTGCAATAGTGACTCTTCTTACCAGAAAACAACTCTTGCTCATAGGACCAGAAACTGCATGTCATTCAACTCCATTTAGAACTGGAAAAAAACGCTAGCTTGCCTTACAAGAAACACTCTCTGCTTTAGAGAAAAGAGCACACTTCGACTCTACTGTGTTTCCTACACTGCCAGAACAGTGAGCTTGCCCAGAACAAAAGAACTGTGCTTCCTACACACACGGGCCATATCTAGTTCAACCCTGCTTAGGAAACTGACAAGAACAGTAGCTCCTCTTCAGTTCGATACACTGTACTTGCTGGAAACAGATGTGAGTGCTATTTGCACTGTGTATGGCAATGGGAGTGCAATAGTGTCTTTCTTCCCCAGAAAGCAACTCTTGCTCGTAGGACCAGAAACTGCATGGGATTCAACTCCATTTAGGACTGGGAAACAAATGCTAGCTCGCTTTACATGAAACACATTCTGCTTTTGAGAAAAGAGCACTCTTCTACTCTACTGTGTTTCCTATGGGGTCCGAACATTGAGCTTGCTCAGAACAAAAGAACTGTGCTTCCTACACGAACGGCCATATCTAGTTCAACTCTGCTTAGGAAACTGACAAGAACAGTAGCTCCTCTTCAGTCCGATACACTGTACTTGCTGGGAACAGACGCGGGTGCTATTTGAACTGTGTATGGCAATGGGAGCGCAATAGTGACTTTCCTTACCAGAAAACAACTCTTGCTCGTAAGGACCAGGAACTGCATGTCATTCAACTCCATTTAGGACTGGGAAACAAACGCTAGCTTGCCTTACAAGAAACACACTCTGCTTTAGAGAAAAGAGCACTCTTCTACTCTACTGTGTTTCCTATAGGGCCAGAACAGTGAGCTTGCTCAGAACAAAAGAACTATGCTTCCTACACACACGGGCCATATTTAGTTCAACTCTGCTTAGGAAACTGACAAGAACAGTAGCTCCTCTTCAGTCCGATACTCTGTACTTGCTGGGAACAGATGCGAGTGCTATTTGCACTGTGGATGGCAATGGGAGCGCAATAGTGACTTTCCTTACCAGAAAACATCTCTTGCTCGTAGGACCAGAAACTGCATGTGATTCAACTCCATTTAGGACTGGGAAACAAACGCTAGCTCGCCTTACAAGAAACACACTCTGCTTTTGAGAAAAGAGCACTCTTCTACTCTACTGTGTTTCCTATAGGGCTAGAACAGTGAGCTTGCTCAGAACAAAAGAACTGTGCTTCCTTCACACGGGATATATCTAGTTCAACTCTGCTTAGGAAACTGACAAGAACAGTAGCTCCTCTTCAGTCAGATACACTGTAATTGCTGGGAACAGACGCGAGTGCTATTTGTAATGTGTATGGCAATGGGAGCACAATAGTGACTTTCCTTACCAGAAAACAACTCTTGCTCCTGGGACCAGAAACTGCATGTGATTCCACTCCATTTAGGACTAGGAAACAAATGCTAGATCACCTTACAAGAAACACACTCTGCTTTTGAGAAAAGAGCACTGTTCTACTCTACTGTGTTTCCTAAGGGGTCCGAACAGTGAGCTTGCTCAGAACAAAAGAACTGTGCTTCCTACACACATGGGCCATATCTAGTTCAACTCTGCTTAGGAAACTGACAAGAACAGTAGCGCCTATTCAGTCCAATACACTGTACTTGCTGGGAACAGACGCCAGTGCTATTTGTCCTTTGTATGGCAATTGCAGCGCAACAGTGACTCTTCTTACCGTAAAACAACTCTTGCTCGTAGGACCAGAAACTGCATGTGATTCAACTCCATTTAGGACTGGAAAAGAAAGGCTAGCTCGCCTTACAAGAAACACACTCTGCTTTAGAGAAAAGAGCACTCTTCTACTCTACTGTGTTTCCTATAGGGCCAGAACAGTGAGATTACTCAGAACAAAAGAACTGTGCTTCCTACACACACCGCCATACTTAGTTCAATTCTACTTAGGTACCTGACAAGAACAGTAGCTCCTCTTCAGACCAATACACTGTACTGCTGGAAAGAGACAACAGTGCTATTTGTCCTGTGTATGGCAATGGGAGCGCAATAGTGACTCTTCTTACCAGAAAACAACTCTTGCTCGTAGGACCAGAAACTGCATGTCATTCAACTCCATTTAGGACTGGGAAACAAACGCTAGCTCGCCTTACAAGAAACACACTCTGCTTTTGAGAAAAGAGCACTCTTCTACTCTACTGTGTTTCCTATGGTGTCCGAACATTGAGCTTGCCCAGAACAAAAGAACTGTGCTTCCTACACACACGGGCCATATCTAGTTCAACCCTGCTTAAGAAACTGACAAGAACAGTAGCTCCTCTTCAGTTCGATACACTGTACTTGCTGGGAACAGATGTGAGTGCTATTTGCACTGTGTATGGCAATGGGAGTGCAATAGTTACTTTCTTCCCCAGAAAGCAACTCTTGCTCGTAGGACCAGAAACTGCATGGGATTCAACTCCATTTAGGACTGGGAAACAAATGCTAGCTCGCTTTACATGAAACACATTCTGCTTTTGAGAAAAGAGCACTCTTCTACTCTACTGTGTTTCCTATGGGGTCCGAACATTGAACTTGCTCAGAACAAAAGAACTGTGCTTCCTACATGAACGGCCATATCTAGTTCAACTCTGCTTAGGAAACTGACAAGAACAGTAGCTCCTCTTCAGTCCCATACACTGTACTTGCTGGGAACAGACGCGGGTGCTATTTGAACTGTGTATGGCAATGGGAGCGCAATAGTGACTTTCCTTACCGGAAAACAACTCTTGCTCGTAAGGACCAGAAACTGCATGTCATTCAACTCCATTTAGGACTGGGAAACAAACGCTAGCTTGCCTTACAAGAAACACACTCTGCTTTAGAGAAAAGAGCACTCTTCTACTCTATTGTGTTTCCTATAGGGCCAGAACAGTGAGCTTGCTCAGAACAAAAGAACTGTGCTTCCTACACACACGGGCCATATCTAGTTCAACTCTGCTTAGGAAACTGACAAGAACAGTAGCTCCTCTTCAGTTCAATACACTGTACTTGCTGGGAACAGATGCGAATGCTATTTTCACTGTGTATGTCAATGGGAGTGCAATAGTGACTTTCCTCACCAGAAAAAAACTCTTGCTCGTAGGACCAGAAACTGCATGTGATTCCACTCCATTTAGGACTAGGAAACAATCGTCAGCTCGCCTTACAAGAAACACACTCTGCTTTAGAGAAAAGAGCACTCTTATACTCTTCTGTGATTCCTATGAGGTCCGAACAGTGAGCTTGCTCAGAACAAAAAAACTGTGCTTCCTACACACACCGCCATACTTAGTTCAATTCTACTTAGGTACCTGACAAGAACAGTAGCTCCTCTTCAGTCCAATACACTGTACTGGTGCAAAGAGACAACAGTGCTATTTGTCCTGTGTATGGCAATGGGAGCGCAATAGTGACTCTTCTTACCAGAAAACAACTCTTGCTCGTAGGACCAGAAACTGCATGTAACTCAACTCCATTTAGGACTGGGAAACAAACTCTAGCTTGCCTTACAAGAAACACACTCTGCTTTTGAGAAAAGAGCACTCTTCTACTCTACTGTGTTTCGTATAGGGCTAGAACAGTGAGCTTGCTCAGAACAAGAGAACTGTGCTTCCTCCACACGGGCCATATCTCGTTCAACTCCGCTTAGGAAACTGACAAGAACAGTAGCTCCTCTTCAGTCCAATACACTGTACTTGCTGGGTACAGACGCGAGTGCTATTTGCACTGTGTATGGCAATGGGAACGCAATAGTGACTTTCCTTAACAGAAAACAACTCTTGCTCCTAGGACCCGAAACTGCATGTCATTCTACTCCATATAGTACTAGGAAACAAATGCTAGCTCGCCTTACATGAAACACACTCTGCTTTTGAGAAAAGAGCACTCATCTACTCTACTGTGTTTCCTACGGGTTCCGAACAGTGAGCTTGCTCAGAACAAAAGAACTGTGCTTCCTACACACAAGGGCCATATCTAGTTCAACTCTGCTTAGGAAACTGACAAGAACAGTATCTCCTCTTCAGTCCAATACACTGTGCTTGCTGGGAACAGACGCGAGTGCTATTTGCACTGTGTATGTCAATTGGAGCACAATAGTGCCTCGTCTTACCAGAAAACAACTCTTGCTCGTAGGACCAGAAACTGCATATGATTCAACTCCATTTAGGACTAGGAAACAAACACAAGCTCGCCTTACAAGAAACACACTCTGCTTTAGAGAAAAGAGCACTCTTCCACTCTACTGTGTTTCCTATAGGGCCAGAACAGTGAGCTTGCTCAGAACAAGGGAACTGTGCTTCCTACACACACAGGCCTTATCTCGTTCAACTCTGCTTAGGAAACTGACAAGAACAGTAGCTCCTCTTCAATTCAATACACTGTACTTGCTGGAACAGACGCGAGTGCTATTTGCACTGTGTATGGCAATGGGAGCGCAATAGTGACTTTCCTTACCAGAAAACATCCCTTGCTCGTAGGAACAGAAACTGCATGTGATTCAACTCCATTTAGGACTGGGAAACAAACGCTAGCTTGCCTTACAAGAAACACTCTCTGCTTTAGAGAAAAGAGCACACTTCGACTCTACTGTGTTTCCTACAGAGCCAGAACACTGAGCTTTCCCAGAACAAAAGAACTGTGCTTCCTACACACACGGGCCATATCTAGTTCAACTCTGCTTAGGAAACTGACAAGAACAGTAGCTCCTCTTCAGTTCAATACACTGTACTTGCTGGGAACAGATGCGAGTGCTATTTGCACTGTGTATGGCAATGGGAGTGCAATACTGACTTTATTCCCCAACAAACAACTTTTGCTCGTAGGACCAGAAACTGCATGTGATTCAACTCCATTTTGGACTGGGAAACAAATGCTAGCTCGCTTTACATGAAACACATTCTGCTTTTGAGAAAAGAGCACTCTTTTACTCTACTGTGTTTCCTATGGGGTCCGAACAGTGAGCTTGCTCAGAACAAAAGAACTGTGCTTCCTACACGAACGGGCCATATCTAGTTCAACTCTGCTTAGGAAACTGACAAGAACAGTAGCCCCTCTTCAGTCCGATACACTGTACTTGCTGGGAACAGACGCGAGTGCTATTTGCACTGTGTATGGCAATGGGAGCACAATAGTGACTTTCCTTACCGGAAAACAACTCTTGCTCATAGGACCAGAAACTGCATTGATTCAACTCCATTTAGGACTGGGAAACAAACGCTAGCTCGCCTTACAAGAAACACACTCTGCTTTTGAGAAAAGAGCACTCTTCAATTCTACTGTGTTTCCTATGTGTTCCCAACAGTGAGCTTGCTCAGAACAAAAAAACTGTGCTTCCTACACACACGGCCATATCTAGTTCAACTCTGCTTAGGAACCTGACAAGAACAGTAGATCCTCTTCAGTCCAATACACTGTACTTGCTGGGAACAGACGCCAGTGCTATTTGTCCTTTGTATGGCAATTGCAGCGCAACAGTGACTCTTCTTACCATAAAACAACTCCTGCTCTTAGGACCAGAAACTGCATGTGATTCAACTCCATTTAGGACTGGAGAAGAAAGGCTAGCTCGCCTTACAAGGAACACACTCTGCTTTAGAGAATAGAGCACTCTTCTACTCTACTGTGTTTCCTATAGGGCCAGAACAGTGAGATTACTCAGAACAAAAGAACTGTACTTCCTACACACACCGCCATACTTAGTTCAATTCTGCTTAGGTACCTGACAAGAACAGTAGCTCCTCTTCAGACCAATACACTGTACTCCTGAAAAGAGACAACAGTGCTATTTGTCCTGTGTATGGCAATGGCAGCGCAATAGTGACTCTTCTTACCAGAAAACAACTCTTGCTCGTAGGACCAGAACCTGCATGTGATTCAACTCCATTTAGGACTGGGAAACAAACGCTAGCTCGCCTTACAAGAAACACACTCTGCTTTTGAGAAAAGAGCACTCTTCTCCTCTACTGTGTTTCCTATAGGGCCAGAACAGTGAGCTTGCTCAGAACAAAAGAACTGTGCTTCCTACACACACGGGCCATATCTAGTTCAACTCTGCTTAGGAAACTGACAATAACAGTAGCTCCTCTTCAGTTCAATACACTGTACTTGCTGGGAACAGATGCGAATGCTATTTGCACTGTGTATGGCAACGGGAGTGCAATAGTGACTTTCCTCACCAGAAAAAAACTCTTGCTCATAGGACCAAAAACTGCATGTGATTCCACTCCATTTAGGACTAGGAAACAATCGCTAGCTTGCCTTACAAGAAACACTCTCTGCTTTAGAGAAAAGAGCACACTTCGACTCTACTGTGTTTCCTACAGGGCCAGAACAGTGAGCTTGCCCAGAACAAAAGAACTGTGCTTCCTACACACACGGGTCATATCTAGTTCAACTCTGCTTAGGAAACTGACAAGAACAGTAGCTCTACTTCAGTTCGATGCACTGTACTTGCTGGAACAGACGCGAGTGCTATTTGCACTGTGTATGGCAATGGGAGCGCAATAGTGACTTTCCTTACCAGAAAACAACCCTTGCTCGTAGGAACAGAAACTGCATGTGATTCAACTCCATTTAGGACTGGGAAACAAACGCTAGCTCGCCTTACAAGAAACACACTCTGCTTTTGAGAAAAGAGCACTCTTCTACTCTACTGTGTTTCGTATAGGGCTAGAACAGTGAGCTTGCTCAGAACAAAAGAACTGTGCTTCCTTCACACGGGATATATCTAGTTCAACTCTGCTTAGGAAACTGACAAGAACAGTAGCTCCTCTTCAGTCCGATACACTGTAATTGCTGGGAACAGACGCGAGTGCTATTTGTAATGTGTATGGCAATGGGAGCACAATAGTGACTTTCCTTACCAGAAAACAACTCTTGCTCGTAGGACCAGAAACTGCATGTGATTCCACTCCATTTAGGACTAGGAAACAAATGCTAGATCGCCTTACAAGAAACACACTCTGCTTTTGAGAAAAGAGCACTGTTCTACTCTACTGTGTTTCCTAAGGGGTCCGAACAGTGAGCTTGCTCAGAACAAAAGAACTGTGCTTCCTACACACATGGACCATATCTAGTTCAACTCTGCTTAGGAAACTGACAAGAACAGTAGCGCCTATTCAGTACAATACACCGTACTTGCTGGGAAGAGACGCGAGTGCTATTTGCACTTTGTACGGCATTTGGAGCGCAATAGTGACTCTTCTTACCAGAAAACAACTGTTGCTCGTAGGAACAAAAACTGCATGTGACTCAACTCCATTTAGGACTGGGAAACAAACGCGAGCTCGCCTTACAAGAAACACACTCTGCTTTAGAGAAAAGAGCACTCTTCTAATCTACTGTGTTTCCTATAGGGCCAGAACAGTGAGCTTGCTCACAACAAGAGAACTGTGGTTCCTCCACACACGGGCCATATCTCGTTCAACTCTGCTTAGGAAACTGACAAGAACAGTAGCTCCTCTTCAGTCCAATACACTGTACTTGCTGGGTACAGACGCGAGTGCTATTTGCACTGTGTATGGCAATGGGAACGCAATAGTGACTTTCCTTAACAGAAAACAACTCTTGCTCCTAGGACCCGAAACTGCATGTGATTCTACTCCATTTAGTACTAGGAAACAAATGCTAGCTCGCCTTACATGAAACACACTCTGCTTTTGAGCAAAGAGCACTCTTCTACTCTACAGTGTTTCCTACAGGGTCCGAACAGTGAGCTTGCTCAGAACAAAAGAACTGTGCTTCCTACACACAAGGGCCATATCTAGTTCAACTCTGCTTAGGAAACTGACAAGAACAGTAGATCCTCTTCAGTCCAATACACTGTGCTTGCTGGGAACAGACGCGAGTGCTATTTGCATTGTGTATGTCAATTGGAGCACAATAGTGCCTTGTCTTACCAGAAAACAACTCTTGCTCGTAGGACAAAAACTGCATGTGACTCAACTCCATTTAGGACTGGGAAACAAACTCTAGCTCGCCTTACAAGAAACACACTCTGCTTTTGAGAAAAGAGCACTCTTCTACTCTACTGTGTTTCCTATAGGGCCAGAACAGTGAGCTTGCTCAGAACAAAAGAACTGTGCTTCCTACACACACGTGCCATATCTAGTTCAACTCTGCTTAGGAAACTGACAAGAACAGTAGCTCCTCTTCAGTTCAATACACTGTACTTGCTGGGAACAGATGCGAATGCTATTTTCACTGTGTATGGCAATGGGAGTGCAATAGTGACTTTCCTTACCAGAAAAAAACTCTTGCTCGTAGGACCAGAAACTGCATGTGATTCCACTCCATTTAGGACTAGGAAACAATCGTCAGCTCGCCTTACAAGAAACACACTCTGCTTTAGAGAAAAGAGCACTCTTCTACTCTTCTGTGATTCCTATGAGGTCCGAACAGTGAGGTTGCTCAGAACAAAAAAACTGTGCTTCCTACACACACCGCCATACTTAGTTCAATTCTACTTAGGTGTCTGACAAGAACAGTAGCTCCTCTTCAGTCCAATACACTGTACTGCTGGAAACAGACAACAGTGCTATTTGTCCTGTGTATGGCAATGGCAGCGCAATAGTGACTCTTCTTACCAGAAAACAACTCTTGCTCGTAGGACCAGAAACTGCATGTCATTCAACTCCATTTAGGACTGGGAAACAAACGCTAGCTTGCCTTACAAGAAACACTCTCTGCTTTAGAGAAAAGAGCACATTTCGAATCTACTGTGTTTCCTACAGGGCCAGAACAGTGAGCTTGCCCAGAACAAAAGAACTGTGCTTCCTACACACACGGGCCATATCTAGTTCAACTCTGCTTAGGAAACTGACAAGAACAGTAGCTCCTCTTCAGTTCAATACACTGTACTTGCTGGGAACAGATGCGAGTGCTATTTGCACTGCGTATGGCAATGGGAGTGCAATACTGACTTTATTCCCCAACAAACAACTCTTGCTCTTAGGACCAGAAACTGCATGTGACTCAACTCCATTTAGGACTGGGAAACAAATGCTAGCTCGCTTTACATGAAACACATTCTGCTTTTGAGAAAAGAGCACTCTTCTACTCTACTGTGTTTCCTATGGGGTCCGAACAGTGAGCTTGCTCAGAAGAAAAGAACTGTGCTTCCTACACGAACGGGCCACATCTAGTTCAACTCTGCTTAGGAAACTGAAAAGAACAGTAGCCCCTCTTCAGTCCGATACACTGTACTTGCTGGGAACAGACGCGAGTGCTATTTGCACTGTGTATGGCAATGGGAGCTCAATAGTGACTTTCCTTACCGGAAAACAACTCTTGCTTGTAGGACCAGAAACTGCATTGATTCAACTCCATTTAGGACTGGGAAACAAACGCTAGCTCGCCTTACAAAAAACACACTCTGCTTTTGAGAAAAGAGCACTCTTCAATTCTACTGTGTTTCCTAAGTGTTCCCAACAGTGAGCTTGCTCAGAACAAAAAAACTGTGCTTCCTACACACACGGCCATATCTAGTTCAACTCTGCTTAGGAACCTGACAAGAACAGTAGATCCTCTTAAGTACAATACACTGTACTTGCTGGGAACAGACCCCAGTGCTATTTGTCCTTTGTATGGCAATTGCAGCGCAACAGTGACTCTTCTTACCATAAAACAACTCTTGCTCGTAGGACCAGAAACTGCATGTGATTCAACTCCATTTAGGACTGGAAAAGAAAGGCTAGCTCGCCTTACAAGAAACACACTCTGCTTTTGAGAAAAGAGCACTCTTCTACTCTACTGTGTTTCCTATAGGGCCAGAGCAGTGAGCTTGCTCAGAACAAAAGACCTGTGCTTCCTACACACACGGACCATATCTAGTTCAACTCTGCTTAGGAAACTGACAAGAACAGTAGCTCCTCTTCACTTCAATACACTGTACTTGCTGGGAACGGATGCGAATGCTATTTTCACTGTGTATGGCAATGGGAGTGCAATAGTGACTTTCCTCACCAGAAAAAAAACTCTTGCTCATAGGACCAGAAACTGCATGTGATTCCACTCCATTTAGTCCTAGGAAACAATCGCCAGCTCGCCTTACAAGAAACACACTCTGCTTTAGAGAAAAGAGCACTCTTCTACTCTTCTGTGATTCCTATGAGGTCCGAACAGTGAGCTTGCTCAGAACAAAAGAACTGTGCTTCCTACACGAACGGGCCATATCTACTTCAACTCTGCTTAGGAAACTGACAAGAACAGTAGCTCCTCTTCAGTCCGATACACTGTACTTGCTGGGAACAGATGCGAGTGCTATTTGCACTGTGTATGACAATGGGAGCACAATAGTGACTTTCCTTACTGGAAAACAACTCTTGCTCGTAGGACCAGAAACTGCATGTCATTCAACTCCATTTAGGACTGGGAAACAAACGCTAGCTTGCCTTACAAGAAACACTCTCTGCTTTAGAGAAAAGAGCACACTTCGACTCTACTGTGTTTCCTACAGGGCCAGAACAGTGAGCTTGCCCAGAACAAAAGAACTGTGCTTCCTACACACACGGGTCATATCTAGTTCAACTCTGCTTAGGAAACTGACAAGAACAGTAGCTCCTCTTCAGTCCAATACACTGTACTTGCGGGGTACAGACGCCAGTGCTATTTGCACTGTGTATGGCATTTGGAGCACAATAGTTACTCGTCTTACCAGAAAACATATCTTGCTCGTAGGACAAAAAAACTGCATGTGACTCAACTCCATTTAGGACTGGGAAACAAACGCTAGCTCGCCTTCCAAGAAAGACACTCTGCTTTTGAGAAAAGAGCACTCTTCAATTCTACTGTGTTTCCTATGTGTTCCCAACAGTGAGCTTGCTCAGAACAAAAAAACTGTGCTTCCTACACCCACTGGCCATATCTAGTTCAACTCTGCTTAGGAAACTGACCAGAACAGTAGCTCCTCTTCAGTCCAAAACACTATACTTGCTGGGAACAGACACCAGTGCTATTTGCATTGTGTATGGCAATGGGAGCGCAATAGTGACTTTCATTTCCAGAAAACAACTCTTGCTCGTAGGATCAGATATTGCATGTGATTCAACTCCATTGAGGACTGGGAAACAAATGCTAGCTCGCATTACAAGAAACACACTCTGCTTTAGAGAAAAGAGCACTCTTCTACTCTACTGTGTTTCCTATGGGGTCCGAACAGTGAGCTTGATCAGAACAAAAAAACTGTGCTTCCTACACACACGGTCATATCTAGTTCAAATCTGCTTATAAACCTGACAAGAACAGTAGATCCTATTCAGTCCCATACACTGTACTTGCTGGGAACAGACGCGAGTGCTATTTGTAATGTGTATGGCAATGGGAATGCAATAGTGACTTTCTTTCCCAGAAAACAACTCTTGATCGTAGGACCAGAAACTGCATATGATTCAACTCCATTTAGGACTAGGAAACAAACACAAGCTCGCCTTACAAGAAACACACTCTCCTTTAGAGAAAAGAGCACTCTTCTACTCTACTGTGTTTCCTATAGGGCCAGAACAGTGAGCTTGCTGAGAACAAGGGAACTGTGCTTCCTACACACACAGGCCATATCTCGTTCAACTCTGCTTAAAAAACTGACAAGAACAGTAGCTCCTCTTCAGTCCAATACACTGTACTTGCTGGAAGAGACGCGAGTGCTATTTGCACTGTGTATGGCAATGGGAGCGCAATAGTGACTTTCCTTACCAGAAAACAACCCTTGCTCGTAGGAACAGAAACTGCATGTGATTCAACTCCATTTAGGACTGGGAAACAAACGCTAGCTCGCCTTAAAGGAAACACACTCTGCTTTTGAGAAAAGAGCACTCTTCTACTCTATTGTGTTTCGTATAGGGCTAGAACAGTGAGCTTGCTCAGAACAAAAGAACTGTGCTTCCTTCACACGGGATATATCTAGTTCAACTCTGCTTAGGAAACTGACAAGAACAGTAGCTCCTCTTCAGTCCGATACACTGTAATTGCTGGGAACAGACGCGAGTGCTATTTGTAATGTGCATGGCAATGGGAGCACAATAGTGACTTTCCTTACCAGAAAACAACTCTTGCTTGTAGGACCAGAAACTGCATGTGATTCAACTCCATTTAGGACTAGGAAACAAATGCTAGATTGCCTTACAAGAAACACACTCTGCTTTTGAGAAAAGAGCACTGTTCTACTCTACTGTGTTTCCTAAGGGGTCCGAACAGTGAGCTTGCTCAGAACAAAAGAACTGTGCTTCCTACACACATGGACCATATCTAGTTCAACTCTGCTTAGGAAACTGACAAGAACAGTAGCTCCTCTTCAGTTCGATACACTGTACTTGCTGGGAACAAATGTGAGTGCTATTTGCATTGTGTATGGCAATGGGCATGCAATAGTGACTTTCTTCCCCAGAAAACAACTCTTGCTCGTAGGACCAGAAACTGCATGGGATTCAACTCCATTTAGGACTGGGAAACAAATGCTAGCTCGCTTTACATGAAACACATTCTGCTTTTGAGAAAAGAGCACTCTTCTACTCTACTGTGTTTCCTATGGGGTCCGAACATTGAGCTTGCTCAGAACAAAAAAACTGTGCTTCCTACACGAACGGCCATATCTAGTTCAACTCTTCTTAGGAAACTGAGAAGAACAGTAGCTCCTCTTCAGTCCGATACACTGTACTTGCTGGGAACAGACTCGAGTGCTATTTGAACTGTGTATGGCAATGGGAGCGCAATAGTGACTTTCCTTACCGGAAAACAACTCTTGCTCGTAGGACCAGAAACTGCATGTCATTCAACTCCATTTAGGACTGGGAAACAAACGCTAGCTTGCCTTACAAGAAACACACTCTGCTTTAGAGAAAAGAGCACTTTTCTACTCTACTGTGTTTCCTATAGGGCCAGAACAGTGAGCTTGCTCAGAACAAAAGAACTAAGCTTCCTACACACACAAGCCATATTTAGTTCAACTCTGCTTAGGAAACTGACAAGAACAGTAGCTCCTCTTCAGTCTGATACACTGTACTTGCTGGGAACAGACGCGAGTGCTATTTGCACTGTGGATGGCAATGGGAGCGCAATAGTGACTTTCTTTACCAGAAAACAACTCTTGCTCGTAGGACCAGAAACTGCATGTGATTCAACTCCATTTAGGACTGGGAAACAAATGCTAGCAAGCCTTACATGAAACACACTCTGCTTTTGAGAAAAGAGCACTCTTCTACTCTACTGTGTTTCCTATGGGGTCCGAACAGTGAGCTTGCTCAGAACAAAAGAACTGTGCTTCCTACACACACGGGCCATATCTAGTTCAACTCTGCTTAGGAAACTGACAAGAACGCTAGCTCCTCTTCAGTCCAATAAACTGTACTTGCGGGGAACAGTCGCCAGTGCTATTTGTACTGTGTATGGCAATTGGAGCACAATAGTGAATCGTCTTACCAGAAAATAAATCTTACTCGTAGGACAAAAAACTGCATGTGACTCAACTCCATTTAGGACTGGGAAACAAACGCTAGCTCGCCTTACAAAAAACACACTCTGCTTTTGAGAAAAGAGCACTCTTCAATTCTACTGTGTTTCCTATATGTTCCCAACAGTGAGCTTGCTCAGAACAATAAAACTGTGCTTCCTACACACACGGCCATATCTAGTTCAACTCTGCTTAGGAACCTGACAAGAACAGTAGATCCTCTGAGTCCAATACACTGTACTTGCTGGGAACAGACACCAGTGCTATTTGTCCTGTGTATGGCAATGGCAGCGCAATAGTGACTCTTCTTACCAGAAAACAACTCTTGCTCGTAGGACCAGAAACTGCATGTGATTCAACTCCACTTAGGACTGGGAAGCAAACGCTAGCTTGCCTTACAAAAAACACACTCTGCTTTTGAGAAAAGAGCACTCTTCTACTCTACTGTGTTTCCTATGGGTTCCAAACAGTGACCTTGCTCAGAACAAAAGAACTGTGCTTCCTACACACACGGGACATATCTCGTTCAACTCTGCTTAGGAAACTGACAAGAACAGTAGCTTCTCTTCAGTCCGATACACTGTACTTGCTGGGAACAGACGCGAGTGCTATTTGCACTGTGTATGACCATGGGAGCACAATAGTGACTTTCCTTACCAGAAAACAACTCTTGCTCGTAGGACCCGAAACTGCATGTGATTCAACTCCATTTAGGACTGGGAAACAAACGCTAGCTCGCCTTACAAGAAACACACTCTGCTTTTGAGAAAAGAGCACTCTTCTACTCTACTGTGATTCCTACAGGGCCAGAAGAGTGAGCTTGCTCAGAACAAAAGAAGTGTGCTTCCTACACACACGGCCATATCTATTTCAATTCTGCTTATGAACCTGACAAAAACAGTAGATCCTCTTCAGTCCAATACACTGTACTTGCTGGGAAATGACGCCAGTGCTATTTGTCCTGTGTATGGCAATGGAAGCGCAATATTGACTCTTCTTACCAGAAAACAACTCTTGCTCGTAGGACCAGAAAATGCATGAGATTCAACTCTATTTAGGACAGGGAAACGAACGCTAGCTGGTCTTACAAGAAACACACTCTGCTTTAGAGAAAAGAGCACTCTTCTACTCTACTGTGTTTCCAATTAGGCCAGAACAATGAGCTTGCTCAGAACAAAAGAACTGTGCTTCCTACACACGGGACATATCTAGTTCAACACTGCTTAGGAAACTGACAAGAACAGTTGCTCCTCTTCAGTACGATACACTGTACTTGCTGGGAACAGACGCGAGTGCTATTTGCACTGTGTATGGCAATGGGAGCGCAATAGTGACTTTCCTCACCAGAAAACAACTCTTGCTGGTAGGACCAAAAACTGCATGTGATTCAACTCCGTTTAGGACTGGGAAACAAATGCCAGCTCGCCTTACATGAAACACATTCTGCTTTTGATAAAAGAGCACTCTTCTACTCTACTGTGTTTCCTATGGGGTCCGAACATTGAGCTTGCTCAGAACAAAAAAACTGTGCTTCCTACACGAACGGCCATATCTAGTTCAACTCTGCTTAGGAAACTGACAAGAACAGTAGCTCCTCTTCAGTCCGATACACTGTACTTGCTGGGAACAGACGCGAGTGCTATTTGAACTGTGTATGGCAATGGAGCGCAATAGTGACTTTCCTTACCGAAAAATAACTCTTGCTCGTAGGACCAGAAACTGCATGTCATTCAACTCCATTTAGGACTGGGAAACAAACTCTAGCTTGCCTTACAAGAAACACACTCTGCTTTAGAGAAAAGAGCACTCTTCTACTCTACTGTGTTTCCTATAGGGCCAGAACAGTGAGCTTGCTCAGAACAAAAGAACTATGCTTCCTACACACACGGGCCATATTTAGTTCAACTCTGCTTAGGATACTGACAAGAACAGTACCTCCTCTCAGTCCGATACACTGTACTTGCTGGGAACAGACGCGAGTGCTATTTGCACTGTGGATGGCAATGGGAGCACAATAGTGAATTTCCTTACCAGAAAACAACTCTTCCTCGTAGGACCAGAAACTGCATGTGATTCAACTCCATTTAGGACTGGGAAACAAATGCTAGCAAGCCTTACATGAAACACACTCTGCTTTTGAGAAAAGAGCACTCTTCTACTCTACTGTGTTTCCTATGGGGTCCGAACAGTGAGCTTGCTCAGAACAAAACAACTGTGCTTCCTACACACACGGGCCATATCTAGTTCAACTCTGCTTAGGAAACTGACAAGAACAGTAGCTCCTCTTCAGTCCAATAAACTGTACTTGCGGGGAACAGTCGCCAGTGCTTTTTGCACTGTGTATGGCAATTGGAGCACAATAGTGACTCGTCTTACCAGAAAACAAATCTTACTCGTAGGACAAAAAACTGCATGTGACTCAACTCCATTTAGGACTGGGAAACAAATGCTAGCTCGCCTTCAAAGAAACACACTCTGCTTTTGAGAAAAGAGCACTCTTCAATTCTACTGTGTTTCCTATATGTTCCGAACAGTGAGCTTGCTCAGAACAATAAAACTGTGCTTCCTACACTCAAGGCCATATCTAGTTCAACTCTGCTTAGGAACCTGACAAGAACAGTAGATCCTCTGAGTCCAATACACTGTACTTGCTGGGAACAGACGCCAGTGCTATTTGTCCTGTGTATGGCAATGGCAGCACAATAGTGACTCTTCTTACCAGAAAACAACTCTTGCTCGTAGGACCAGAAACTGCATGTGATTCAACACCACTTAGGACTGGGAAGCAAACGCTAGCTTGCCTTACAAGAAACACACTCTGCTTTTGAGAAAAGAGCACTCTTCTACTCTACTGTGTTTCCTATGGGTTCCAAACAGTGACCTTGCTCAGAACAAAAGAACTGTGCTTCCTACACACACGGGACATATCTCGTTCAACTCTGCTTAGGAAACTGACAAGAACAGTAGCTTCTCTTCAGTCTGATACACTGTACTTGCTGGGAACAGACGCGAGTGCTATTTGCACTGTGTATGAAGATGGGAGCACAATAGTGACTTTCCTTACCAGAAAACAACTCTTGCTCGTAGGACCAGAACCTGCATGTGATTCAACTCCATTTAGGACTGGGAAACAAACTTTAGCTCGCCTTACAAGAAACACACTCTGCTTTTGAGAAATGAGCACTCTTCTACTCTACTGTGATTCCTACAGGGCCAGAAGAGTGAGCTTGCTCAGAACAAAAGAAGTGTGCTTCCTACACACACGGCCATATCTATTTCAATTCTGCTTACGAACCTGACAAAAACAGTAGATCCTCTTCAGTCCAATACACTGTACTTGCTGGGAACAGACGCCAGTGCTATTTGTCCTGTGTATGACAATGGCAGCGCAATATTGACTCTTCTTACCAGAAAACAACTCTTGCTCGTAGGACCAGAAAATGCATGAGATTCAACTCTATTTAGGACTGGGAAATGAACGCTAGCTGGTCTTACAAGAAACACACTCTGCTTTAGAGAAAAGAGCACTCTTCTACTCTACTGTGTTTCCAATTAGGCCAGAACAATGAGCTTGCTCAGAACAAAAGAACTGTGCTTCCTACACACGGGACATATCTAGTTCAACACTGCTTAGGAAACTGACAAGAACAGTTGCTCCTCTTCAGTACGATACACTGTACTTGCTGGGAACAGACACCAGTGCTATTTGCACTGTGTATGGCAATGGGAGCGCAATAGTGACTTTCCTCACCAGAAAACAACTCTTGCTGGTAGTACCAAAAACTGCATGTGATTCAACTCCATAGAGGACTGGGAAACAAATGCCAGCTCGCCTTACATGAAACACATTCTGCTTTTGATAAAAGAGCACTCTTCTACTCTACTGTGTTTCCTATGGGGTCCGAACATTGAGCTTGCTCAGAACAAAAGAACTGTGCTTCCTACACGAACGGCCATATCTAGTTCAACTCTGCTTAGGAAACTGACAAGAACAGTAGCTCCTCTTCAGTCTGATACACTGTACTTGCTGGGAACAGACGCGGGTGCTATTTGAACTGTGTATGGCAATGGGAGAGCAATAGTGACTTTCCTTACCGGAAAACAACTCTTGCTCGTAAGGACCAGAAACTGCATGTCATTCAACTCCATTTAGGACTGGGAAACAAACGCTAGCTTGCCTTACAAGAAACACACTCTGCTTTAGAGAAAAGAGCACTCTTCTACTCTACTGTGTTTCCTATAGGGCCAGAACAGTGAGCTTGCTCAGAACAAAAGAACTATGCTTCCTACACACACGGGCCATATTTAGTTCAACTCTGCTTAGGAAACTGACAAGAACAGTAGCTCCTCTTCAGTCCGATACACTGTACTTGCTGGGAACAGATGCGAGTGCTATTTTGCACTGTGGATGGCAATGGGAGGGCAATAGTGACTTTCCTTACCAGAAAACATCTCTTGCTCGTAGGACCAGAAACTGCATGTGATTCAACTCCATTTAGGACGGGGAAACAAATGCTAGCTCGCCTTACATGAAACACACTCTGCTTTTGAGAAAAGAGCACTCTTCTACTCTACTGTGTTTCCTATGGGTCCGAACAGTGAGCTTGCTCAGAACAAAAGAACTGTGCTTTCTACACACACGGGTCATATCTAGTTCAACTCTGCTTAGGAAACTGACAAGAACAGTAGCTCCTCTTCAGTCCAATACACTGTACTTGCGGGGAACAGACGCCAGTGCTATTTGCACTGTGTATGGCATTTGGAGCACAATAGTTACTCGTCTTACCAGAAAACAAATCTTGCTCGTAGGACAAAAAAACTGCATGTGACTCAACTCCATTTAGGACTGGGAAACAAACGCTAGCTCGCCTTCCAAGAAAGACACTCTGCTTTTGAGAAAAGAGCACTCTTCAATTCTACTGTGTTTCCTATGTGTTCCCAACAGTGAGCTTGCTCAGAACAAAAAAACTGTGCTTCCTACACCCACTGGCCATATCTAGTTCAACTCTGCTTAGTAAACTGACAAGAACAGTAGCTCCTCTTCAGTACAAAACACTATACTTGCTGGAAACAGACACCAGTGCTATTTGCTTTGTGTATGGCAATGGGAGAGCAATAGTGACTTTCATTTCCAGAAAACAACTCTTGCTCGTAGGATCAGATATTGCATGTGATTCAACTCCATTGAGGACTGGGAAACAAATGCTAGCTCGCATTACAAGAAACACACTCTGCTTTAGAGAAAAGAGCACTCTTCTACTCTACTGTGTTTCCTATGGGGTCCGAACAGTGAGCTTGATCAGAACAAAAAAACTGTGCTTCCTAAACACACGGCCATATCTAGTTCAAATCTGCTTATAAACCTGACAAGAACAGTAGATCCTATTCAGTCCAATACACTGTACTTGCTGGGAACAGACGCGAGTGCTATTTGTAATGTGTATGGCAATGGGAGTACAATAGTGACTTTCTTTCCCAGAAAACAACTCTTGCTCGTAGGACCAGAAACTGCATATGATTCAACTCCATTTAGGACTAGGAAACAAACACAAGCTCGCCTTACAAGAAACACACTCTGCTTTAGAGAAAAGCGCACTCTTCTACTCTACTGTGTTTCCTATAGGGCCAGAACAGTGAGCTTGCTCAGAACAAGGGAACTGTGCTTCCTACACACACAGGCCATATCTCGTTCAACTCTGCTTAGGAAACTGACAAGAACAGTAGCTCCTCTTCAGTCCAATACACTGTACTTGCTGGAACAGACGCGAGTGCTATTTGCACTGTGTATGGCAATGGGAGCGCAATAGTGACTTTCCTTACCAGAAAACAACCCTTGCTTGTAGGAACAGAAACTGCACGTGATTCAACTCCATTTAGGACTGGGAAACAAACGCTAGCTCGCCTTACAAGAAACACACTCTGCTTTTGAGAAAAGAGCACTCTTCTACTCTACTGTGTTTCGTATAGGGCTAGAACAGTGAGCTTGCTCAGAACAAAAGAACTGTGCTTCCTTCACACGGGATATATCTAGTTCAACTCTGCTTAGGAAACTGACAAGAACAGTAGCTCCTCTTCAGTCCGATACACTGTAATTGCTGGGAACAGACGCGAGTGCTATTTGTAATGTGTATGGCAATGGGAGCACAATAGTGACTTTCCTTACCAGAAAACAACTCTTGCTCGTAGGACCAGAAACTGCATGTGATTCCACTCCATTTAGGACTAGGAAACAAATGCTAGATCGCCTTACAAGAAACACACTCTGCTTTTGAGAAAAGAGCACTGTTCTACTCTACTGTGTTTCCTAAGGGGTCCGAACAGTGAGCTTGCTCAGAACAAAAGAACTGTGCTTCCTACACACATGGACCATATCTAGTTCAACTCTGCTTAGGAAACTGACAAGAACAGTAGCGCCTATTCAGTCCAATACACCGTACTTGCTGGGAACAGACGCGAGTGCTATTTGCACTTTGTATGGCATTTGGAGCGCAATAGTGACTCTTCTTACCAGAAAACAACTGTTGCTCGTAGGAACAAAAACTGCATGTGACTCAACTCCATTTAGGACTGGGAAACAAACGCGAGCTCGCCTTACAAGAAACACACTCTGCTTTAGAGAAAAGAGCACTCTTCTAATCTACTGTGTTTCCTATAGGGCCAGAACAGTGAGCTTGCTCACAACAAGAGAACTGTGCTTCCTCCACACACGGGCCATATCTCGTTCAACTCTGCTTAGGAAACTGACAAGAACAGTAGCTCCTCTTCAGTCCAATACACTGTACTTGCTGGGTACAGACGCGAGTGCTATTTGCACTGTGTATGGCAATGGGAACGCAATAGTGACTTTCCTTAACAGAAAACAACTCTTGCTCCTAGGACCCGAAACTGCATGTGATTCTACTCCATTTAGTACTAGGAAACAAATGATAGCTCGCCTTACATGAAACACACTCTGCTTTTGAGCAAAGAGCACTCTTCTACTCTACAGTGTTTCCTACAGGGTCCGAACAGTGAGCTTGCTCAGAACAAAAGAACTGTGCTTCCTACACACAAGGGCCATATCTAGTTCAACTCTGCTTAGGAAACTGACAAGAACAGTAGATCCTCTTCAGTCCAATACACTGTGCTTGCTGGGAACAGACGCGAGTGCTATTTGCACTGTGTATGTCAATTGGAGCACAATAGTGCCTTGTCTTACCAGAAAACAACTCTTGCTCGTAGGACAAAAACTGCATGTGACTCAACTCCATTTAGGACTGGGAAACAAACTCTAGCTCGCCTTACAAGAAACACACTCTGCTTTTGAGAAAAGAGCACTCTTCTACTCTACTGTGTTTCCTATAGGGCCAGAACAGTGAGCTTGCTCAGAACAAAAGAACTGTGCTTCCTACACACACGTGCCATATCTAGTTCAACTCTGCTTAGGAAACTGACAAGAACAGTAGCTCCTCTTCAGTTCAATACACTGTACTTGCTGGGAACAGATGCGAATGCTATTTTCACTGTGTATGGCAATGGGAGTGCAATAGTGACTTTCCTTACCAGAAAAAAACTCTTGCTCGTAGGACCAGAAACTGCATGTGATTCCACTCCATTTAGGACTAGGAAACAATCGTCAGCTCGCCTTACAAGAAACACACTCTCCTTTAGAGAAAAGAGCACTCTTCTACTCTTCTGTGATTCCTATGAGGTCCGAACAGTGAGGTTGCTCAGAACAAAAAAACTGTGCTTCCTACACACACCGCCATACTTAGTTCAATTCTACTTAGGTGTCTGACAAGAACAGTAGCTCCTCTTCAGTCCAATACACTGTACTGCTGGAAACAGACAACAGTGCTATTTGTCCTGTGTATGGCAATGGCAGCGCAATAGTGACTCTTCTTACCAGAAAACAACTCTTGCTCGTAGGACCAGAAACTGCATGTCATTCAACTCCATTTAGGACTGGGAAACAAACGCTAGCTTGCCTTACAAGAAACACTCTCTGCTTTAGAGAAAAGAGCACACTTCGAATCTACTGTGTTTCCTACAGGGCCAGAACAGTGAGCTTGCCCAGAACAAAAGAACTGTGCTTCCTACACACACGGGCCATATCTAGTTCAACTCTGCTTAGGAAACTGACAAGAACAGTAGCTCCTCTTCAGTTCAATACACTGTACTTGCTGGGAACAGATGCGAGTGCTATTTGCACTGCGTATGGCAATGGGAGTGCAATACTGACTTTATTCCCCAACAAACAACTCTTGCTCTTAGGACCAGAAACTGCATGTGACTCAACTCCATTTAGGACTGGGAAACAAATGCTAGCTCGCTTTACATGAAACACATTCTGCTTTTGAGAAAAGAGCACTCTTCTACTCTACTGTGTTTCCTATGGGGTCCGAACAGTGAGCTTGCTCAGAAGAAAAGAACTGTGCTTCCTACACGAACGGGCCACATCTAGTTCAACTCTGCTTAGGAAACTGAAAAGAACAGTAGCCCCTCTTCAGTCCGATACACTGTACTTGCTGGGAACAGACGCGAGTGCTATTTGCACTGTGTATGGCAATGGGAGCTCAATAGTGACTTTCCTTACCGGAAAACAACTCTTGCTTGTAGGACCAGAAACTGCATTGATTCAACTCCATTTAGGACTGGGAAACAAACGCTAGCTCGCCTTACAAGAAACACACTCTGCTTTTGAGAAAAGAGCACTCTTCAATTCTACTGTGTTTCCTAAGTGTTCCCAACAGTGAGCTTGCTCAGAACAAAAAAACTGTGCTTCCTACACACACGGCCATATCTAGTTCAACTCTGCTTAGGAACCTGACAAGAACAGTAGATCCTCTTCAGTACAATACACTGTACTTGCTGGGAACAGACCCCAGTGCTATTTGTCCTTTGTATGGCAATTGCAGCGCAACAGTGACTCTTCTAACCATAAAACAACTCTTGCTCGTAGGACCAGAAACTGCATGTGATTCAACTCCATTTAGGACTGGAAAAGAAAGGCTAGCTCGCCTTACAAGAAACACACTCTGCTTTTGAGAAAAGAGCACTCTTCTACTCTACTGTGTTTCCTATAGGGCCAGAACAGTGAGCTTGCTCAGAACAAAAGACCTGTGCTTCCTACACACACGGACCATATCTAGTTCAACTCTGCTTAGGAAACTGACAAGAACAGTAGCTCCTCTTCACTTCAATACACTGTACTTGCTGGGAACGGATGCGAATGCTATTTTCACTGTGTATGGCAATGGGAGTGCAATAGTGACTTTCCTCACCAGAAAAAAACTCTTGCTCATAGGACCAGAAACTGCATGTGATTCCACTCCATTTAGTACTAGGAAACAATCGCCAGCTCGCCTTACAAGAAACACACTCTGCTTTAGAGAAAAGAGCACTCTTCTACTCTTCTGTGATTCCTATGAGGTCCGAACAGTGAGCTTGCTCAGAACAAAAGAACTGTGCTTCCTACACACACGGTCATATCTAGTTCAAATCTGCTTATAAACCTGACAAGAACAGTAGATCCTATTCAGTCCCATACACTGTACTTGCTGGGAACAGACGCGAGTGCTATTTGTAATGTGTATGGCAATGGGAATGCAATAGTGACTTTCTTTCCCAGAAAACAACTCTTGATCGTAGGACCAGAAACTGCATATGATTCAACTCCATTTAGGACTAGGAAACAAACACAAGCTCGCCTTACAAGAAACACACTCTCCTTTAGAGAAAAGAGCACTCTTCTACTCTACTGTGTTTCCTATAGGGCCAGAACAGTGAGCTTGCTGAGAACAAGGGAACTGTGCTTCCTACACACACAGGCCATATCTCGTTCAACTCTGCTTAAAAAACTGACAAGAACAGTAGCTCCTCTTCAGTCCAATACACTGTACTTGCTGGAAGAGACGCGAGTGCTATTTGCACTGTGTATGGCAATGGGAGCGCAATAGTGACTTTCCTTACCAGAAAACAACCCTTGCTCGTAGGAACAGAAACTGCATGTGATTCAACTCCATTTAGGACTGGGAAACAAACGCTAGCTCGCCTTAAAGGAAACACACTCTGCTTTTGAGAAAAGAGCACTCTTCTACTCTATTGTGTTTCGTATAGGGCTAGAACAGTGAGCTTGCTCAGAACAAAAGAACTGTGCTTCCTTCACACGGGATATATCTAGTTCAACTCTGCTTAGGAAACTGACAAGAACAGTAGCTCCTCTTCAGTCCGATACACTGTAATTGCTGGGAACAGACGCGAGTGCTATTTGTAATGTGCATGGCAATGGGAGCACAATAGTGACTTTCCTTACCAGAAAACAACTCTTGCTCGTAGGACCAGAAACTGCATGTGATTCAACTCCATTTAGGACTAGGAAACAAATGCTAGATTGCCTTACAAGAAACACACTCTGCTTTTGAGAAAAGAGCACTGTTCTACTCTACTGTGTTTCCTAAGGGGTCCGAACAGTGAGCTTGCTCAGAACAAAAGAACTGTGCTTCCTACACACATGGACCATATCTAGTTCAACTCTGCTTAGGAAACTGACAAGAACAGTAGCTCCTCTTCAGTTCGATACACTGTACTTGCTGGGAACAAATGTGAGTGCTATTTGCATTGTGTATGGCAATGGGCATGCAATAGTGACTTTCTTCCCCAGAAAACAACTCTTGCTCGTAGGACCAGAAACTGCATGGGATTCAACTCCATTTAGGACTGGGAAACAAATGCTAGCTCGCTTTACATGAAACACATTCTGCTTTTGAGAAAAGAGCACTCTTCTACTCTACTGTGTTTCCTATGGGGTCCGAACATTGAGCTTGCTCAGAACAAAAAAACTGTGCTTCCTACACGAACGGCCATATCTAGTTCAACTCTTCTTAGGAAACTGAGAAGAACAGTAGCTCCTCTTCAGTCCGATACACTGTACTTGCTGGGAACAGACTCGAGTGCTATTTGAACTGTGTATGGCAATGGGATCGCAATAGTGACTTTCCTTACCGGAAAACAACTCTTGCTCGTAGGACCAGAAACTGCATGTCATTCAACTCCATTTAGGACTGGGAAACAAACGCTAGCTTGCCTTACAAGAAACACACTCTGCTTTAGAGAAAAGAGCACTTTTCTACTCTACTGTGTTTCCTATAGGGCCAGAACAGTGAGCTTGCTCAGAACAAAAGAACTAAGCTTCCTACACACACAAGCCATATTTAGTTCAACTCTGCTTAGGAAACTGACAAGAACAGTAGCTCCTCTTCAGTCTGATACACTGTACTTGCTGGGAACAGACGCGAGTGCTATTTGCACTGTGGATGGCAATGGGAGCGCAATAGTGACTTTCTTTACCAGAAAACAACTCTTGCTCGTAGGACCAGAAACTGCATGTGATTCAACTCCATTTAGGACTGGGAAACAAATGCTAGCAAGCCTTACATGAAACACACTCTGCTTTTGAGAAAAGAGCACTCTTCTACTCTACTGTGTTTCCTATGGGGTCCGAACAGTGAGCTTGCTCAGAACAAAAGAACTGTGCTTCCTACACACACGGGCCATATCTAGTTCAACACTGCTTAGGAAACTGACAAGAACACTAGCTCCTCTTCAGTCCAATAAACTGTACTTGCGGGGAACAGTCGCCAGTGCTATTTGTACTGTGTATGGCAATTGGAGCACAATAGTGAATCGTCTTACCAGAAAATAAATCTTACTCGTAGGACAAAAAACTGCATGTGACTCAACTCCATTTAGGACTGGGAAACAAACGCTAGCTCGCCTTACAAGAAACACACTCTGCTTTTGAGAAAAGAGCACTCTTCAATTCTACTGTGTTTCCTATATGTTCCCAACAGTGAGCTTGCTCAGAACAATAAAACTGTGCTTCCTACACACACGGCCATATCTAGTTCAACTCTGCTTAGGAACCTGACAAGAACAGTAGATCCTCTGAGTCCAATACACTGTACTTGCTGGGAACAGACACCAGTGCTATTTGTCCTGTGTATGGCAATGGCAGCACAATAGTGACTCTTCTTACCAGAAAACAACTCTTGCTCGTAGGACCAGAAACTGCATGTGATTCAACTCCACTTAGGACTGGGAAGCAAACGCTAGCTTGCCTTACAAAAAACACACTCTGCTTTTGAGTAAAGAGCACTCTTCTACTCTACTGTGTTTCCTATGGGTTCCAAACAGTGACCTTGCTCAGAACAAAAGAACTGTGCTTCCTACACACACGGGACATATCTCGTTCAACTCTGCTTAGGAAACTGACAAGAACAGTAGCTTCTCTTCAGTCCGATACACTGTACTTGCTGGGAACAGACGCGAGTGCTATTTGCACTGTGTATGACCATGGGAGCACAATAGTGACTTTCCTTACCAGAAAACAACTCTTGCTCGTAGGACCCGAAACTGCATGTGATTCAACTCCATTTAGGACTGGAAAACAAACGCTAGCTCGCCTTACAAGAAACACACTCTGCTTTTGAGAAAAGAGCACTCTTCTACTCTACTGTGATTCCTACAGGGCCAGAAGAGTGAGCTTGCTCAGAACAAAAGAAGTGTGCTTCCTACACACACGGCCATATCTATTTCAATTCTGCTTATGAACCTGACAAAAACAGTAGATCCTCTTCAGTCCAATACACTGTACTTGCTGGGAAATGACGCCAGTGCTATTTGTCCTGTGTATGGCAATGGAAGCGCAATATTGACTCTTCTTACCAGAAAACAACTCTTGCTCGTAGGACCAGAAAATGCATGAGATTCAACTCTATTTAGGACAGGGAAACGAACGCTAGCTGGTCTTACAAGAAACACACTCTGCTTTAGAGAAAAGAGCACTCTTCTACTCTACTGTGTTTCCAATTAGGCCAGAACAATGAGCTTGCTCAGAACAAAAGAACTGTGCTTCCTACACACGGGACATATCTAGTTCAACACTGCTTAGGAAACTGACAAGAACAGTTGCTCCTCTTCAGTACGATACACTGTACTTGCTGGGAACAGACGCGAGTGCTATTTGCACTGTGTATGGCAATGGGAGCGCAATAGTGACTTTCCTCACCAGAAAACAACTCTTGCTGGTAGGACCAAAAACTGCATGTGATTCAACTCCGTTTAGGACTGGGTAACAAATGCCAGCTCGCCTTACATGAAACACATTCTGCTTTTGATAAAAGAGCACTCTTCTACTCTACTGTGTTTCCTATGGGGTCCGAACATTGAGCTTGCTCAGAACAAAAAAACTGTGCTTCCTACACGAACGGCCATATCTAGTTCAACTCTGCTTAGGAAACTGACAAGAACAGTAGCTCCTCTTCAGTCCGATACACTGTACTTGCTGGGAACAGACGCGAGTGCTATTTGAACTGTGTATGGCAATGGGAGCGCAATAGTGACTTTCCTTACCGGAAAATAACTCTTGCTCGTAGGACCAGAAACTGCATGTCATTCAACTCCATTTAGGACTGGGAAACAAACTCTAGCTTGCCTTACAAGAAACACACTCTGCTTTAGAGAAAAGAGCACTCTTCTACTCTACTGTGTTTCCTATAGGGCCAGAACAGTGAGCTTGCTCAGAACAAAAGAACTATGCTTCCTACACACACGGGCCATATTTAGTTCAACTCTGCTTAGGAAACTGACAAGAACAGTAGCTCCTCTTCAGTCCGATACACTGTACTTGCTGGGAACAGACGCGAGTGCTATTTGCACTGTGGATGGCAATGGGAGCACAATAGTGAATTTCCTTACCAGAAAACAACTCTTCCTCGTAGGACCAGAAACTGCATGTGATTCAACTCCATTTAGGACTGGGAAACAAATGCTAGCAAGCCTTACATGAAACACACTCTGCTTTTGAGAAAAGAGCACTCTTCTACTCTACTGTGTTTCCTATGGGGTCCGAACAGTGAGCTTGCTCAGAACAAAACAACTGTGCTTCCTACACACACGGGCCATATCTAGTTCAACTCTGCTTAGGAAACTGACAAGAACAGTAGCTCCTCTTCAGTCCAATAAACTGTACTTGCGGGGAACAGTCGCCAGTGCTTTTTGCACTGTGTATGGCAATTGGAGCACAATAGTGACTCGTCTTACCAGAAAACAAATCTTACTCGTAGGACAAAAAACTGCATGTGACTCAACTCCATTTAGGACTGGGAAACAAATGCTAGCTCGCCTTCAAAGAAACACACTCTGCTTTTGAGAAAAGAGCACTCTTCAATTCTACTGTGTTTCCTATATGTTCCGAACAGTGAGCTTGCTCAGAACAATAAAACTGTGCTTCCTACACTCAAGGCCATATCTAGTTCAACTCTGCTTAGGAACCTGACAAGAACAGTAGATCCTCTGAGTCCAATACACTGTACTTGCTGGGAACAGACGCCAGTGCTATTTGTCCTGTGTATGGCAATGGCAGCACAATAGTGACTCTTCTTACCAGAAAACAACTCTTGCTCGTAGGACCAGAAACTGCATGTGATTCAACACCACTTAGGACTGGGAAGCAAACGCTAGCTTGCCTTACAAGAAACACACTCTGCTTTTGAGAAAAGAGCACTCTTCTACTCTACTGTGTTTCCTATGGGTTCCAAACAGTGACCTTGCTCAGAACAAAAGAACTGTGCTTCCTACACACACGGGACATATCTCGTTCAACTCTGCTTAGGAAACTGACAAGAACAGTAGCTTCTCTTCAGTCTGATACACTGTACTTGCTGGGAACAGACGCGAGTGCTATTTGCACTGTGTATGAAGATGGGAGCACAATAGTGACTTTCCTTACCAGAAAACAACTCTTGCTCGTAGGACCAGAACCTGCATGTGATTCAACTCCATTTAGGACTGGGAAACAAACTTTAGCTCGCCTTACAAGAAACACACTCTGCTTTTGAGAAATGAGCACTCTTCTACTCTACTGTGATTCCTACAGGGCCAGAAGAGTGAGCTTGCTCAGAACAAAAGAAGTGTGCTTCCTACACACACGGCCATATCTATTTCAATTCTGCTTACGAACCTGACAAAAACAGTAGATCCTCTTCAGTCCAATACACTGTACTTGCTGGGAACAGACGCCAGTGCTATTTGTCCTGTGTATGACAATGGCAGCGCAATATTGACTCTTCTTACCAGAAAACAACTCTTGCTCGTAGGACCAGAAAATGCATGAGATTCAACTCTATTTAGGACTGGGAAATGAACGCTAGCTGGTCTTACAAGAAACACACTCTGCTTTAGAGAAAAGAGCACTCTTCTACTCTACTGTGTTTCCAATTAGGCCAGAACAATGAGCTTGCTCAGAACAAAAAAACTGTGCTTCCTACACACGGGACATATCTAGTTCAACACTGCTTAGGAAACTGACAAGAACAGTTGCTCCTCTTCAGTACGATACACTGTACTTGCTGGGAACAGACACGAGTGCTATTTGCACTGTGTATGGCAATGGGAGCGCAATAGTGACTTTCCTCACCAGAAAACATCTCTTGCTGGTAGTACCAAAAACTGCATGTGATTCAACTCCATTGAGGACTGGGAAACAAATGCCAGCTCGCCTTACATGAAACACATTCTGCTTTTGATAAAAGAGCACTCTTCTACTCTACTGTGTTTCCTATGGGGTCCGAACATTGAGCTTGCTCAGAACAAAAGAACTGTGCTTCCTACACGAACGGCCATATCTAGTTCAACTCTGCTTAGGAAACTGACAAGAACAGTAGCTCCTCTTCAGTCTGATACACTGTACTTGCTGGGAACAGACGCGGGTGCTATTTGAACTGTGTATGGCAATGGGAGCGCAATAGTGACTTTCCTTACCGGAAAACAACTCTTGCTCGTAAGGACCAGAAACTGCATGTCATTCAACTCCATTTAGGACTGGGAAACAAACGCTACCTTGCCTTACAAGAAACACACTCTGCTTTAGAGAAAAGAGCACTCTTCTACTCTACTGTGTTTCCTATAAGGCCAGAACAGTGAGCTTGCTCAGAACAAAAGAACTATGCTTCCTACACACACGGGCCATATTTAGTTCAACTCTGCTTAGGAAACTGACAAGAACAGTAGCTCCTCTTCAGTCCGATACACTGTACTTGCTGGGAACAGATGCGAGTGCTATTTGCACTGTGGATGGCAATGGGAGGGCAATAGTGACTTTCCTTACCAGAAAACATCTCTTGCTCGTAGGACCAGAAACTGCATGTGATTCAACTCCATTTAGGACGGGGAAACAAATGCTAGCTCGCCTTACATGAAACACACTCTGCTTTTGAGAAAAGAGCACTCTTCTACTCTACTGTGTTTCCTATGGGTCCGAACAGTGAGCTTGCTCAGAACAAAAGAACTGTGCTTTCTACACACACGGGTCATATCTAGTTCAACTCTGCTTAGGAAACTGACAAGAACAGTAGCTCCTCTTCAGTCCAATACACTGTACTTGCGGGGAACAGACGCCAGTGCTATTTGCACTGTGTATGGCATTTGGAGCACAATAGTTACTCGTCTTACCAGAAAACAAATCTTGCTCGTAGGACAAAAAAACTGCATGTGACTCAACTCCATTTAGGACTGGGAAACAAAGGCTAGCTCGCCTTACAAGAAACACACTCTGCTTTTGAGAAAAGAGCACTCTTCAATTCTACTGTGTTTCCTATGTGTTCCAAACAGTGAGCTTGCTCAGAACAAAAAAACTGTGCTTCCTACACTCACGGCCATATCTAGTTCAACTCTGCTTAGGAACCTGACAAGAACAGTAGATCCTCTTCAGTACAATACAATGTACTTGCTGGGACAGACGCGAGTGCTATTTGTCCTTTGTATGGCAATGGGAGCGCAATAGTGACTCTTCTTACCAGAAAACAACTCTTGCTCGTAGGACCAGAAACTGCATGTCATTCAATTCCATTTAGGACTGGGAAACAAACGCTAGCTCGCCTTACAAGAAACACACTCTGCTTTTGAGAAAAGAGCACTCTTCTACTCTACTGTGTTTCCTATGGTGTCCGAACAGTGAGCTTGCTCAGAACAAAAGAACCGTGCTTCCTACACACATGGTCCATATCTAGTTCAACTCTGCTTAGGAAACTGACAAGAACAGTAGCTCCTCTTCAGTCCAATACAGTGTACTTGCTGGGAACAGACGCGAGTGTTATTTGCACTGTGTCTGGCAATGGGAGCACAATAGTGACTTTCCTACCAGAAAACATTTCTTGCTCGTAGGACCACAAACTCCATGTGATTCAACGCCATTTAGGACTGGGAAACAAACGCTAGCGCGCCTTACAAGAAACACACTCTGCTTTAGAGAAAAGAGCACTCTTCTACTCTACTGTGTTTCCTATAGGGCCAGAACAGTGAGCTTGCTCAGAACAAAAGAACTGTGCTTCCTACACACACGGGCCATATCTAGTTCAACTCTGCTTAGGAAATTGACAAGAACAGTAGCTCCTCTTCAGTTCAATACACTGTACTTGCTGGGAACAGATGCGAATGCTATTTTAACTGTGTATGGTGATGGGAGTGCAATAGAGACTTTCCTTACCAGAAAAAAACTCTTGCTCGTAGTACCAGAAACTGCATGGGATTCCACTCCATTTAGGACTAGGAAACAATCGTCAGCTCGCCTTACATGAAACACACTCTGCTTTAGAGAAAAGAGCACTCTTCTACTCTTCTGTGATTCCTATAAGGTCCGAACAGTGAGCTTGCTCAGAACAAAAAAACTGTGCTTCCTACACACACCGCCATACTTAGTTCAATTCTACTTAGGTACCTGACAAGAACAGTAGCTCCTCTTCAGTCCAATACACTGTACTGCTGGAAACAGACAATAGTGCTATTTGTCCTGTGTATGGCAATGGCAGCGCAATAATGACTCTTCTTACCAGAAAACAACTCTTGCTCGTACGACCAGAAACTGCATGTCATTCAACTCCATTTAGGACTGGGAAACAAACGCTAGCTTGCCTTACAAGAAACACTCTCTGCTTTAGAGAAAAGAGCACACTTCGACTCTACTGTGATTCCTATAGGGCCAGAACAGTGAGCTTGCCCAGAACAAAAGAACTGTGCTTCCTACACACACGGGCCATGTCTAGTTCAAGTCTGCTTAGGAAACTGACAAGAACAGTAGCTCCTCTTCAGTTCAATACACTGTACTTGCTGGGAACAGATGCGAGTGCTATTTGCATTGTGTATGGCAATGGGAGCGCAATAGTGACTTTCATTTCCAGAAAACAACTCTTGCTCGTAGGATCAGATATTGCATGTGATTCAACTCCATTGAGGACTGGGAAACAAATGCTAGCTCGCTTTACATGAAACACATTCTGCTTTTGAGAAAAGAGCACTCTTCTACTCTACTGTGTTTCCTATGGGGTCCGAACAGTGAGCTTGCTCAGAACAAAAGAACTGTGCTTCCTACACGAACGGGCCAAATCTAGTTCAACTCTGCTTAGGAAACTGACAAGAACAGTAGCCCCTCTTCAGTCCGATACACTGTACTTGCTGGGAACAGACGCGAGTGCTATTTGCACTGTGTATGGCAATGGGAGCACAATAGTGACTTTCCTTACCGGAAAACAACTCTTGCTTGTAGGACCAGAAACTGCATTGATTCAACTCCATTTAGGTCTGGGAAACAAACGCTAGCTCGCCTTACAAGAAACACACTCTGCTTTTGAGAAAAGAGCACTCTTCAATTCTACTGTGTTTTCTATGTGTTCTCAACAGTGAGCTTGCTCAGAACAAAAAAACTGTGCTTCCTACACACACGGCCATATCTAGTTCAACTCTGCTTAGGAACCTGACAAGAACAGTAGATCCTCTACTGTCCAATACACTGTACTTGCTGGGAACAGACGCCAGTGCTATTTATCCTTTGTATGGCAATTGCAGCGCAACAGTGACTCTTCTTACCATAAAACAACTCCTGCTCGTAGGACCAGAAACTGCATGTGATTCAACTCCATTTAGGACTGGAAAAGAAAGGCTAGCTCGCCTTACAAGAAGCACACTCTGCTTTAGAGAAAAGAGCACTCTTCTACTCTACTGTGTTTCCTATAGGGCCAGAACAGTGAGATTACTCAGAACAAAAGAACTGTGCTTCCTACACACACCGCCATACTTAGTTCAATTCTGCTTAGGTACCTGACAAGAACAGTAGCTCCTCTTCAGACCAATACACTGTACTCCTGGAAAGAGACAACAGTGCTATTTGTCCTGTGTATGGCAATGGCAGCGCAATAGTGACTCTTCTTACCAGAAAACAACTCTTGCTCGTAGGACCAGAACCTGCATGTGATTCAACTCCATTTAGGACTGGGAAACAAACGCTAGCTCGCCTTACAAGAAACACACTCTGCTTTTGAGAAAAGAGCACTCTTCTACTCTACTGTGTTTCCTATAGGGCCAGAACAGTGAGCTTGCTCAGAACAAAAGAACTGTGCTTCCTACACACGGGCCATATCTAGTTCAACTCTGCTTAGGAAACTGACAAGAACAGTAGCTCCTCTTCAGTTCAATACACTGTACTTGCTGGGAACAGATGCGAATGCTATTTGCACTGTGTATGGCAATGGGAGTGCAATAGTGACTTTCCTCACCAGAAAAAAAACTCTTGCTCATAGGACCAGAAACTGCATGTGATTCCACTCCATTTAGGACTAGGAAACAATCGCTAGCTTGCCTTACAAGAAACACTCTCTGCTTTAGAGAAAAGAGCACACTTCGACTCTACTGTGTTTCCTACAGGGCCAGAACAGTGAGCTTGCCCAGAACAAAAGAACTGTGCTTCCTACACACACGGGTCATATCTAGTTCAACTCTGCTTAGGAAACTGACAAGAACAGTAGCTCTACTTCAGTTCGATACACTGTACTTGCTGGGAACAGATGTGAGTGCTATTTGCACTGTGTTTGGCAATGGGAGTGCAATAGTGACTTTCTTCCCCAGAAAACAACTCTTGCTCGTAGGACCAGAAACTGCATGGGATTCAACTCCATTTAGGACTGGGAAACAAATGCTAGCTCGCTTTACATGAAACACATTCTGCTTTTGAGAAAAGAGCTCTCTTCTACTCTACTGTGTTTCCTATGGGTCCGAAGATTGAGCTTGCTCAAAACAAAAGAACTGTGCTTCCTACACGAACGGCCATATCTAGTTCAACTCTGCTTAGGAAACTGACAAGAACAGTAGCTCCTCTTCAGTCCGATACACTGTACTTGCTGGGAACAGACGCGAGTGCTATTTGAACTGTGTATGGCAATGGGAGCGCAATAGTGACTTTCCTTACCGGAAAACAACTCTTGCTCGTATGACCAGAAACTGCATGTCATTCAACTCCATTTAGGACTGGGAAACAAACGCTAGCTTGCCTTACAAGAAACACACTCTGCTTTAGAGAAAAGAGCACTCTTCTACTCTACTGTGTTTCCTACGGGTTCCGAACAGTGAGCTTGCTCAGAACAAAAGAACTGTGCTTCCTACACACAAGAGCCATATCTAGTTCAACTCTGCTTAGGAAACTGACAAGAACAGTATCTCCTCGTCAGTCCAATACACTGTGCTTGCTGGGAACAGACGTGAGTGCTATTTGCACTGTGTATGACAATTGGAGCACAATAGTGCCTCGTCTTACCAGAAAACAACTCTTGCTCGTAGGACAAAAACTGCATGTGACTCAACTCCATTTAGGACTGGGAAACAAACTCTAGCTTGCCTTACAAGAAACACACTCTGCTTTTGAGAAAAGAGCACTCTTCTACTCTACTGTGTTTCCTATAGGGCCAGAACAGTGAGCTTGCTCAGAACAAAAGAACTGTGCTTCCTACTCACACGGGCCATATCTAGTTCAACTCTGCTTAGGAAACTGACAAAACAGTAGCTCCTCTTCAGTCCAATACACTGTACTTGCTGGGAACAGACGCGAGTGCTATTTGCACTGTGTATGGCAATGGGAGCTCAATAGTGACTTTCCTTACCGGAAAACAACTCTTGCTTGTAGGACCAGAAACTGCATTGATTCAACTCCATTTAGGACTGGGAAAAAAACGCTAGCTCGCCTTACAAGAAACACACTCTGCTTTTGAGAAAAGAGCACTCTTCAATTCTACTGTGTTTCCTATGTGTTCCAAACAGTGAGCTTGCTCAGAACAAAAAAACTGTGCTTCCTACACTCACGGCCATATCTAGTTCAACTCTGCTTAGGAACCTGACAAGAACAGTAGATCCTCTTCAGTACAATACAATGTACTTGCTGGGAACAGACGCGAGTGCTATTTGTCCTTTGTATGGCAATGGGAGCGCAATAGTGACTCTTCTTACCAGAAAACAACTCTTGCTCGTAGGACCAGAAACTGCATGTCATTCAATTCCATTTAGGACTGGGAAACAAACGCTAGCTCGCCTTACAAGAAACACACTCTGCTTTTGAGAAAAGAGCACTCTTCTACTCTACTGTGTTTCCTATGGTGTCCGAACAGTGAGCTTGCTCAGAACAAAAAAACCGTGCTTCCTACACACATGGTCCATATCTAGTTCAACTCTGCTTAGGAAACTGACAAGAACAGTAGCTCCTCTTCAGTCCAATACATTGTACTTGCTGGGAACAGACGCGAGTGTTATTTGCACTGTGTCTGGCAATGGGAGCGCAATAGTGACTTTCCTACCAGAAAACATTTCTTGCTCGTAGGACCACAAACTCCATGTGATTCAACGCCATTTAGGACTGGGAAACAAACGCTAGCGCTCCTTACAAGAAACACACTCTGCTTTAGAGAAAAGAGCACTCTTCTACTCTACTGTGTTTCCTATAGGGCCAGAACAGTGAGCTTGCTCAGAACAAAAGAACTGTGCTTCCTACACACACGGGCCATATCTAGTTCAACTCTGCTTAGGAAACTGACAAGAACAGTAGCTCCTCTTCAGTTCAATACACTGTACTTGCTGGGAACAGATGCGAATGCTATTTTTACTGTGTATGGTGATGGGAGTGCAATAGAGAATTTCCTTACCAGAAAAAAACTCTTGCTCGTAGTACCAGAAACTGCATGGGATTCCACTCCATTTAGGACTAGGAAACAATCGTCAGCTCGCCTTACAAGAAACACACTCTGCTTTAGAGAAAAGAGCACTCTTCTACTCTTCTGTGATTCCTATAAGGTCCGAACAGTGAGCTTGCTCAGAACAAAAAAACTGTGCTTCCTACACACACCGCCATACTTAGTTCAATTCTACTTAGGTACCTGACAAGAACAGTAGCTCCTCTTCAGTCCGATACACTGTACTGCTGGAAACAGACAACAGTGCTATTTGTCCTGTGTATGGCAATGGCAACGCAATAATGACTCTTCTTACCAGAAAACAACTCTTGCTCGTACGACCAGAAACTGCATGTCATTCAACTCCATTTAGGACTGGGAAACAAACGCTAGCTTGCCTTACAAGAAACACTCTCTGCTTTAGAGAAAAGAGCACACTTCGACTCTACTGTGATTCCTATAGGGCCAGAACAGTGAGCTTGCCCAGAACAAAAGAACTGTGCTTCCTACACACACGGGCCATATCTAGTTCAACTCTGCTTAGGAAACTGACAAGAACAGTAGCTCCTCTTCAGTTCAATACACTGTACTTGCTGGGAACAGATGCGAGTGCTATTTGCATTGTGTATGGCAATGGGAGCGCAATAGTGACTTTCATTTCCAGAAAACAACTCTTGCTCGTATGATCAGATATTGCATGTGATTCAACTCCATTGAGGACTGGGAAACAAACGCTAGCTTGCCTTACAAGAAACACACTCTGCTTTAGAGAAAAGAGCACTCTTCTACTCTACTGTGTTTCCTATAGGGCCAGAACAGTGAGCTTGCTCAGAAAAAAAGAACTATGCTTCCTACACACACGGGCCATATTTAGTTCAACTCTGCTTAGGAAACTGACAAGAACAGTAGCTCCTCTTCAGTCCGATACACTGTACTTGCTGGGAACAGATGCGAGTGCTATTTGCACTGTGGATGGCAATGGGAGCGCAATAGTGACTTTCCTTACCAGAAAACAACTCTTGCTCGTAGGACTAGAAACTGCACGTGATTCAACTCCATTTAGGACTGGGAAACAAATGCTAGCAAGCCTTACATGAAACACACTCTGCTTTTGAGAAAAGAGCACTCTTCTACTCTACTGAGTTCCCTATGGGGTCCGAACAGTGAGCTTGATCAGAACAAAAAAGCTGTGCTTCCTACACACACGGCCATATCTAGTTCAAATCTGCTTATAAACCTGACAAGAACAGTAGATCCTATTAAGTCCAATAAACTGTACTTGCTGGGAACAGACGCGAGTGCTATTTGTAATGTGTATGGCAATGGGAGTGCAATAGTGACTTTCTTTCCCAGAAAACAACTCTTGCTTGTAGGACCAGAAACTGCATATGATTCAACTCCATTTAGGACTAGGAAACAAACACAAGCTCGCCTTACAAGAAACACACTCTGCTTTAGAGAAAAGAGCACTCTTCTACTCTACTGTGTTTCCTAAAGGGCCAGAACAGTGAGCTTGCTCAGAACAAGGGAACTGTGCTTCCTACACACACAGGCCATATCTCGTTCAACTCTGCTTAGGAAACTGACAAGAACAGTAGCCTCTCTTCAGTCCGATACACTGTACTTGCTGGGAACAGACGCGAGTGCTATTTGCACTGTGTATGGCAATGGGAGCGCAATAGTGACTTTCCTTACCGGAAAACAACTCTTGCTTGTAGGACCAGAAACTGCATTGATTCAACTCCATTTAGGACTGGGAAACAAACGCTAGCTCGCCTTACAAGAAACACACTCTGCTTTTGAGAAAAGAGCACTCTTCAATTCTACTGTGTTTCCTATATGTTCCCAACAGTGAGCTTGCTCAGAACAAAAAAACTGTGCTTCCTAAACACACGGCCATATCTAGTTCAACTCTGCTTAGGAACCTGACAAGAACAGTAGATCCTCTTCAGTCCAATACACTGTACTTGCTGGGAACAGACGCCAGTGCTATTTGTCCTTTGTATGGCAATTGCAGCGCAACAGTGACTCTTCTTACCATAAAACAACTCTTGCTCGTAGGACGAGAAACTGCATGTGATTCAACTCCATTTAGGACTGGAAAAGAAAGGCTAGCTCGCCTTACAAGAAACACACTCTGCTTTAGAGAAAAGAGCACTCTTCTACTCTACTGTGTTTCCTATAGGGCCAGAACAGTGAGATTACTCAGAACAAAAGAACTGTGCTTCCTACACACACCGCCATACTTAGTTCAATTCTGCTTAGGTACCTGACAAGAACAGTAGCTCCTCTTCAGACCAATACACTGTACTCCTGGAAAGAGACAACAGTGCTATTTGTCCTGTGTATGGCAATGGCAGCGCAATAGTGACTCTTCTTACCAGAAAACAACTCTTGCTCATAGGACCAGAAACTGCATTGATTCAACTCCATTTAGGACTGGGAAACAAACGCTAGCTCGCCTTACAAGAAACACACTCTGCTTTTGAGAAAAGAGCACTCTTCTACTCTACTGTGTTTCCTATAGGGCCAGAACAGTGAGCTTGCTCAGAACAAAAGAACTGTGCTTCCTACACACACGGGCCATATCTAGTTCAACTCTGCTTACGAAACTGACAAGAACAGTAGATCCTCTTCTGTCCAATACACTGTACTTGCTGGGAACAGACGCCAGTGCTATTTGTCCTTTGTATGGCAATTGCAGCGCAACAGTGACTCTTCTTACCATAAAACAACTCCTGCTCGTAGGACCAGAAACTGCATGTGATTCAACTCCATTTAGGACTGGAAAAGAAAGGCTAGCTCGCCTTACAAGAAACACACTCTGCTTTAGAGAAAAGAGCACTCTTCTAATCTACTGTGTTTCCTATAGGGCCAGAACAGTGAGATTACTCAGAACAAAAGAACTGTGCTACCTACACACACCGCCATACTTAGTTCAATTCTGCTTAGGTACCTGACAAGAACAGCAGCTCCTCTTCAGACCAATACACTGTACTCCTGGAAAGAGACAACAGTGCTATTTGTCCTGTGTATGGCAATGGCAGCGCAATAGTGACTCTTCTTACCAGAAAACAACTCTTGCTCGTAGGACCAGAACCTGCATGTGATTCAACTCCATTTAGGACTGGGAAACAAACGCTAGCTCGCCTTACAAGAAACACACTCTGCTTTTGAGAAAAGAGCACTCTTCTACTCTACTGTGTTTCCTATAGGGCCAGAACTGTGAGCTTGCTCAGAACAAAAGAACTGTGCTTCCTACACACACGGGCCATATCTAGTTCAACTCTGCTTAGGAAACTGACAAGAACAGTAGCTCCTCTTCAGTTCAATACACTGTACTTGCTGGGAACAGATGCGAATGCTATTTGCACTGTGTATGGCAATGGGAGTGCAATAGTGACTTTCCTCACCAGAAAAAAAACTCTTGCTCATAGGACCAGAAACTGCTTGTGATTCCACTCCATTTACGACTAGGAAACAATCGCTAGCTTGCCTTACAAGAAACACTCTCTGCTTTAGAGAAAAGAGCACACTTCGACTCTACTGTGTTTCCTACAGGGCCAGAACACTGAGCTTGCCCAGAACAAAAGAACTGTGCTTCCTACACACACGGGTCATATCTAGTTCAACTCTGCTTAGGAAACTGACAAGAACAGTAGCTCTACTTCAGTTCGATACACTGTACTTGCTGGGAACAGATGTGAGTGCTATTTGCACTGTGTTTGGCAATGGGAGTGCAATAGTGACTTTCTTCCCCAGAAAACAACTCTTGCTCGTAGGACCAGAAACTGCATGGGATTCAACTCCATTTAGGACTGGGAAACAAATGTTAGCTCGCTTTACATGAAACACATTCTGCTTTTGAGAAAAGAGCTCTCTTCTACTCTACTGTGTTTCCTATGGGGTCCGAACATTGAGCTTGCTCAGAACAAAAGAACTGTGCTTCCTACACGAACGGCCATATCTAGTTCAACTCTGCTTAGGAAACTGAACAAGAACAGTAGCTCCTCTTCAGTCCGATACACTGTACTTGCTGGGAACAGACGCGAGTGCTATTTGAAGTGTGTATGGCAATGGGAGCCCAATAGTGACTTTCCTTACCAGAAAACAACTCTTGCTCGTATGACCAGAAACTGCATGTGATTCAACTCCATTTAGGACTGGGAAACAAACGCTAGCTTGCCTTACAAGAAACACACTCTGCTTTAGAGAAAAGAGCACTCTTCTACTCTACTGTGTTTCCTATAGGGCCAGAACAGTGAGCTTGCTCAGAACAAAAGAACTATGCTTCCTACACACACGGGCCATATTTAGTTCAACTCTGCTTAGGAAACAGACAAGAACAGTAGCTCCTCTTCAGTCCGATACACTGTACTTGCTGGGAACAGATGCGAGTGCTATTTGCACTGTGGATGGCAATGGGAGCGCAATAGTGACTTTCCTTACCAGAAAACAACTCTTGCTCGTAGGACCAGAAACTGCACGTGATTCAACTCCATTTAGGACTGGGAAACAAATGCTAGCAAGCCTTACATGAAACACACTCTGCTTTTGAGAAAAGTGCACTCTTCTACTCTACTGAGTTTCCTATGGGGTCCGAACAGTGAGCTTGATCAGAACAAAAAAGCTGTGCTTCCTACACACACGGCCATATCTAGTTCAAATCTGCTTATAAACCTGACAAGAACAGTAGATCCTATTAAGTCCAATAAACTGTACTTGCTGGGAACAGACGCGAGTGCTATTTGTAATGTGTATGGCAATGGGAGTGCAATAGTGACTTTCTTTCCCAGAAAACAACTCTTGCTCCTAGGACCAGAAACTGCATATGATTCAACTCCATTTAGGACTAGGAAACAAACACAAGCTCGCCTTACAAGAAACACACTCTGCTTTAGAGAAAAGAGCACTCTTCTACTCTACTGTGTTTCCTAAAGGGCCAGAACAGTGAGCTTGCTCAGAACAAGGGAACTGTGCTTCCTACACACACAGGCCATATCTCGTTCAACTCTGCTTAGGAAACTGACAAGAACAGTAGCTCCTCTTCAGTCCAATACACTGTACTTGCTGGAACAGACGCAAGTGCTATTTGCACTGTGTATGGCAATGGGAGCACAATAGTGACTTTCCTTACCAGAAAACAACCCTTGCTCGTAGGAACAGAAACTGCATGTAATTCAACTCCATTTAGGACTGGGAAACAAACGCTAGCTCGCCTTACAAGAAACACACTCTGCTTTTGAGAAAAGAGCACTCTTCTACTCTACTGTTTTCGTATAGGGCTAGAACAGTGAGCTTGCTCAGAACAAAAGAACTGTGCTTCCTTCACACGGGATATATCTAGTTCAACTCTGCTTAGGAAACTGACAAGAACAGTAGCTCCTCTTCAGTCCGATACACTGTAATTGCTGGGAACAGACGCGAGTGCTATTTGTAATGTGTATGGCAATGGGAGCACAATAGTGACTTTCCTTACCAGAAAACAACTCTTGCTCGTAGGACCAGAAACTGCATGTGATTCCACTCCATTTAGGACTAGGAAACAAATGCTAGATCGCCTTACAAGAAACACACTCTGCTTTTGAGAAAAGAGCACTGTTCTACTCTACTGTGTTTCCTAAGGGGTCCGAACAGTGAGCTTGCTCAGAACAAAAGAACTGTGCTTCCTACACACATGGACCATTTCTAGTTCAACTCTGCTTAGGAAACTGACAAGAACAGTAGCGCCTATTCAGTCCAATACACTGTACTTGCTGGGAACAGACGTGAGTGCTATTTGTACTTTGTATGGCATTTGGAGCGCAATAGTGACTCTTCTTACCAGAAAACAACTCTTGCTTGTAGGAACAAAAACTGCATGTGACTCAACTCCATTTAGGACTGGGAAACAAACACGAGCTCGCCTTATAAGAAACACACTCTGCTTTATAGAAAAGAGCACTCTTCTAATCTACTGTGTTTCCTATAGGGCCAGAACAGTGAGCTTGCTCACAACAAGAGAACTGTGCTTCCTCCACACACGGCCCATATCTCGTTCAACTCTGCTTAGGAAACTGACAAGAACAGTAGCTCCTCTTCAGTCCAATACACTGTACTTGCTGGGTACAGACTCGAGTGATATTTACACTGTGTATGGCAATGGGAACGCAATAGTGACTTTCCTTAACAGAAAACAACTCTTGCTCCTAGGACCCGAAACTGCATGTGATTCAACTCCATTTAGTACTAGGAAACAAATGCTAGCTCGCCTTACATGAAACACACTCTGCTTTTGAGCAAAGAGCACTCTTCTACTCTACTGTGTTTCCTACGGGGTCCGAACAGTGAGTTTGCTCAGAACAAAAGAACTGTGCTTCCTACACACAAGGGCCATATCTAGTTCAACTCTGCTTAGGAAACTGACAAGAACAGTAGCTCCTCTTCAGTCCAATACACTGTGCTTGCTGGGAACAGACGCGAGTGCTATTTGCACTGTGTATGTCAATTGGAGCACAATAGTGCCTCGTCTTACCAGAAAACAACTCTTGCTCGTAGGAACAAAAACTGCATGTGACTCAACTCCATTTAGGACTGGGAAACAAACTCTAGCTCGCCTTACAAGAAACACACTCTGCTTTTGAGAAAAGAGCACTCTTCTGCTCTTCTGTGATTCCTATGAGGTCCGAACAGTGAGCTTGCTCAGAACAAAAAAACTGTGCTTCCTACACACACCGCCATACTTAGTTCAATTCTACTTAGGTACCTGACAAGAACAGTAGCTCCTCTTCAGTCCGATACACTGTACTGCTGGAAACAGACAACAGTGCTATTTGTCCTGTGTATGGCAATGGCAGCGCAATAATGACTCTTCTTACCAGAAAACAACTCTTGCTCGTACGACCAGAAACTGCATGTCATTCAACTCCATTTAGCACTGGGAAACAAACGCTAGCTTGCCTTACAAGAAACACTCTCTGCTTTAGAGAAAAGAGCACACTTCGACTCTACTGTGTTTCCTATAGGGCCAGAACAGTGAACTTGCCCAGAACAAAAGAACTGTGCTTCCTACACACACGGGCCATATCTAGTTCAACTCTGCTTAGGAAACTGACAAGAAGAGTAGCTCCTCTTCAGTTCAATACACTGTACTTGCTGGGAGCAGATGTAAGTGCTATTTGCACTGTGTATGGCAATGGGAGTGCAATAGTGACTTTCTTCCACAGAAAACAACTCTTGCTCGTAGGACCAGAAACTGCATGTGATTCAACTCCATTTAGGACTGGGAAACAAATGCTAGCTCGCCTTACATGAAACACATTCTGCTTTTGAAAAAAGAGCACTCTTCTACTCTACTGTGTTTCCTATGGGGTCCAAACAGTGAGCTTGCTCAGAACAAAAGAACTGTGCTTCCTGCACGAACGGGCGATATCTACTTCAACTCTGCTTAGGAAACTGACATGAACAGTAGCTCCTCTTCAGTCCGATACACTGTACTTGCTGGGAACAGACGCGTGTGCTATTTGCACTGTGTATGGCAATGGGAGCGCAATAGTGACTTTCCTTACCGGAAAACAACTCTTGCTCGTAGGACCAGAAACTGCATGTCATTCAACTCCATTTAGGACTGGGAAACAAACGCTAACTTGCCTTACAAGAAACACTCTCTGCTTTAGAGAAAAGAGCACTCTTCTACTCTTCTGTGATTCCTATGAGGTCCGAACAGTGAGCTTGCTCAGAAAAAAAAAACTGTGCTTCCTACACACACCGCCATACTTAGTTCAATTCTGCTTAGGTACCTGACAAGAACAGTAGCTCCTCTTCAGTCCAATACACTGTACTGCTGGAAACAGACAACAGTGCTATTTGTCCTGTGTATGGCAATGGCAGCGCAATAGTGACTCTACTTACCAGAAAAAAACTCTTGCTCGTAGGACCAGAAACTGCATGTCATTCAACTCCATTTAGGACTGGGAAACAAACACTAGCTTGCCTTACAAGAAAAACTCTCTGCTTTAGAGAAAAGAGCACACTACGACTCTACTGTGTTTCCTACAGGGCCAGAACAGTGAGCTTGCCCAGAACAAAAGAACTGTGCTTCCTACACACACGGGCCATATCTAGTTCAACTCTGCTTAGGAAACTGACAAGAACAGTAGCTCCTCTTCAGTTCAATACACTGTACTTGCTGGGAACAGATGCGAGTGCTATTTGCACTGTGTATGGCAATGGGAGTGCAATACTGACTTTATTCCCCAACAAACAACTCTTGCTCGTAGGACCAGAAACTGCATGTGATTCAACTCCATTTAGGACTGGGAAACAAATGCTAGCTCGCTTTACATGAAACACATTCTGCTTTTGAGAAAAGAGCACTCTTCTACTCTACTGTGTTTCCTATGGGGTCCGAACAGTGAGCTTGCTCAGAACAAAAGAACTGTGCTTCGTACACGAACGGGCCATATCTAGTTCAACTCTGCTTAGGAAACTGACAAGAACAGTAGCTCCTCTTCAGTCCGATACACTGTACTTGCTGGGAACAGACGCGAGTGCTATTTGCACTGTGTATGGCAATGGGAGCGCAATAGTGACTTTCCTTACCGGAAAACAACTCTTGCTTGTAGGACAGAAACTGCATTGATTCAACTCCATTTAGGACTGGGAAACAAACGCTAGCTCGCCTTACAAGAAACACACTCTGCTTTTGAGAAAAGAGCACTCTTCAATTCTACTGTCTTCCTATGTGTTCCTAACAGTGAGCTTGCTCAGAACAAAAAAACTGTGCTTCCTACACACACGGCCATATCTAGTTCAACTCTGCTTAGGAACCTGACAAGAACAGTAGATCCTCTTCAGTCCAATACACTGTACTTGCTGGGAACAGACGCCAGTGCTATTTGTCCTTTGTATGGCAATTGCAGCGCAACAGTGACTCTTCTTACCATAAAACAACTCTTGCTCATAGGACGAGAAACTGCATGTGATTCAATTCCATTTAGGACTGGAAAAGAAAGGCTAGCTCGCCTTACCAGAAACACACTCTGCTTTAGAGAAAAGAGCACTCTTCTACTCTACTGTGTTTCCTATAGGGCCAGAACAGTGAGATTACTCAGAACAAAAGAACTGTGCTTCCTACACACACCGCCATACTTAGTTCAATTCTGCTTAGGTACCTGACAAGAACAGTAGCTCCTCTTCAGACCAATACACTGTACTCCTGGAAAGAGACAACAGTGCTATTTGTCCTGTGTATGGCAATGGCAGCACAATAGTGACTCTTCTTACCAGAAAACAACTCTTGCTCATAGGACCAGAAACTGCATTGATTCAACTCCATTTAGGACTGGGAAACAAACGCTAGCTCGCCTTACAAGAAACACACTCTGCTTTTGAGAAAAGAGCACTCTTCAATTCTACTGTGTTTCCTATGTGTTTCCAACAGTGAGCTTGCTCAGAACAAAAGAACTGTGCTTCCTACACACACGGGACATATCTCATTCAACTCTGCTTAGGTAGCTGACAAGAACAGTAGCTTCTCTTCAGTCCGATACACTGTTCTTGCTGGGAACAGACGCGAGTGCCATTTGTACTGTGTATGGCAATGGCAGCGCAACAGTGACTTTCCTTACCGGAAAACAACTCTTGCTCGTAGGACCAGAACCTGCATGTGATTCAACTCCATTTAGGACTTGGAAACAAACGCTAGCTCGCCTTACAAGAAACACACTCTGCTTTTGAGAAAAGAGCACTCTTCAACTCTACTGTGTTTCCTATAAGGCCAGAACAGTGAGCTTGCTCAGAACAAAAGAACTGTGCTTCCTACACACACAGACCATATCTAGTTCAACTCTGCTTAGGAAACTGACAAGAACAGTAGCTCCTCTTCAGTTCAATACACTGTACTTGCTGGGAACAGATGCGAATGCTATTTTCACTGTGTATGGCAATCTGAGTGCAATAGTGACTTTCCTCACCAGAAAAAAACTCTTGCTCATAGGACCAGAAACTGCATGTGATTCCACTCCATTTAGGACTAGGAAACAATCGCCAGCTCGCCTTACAAGAAACACACTCTGCTTTAGAGAAAAGAGCACTCTTCTACTCTTCTGTGATTCCTATGAGGTCCGAACAGTGAGCTTGCTCAGAACAAAAGAACTGTGCTTCCTACACGAACGGGCCATATCTACTTCAACTCTGCTTAGGAAACTGACAAGAACAGTAGCTCCTCTTCAGTCCGATACACTGTACTTGCTGGGAACAGACGCGAGTGCTATTTGCACTGTTTATGGCAATGGGAGCGCAATAGTGACTTTCCTTACTGGAAAACAACTCTTGCTCGTAGGACCAGAAACTGCATGTCATTCAACTCCATTTAGGACTGGGAAACAAACGCTAGCTTGCCTCACAAGAAACACTCTCTGCTTTAGAGAAAAGAGCACACTTCGACTCTACTGTGTTTCCTACAGGGCCAGAACAGTGAGCTTGCCCAGAACAAAAGAACTGTACTTCCTACACACACGGGCCATATCTAGTTCAACCCTGCTTAGGAAACTGACAAGAACAGTAGCTCCTCTTCAGTTCGATACACTGTACTTGCTGGGAACAGATGTGAGTGCTATTTGCACTGTGTATGGCAATGGGAGTGCAATAGTGACTTTCTTCCCCAGAAAACAACTCTTGTTCGTAGGACCAGAAACTGCATGGGATTCAACTCCATTTAGGACTGGGAAACAAATGCTAGCTCGCTTTACATGAAACACATTCTGCTTTTGAGAAAAGAGCACTCTTCTACTCTACTGTGTTTCCTATGGGGTCCGAACATTGAGCTTGCTCAGAACAAAAGAACTGTGCTTCCTACACGAACGGCCATATCTAGTTCAACTCTGCTTTGGAAACTGACAAGAGCAGTAGCTCCTCTTCAGTCCGATACACTGTACTTGCTGGGAACAGACGCGAGTGCTATTTGAACTGTGTATGGCAATGGGAGCGCAATAGTGACTTTCCTTACCGGAAAACAACTCTTGCTCGTAGGACCAGAAACTGCATGTCATTCAACTCCATTTAGGACTGGGAAACAAACGCTAGCTTGCCTTACAAGAAACACACTCTGCTTTAGAGAAAAGAGCACTCTTCTACTCTACTGTGTTTCCTATAGGGCCAGAACAGTGAGCTTGATCAGAACAAAAGAACTATGCTTCCTAGACACACGGGCCATATTTAGTTCAACTCTGCTTAGGAAACTGACAAGAACAGTAGCTCCTCTTCAGTCCGATACACTGTACTTGCTGGGAACAGACGCGAGTGCTATTTGTACTGTGGATGGCAATGGGAGCGCAATAGTGACTTTCCTTACCAGAAAACAACTCTTGCTCGTAGGACCAGAAACTGCATGTGATTCAACTCCATTTAGAACTGGGAAACAAATGCTAGCAAGCCTTACGTGAAACACACTCTGCTTTTGAGAAAAGAGCACTCTTCTACTCTACTGTGTTTCCTATGGGGTCCGAACAGTGAGCTTGCTCAGAACAAAAGAACTGTGCTTCCTACACACACGGGCCATATCTAGTTCAACTCTGCTTAGGAAACTGACAAGAACAGTAGCTCCTCTTCAGTCCAATACACTGTACTTGCGGGGAACAGTCGCCAGTGCTATTTGCACTGTGTATGGCAATTGGAGCACAATAGTGACTCGTCTTACCAGAAAACAAATCTTACTCGTAGGACAAAAAACGGCATGTGACTCAACTCCATTTAGGACTGGGAAACAAACGCTAGCTCGCCTTCCAAGAAACACACTCGGCTTTTGAGAAAAGGGCACTCTTCAATTCTACTGTGTTTCCTATGTGTTCCCAACAGTGAGCTTGCTCAGAACAATAAAACTGTGCTTCCTACACACACGGCCATATCTAGTTCAACTCTGCTTAGGAACCTGACAAGAACAGGAGATCCTCTGAGTCCAATACACTGTACTTGCTGGGAACAGACGCCAGTGCTATTTGTCCTGTGTATGGCAATGGCAGCGCAATAGTGACTCTTCTTACCAGAAAACAACTCTTGCTCGTAGGACCAGAAACTGCATGTGATTCAACTCCACTTAGGACTGGGAAGCAAACGCTAGCCTGCCTTACAAAAAACACACTCTGCTTTTGAGAAAAGAGCACTCTTCTACTCTACTGTGTTTCCTACGGGTTCCAAACAGTGACCTTTCTCAGAACAAAAGAACTGTGCTTCCTACACATACGGGACATATCTCGTTCAACTCTGCTTAGGAAACTGACAAGAACAGTAGCTTCTCTTCAGTCCGATACACTGTACTTGCTGGGAACAGACGCGTGTGCTATTTGCACTGTGTATGACCATGGGAGCACAATAGTGACTTTCCTTACCTGAAAACAACTCTTGCTCGTAGGACCAGAACCTGCATGTGATTCATCTCCATTTAGGACTGGGAAACAAACGCTAGCTCGCCTTACAAGAAACACACTCTGCTTTTGAGAAAAGAGCACTCTTCTACTCTACTGTGATTCCTACAGGGCCAGAAGAGTGAGCTTGCTCAGAACAAAACAAGTGTGCTTCCTACACACACGGCCATATCTAGTTCAACTCTGCTTAGGAACCTGACAAGAACAGTAGCTCCTCTTCAGTCCAATACACTGTACATGCTGGGAACAGACGCCAGTGCTATTTGCACTGTGTATGGCAATGGGAGTGCAATAGTGACTTTCCTCACCAGAAAAAAACTCTTGCTCATAGGACCAGAAACTGCATGTCATTCAACTCCATTTAGGACTAGGAAACAATCGCCAGTTCGCCTTACAAGAAACACACTCTGCTTTAGAGAAAAGAGCACTCTTCTACTCTTCTGTGATTCCTATGAGGTCCGAACAGTGAGCTTGCTCAGAACAAAAGAACTGTGCTTCCTACACGAACGGGCCATATCTACTTCAACTCTGCTTAGGAAACTGACAAGAACAGTAGCTCCTCTTCAGTCCGATACACTGTACTTGCTGGGAACAGACGCGAGTGCTATTTGCACTGTGTATGGCAATGGGAGCGCAATAGTGACTTTCCTTACCGGAAAACAACTCTTGCTCGTAGGACCAGAAACTGCATGTCATTCAACTCCATTTAGGACTGGGAAACAAACGCTAGCTTGCCTTACAAGAAACACTCTCTGCTTTAGAGAAAAGAGCACACTTCGACTCTACTGTGTTTCCTACAGGGCCAGAACAGTGAGCTTGCCCAGAACAAAAGAACTGTGCTTCCTACACACACGGGCCATATCTAGTTCAACTCTGCTTAGGAAACTGACAAGAACAGTAGCTCCTCTTAAGTTCGATACTCTGTACTTGCTGGGAACAGATGTGAGTGCTATTTGCACTGTGTATGGCAATGGGAGTGCAATACTGACTTTCTTCCCCAAAAAACAACTCTTGCTCGTAGGACCAGAAACTGCATGGGATTCAACTCCATTTAGTACTGGGAAATATATGCTAGCTCGCTTTACATGAAACACATTCTGCTTTTGAGAAAAGAGCACTCTTCTACTCTACTGTGTTTCCTATAGGGCCAGAACAGTGAGCTTGCTCAGAGCAAAAGAACTATGCTTCCTACACACACGGGCCATATCTCGTTCAACTCTGCTTAGGAAACTGACAAGAACAGTAGCTTCTCTTCAGTCCGATACACTGTACTTGCTGGGAACAGACGCGTGTGCTATTTGCACTGTGTATGACCATGGGAGCACAATAGTGACTTTCCTTACCAGAAAACAACTCTTGCTCGTAGGACCAGACCTGCATGTGATTCAACTCCATTTAGGACTGGGAAACAAACGCTAGCTCGCCTTACAAGAAACACACTCTGCTTTTGAGAAAAGAGCACTCTTCTACTCTGCTGTGATTCCTAAAGGGCCAGAAGCGTGAGCTTGCTCAGAACAAAAGAAGTGTGCTTCCTACACACACGGGCCATATCTAGTTCAACTCTGCTTAGGAAACTGACAAGAACAGTAGCTCCTCTTAAGTTCGATACTCTGTACTTGCTGGGAACAGATGTGAGTGCTATTTGCACTGTGTATGGCAATGGGAGTGCAATACTGACTTTCTTCCCCAAAAAACAACTCTTGCTCGTAGGACCAGAAACTGCATGGGATTCAACTCCATTTAGTACTGGGAAACATATGCTAGCTCGCTTTACATGAAACACATTCTGCTTTTGAGAAAAGAGCACTCTTCTACTCTACTGTGTTTCCTATAGGGCCAGAACAGTGAGCTTGCTCAGAGCAAAAGAACTATGCTTCCTACACACACGGGCCATATCTCGTTCAACTCTGCTTAGGAAACTGACAAGAACAGTAGCTTCTCTTCAGTCCGATACACTGTACTTGCTGGGAACAGACGCGTGTGCTATTTGCACTGTGTATGACCATGGGAGCACAATAGTGACTTTCCTTACCAGAAAACAACTCTTGCTCGTAGGACCAGACCTGCATGTGATTCAACTCCATTTAGGACTGGGAAACAAACGCTAGCTCGCCTTACAAGAAACACACTCTGCTTTTGAGAAAAGAGCACTCTTCTACTCTGCTGTGATTCCTAAAGGGCCAGAAGCGTGAGCTTGCTCAGAACAAAAGAAGTGTGCTTCCTACACACACGGCCATATCTATTTCAATTCTGCTTACGAACCTGACAAAAACAGTAGATCCTTTTCAGTCCAATACACTGTACTTGCTGGGAACTGACGCCAGTGCTATTTGTCCTGTGTATGGCAATGGCAGCGCAATATTGATTCTTCTTACCAGAAAACAACTCTTGCTCGTAGGACCAGAAAATGCATGGGATTCAACTCTATTTAGGACTGGGAAACAAACGCTTGCTGGTCTTAAAAGAAACACACTCTGCTTTAGAGAAAAGAGCACTCTTCTACTCTACTGTGTTTCCAATTAGGCCAGAACAATGAGCTTGCTCAGAACAAAAGAACTGTGCTTCCTAAACACGGGCCATATCTAGTTCAACACTGCTTAGGAAACTGACAAGAACAGTTGCTCCTCTTCAGTACGATACACTGTACTTGCTGGGAACAGACGCGAGTGCTATTTGCACTGTGTACGGCAATGGGAGCGCAATAGTGACTTTCCTCACCAGAAAACAACTCTTGCTGGTAGGACCAAAAACTGCATGTGATTCAACTCCATTTAGGACTGGGAAACAAATACCAGCTCGCCTTACATGAAACACATTCTGCTTTTGATAAAAGAGAACTCTTCTACTCTACTGTGTTTCCTATGGGGTCTGAACAGTGAGCTTGCTCAGAAAAAAAAACTGTGGTTCCTACACACACGGACCATATCTAGTTCAACTCTGCTTAGGAAACTGACAAGAACAGTAGCTCCTATTCAGTCCAATACACTGTACTTGCTGGGAACAGACGCGATTGCTATTTGTAATGTGTATGGCAATGGGAGTGCAATAGTGAGTTTCTTCCCCAGAAAACAACTCTTGCTCGTAGGACCAGAAACTGCATGTGATTCAACTCCACTTAGGACTGGGAAACAAACCCTAGTTCGCCTTACAAGAAACACGCTCTGCTTTTGAGAAAAGAGCACTCTTCTACTCTACTGTATTTCCTAAGGGGTCCGAACAGTGAGCTTGCTCAGAACAGAAGAACTTTGCTTCCTACACACACGGGCCATATCTAGTTCAACTCTGCTTAGGAAACTGACAAGAACAGTAGCTCCTCTTCAGTCCGATACACTGAACTCCTGGGAACAGACGCGAGTGCTATTTGCACTGTGGATGGCAATGGGAGCGCAATAGTGACTTTCCTTACCAGAAAACATCTCTTGCTCATAGGACCAGAAACTGCATGTGATTCAACTCCATTTAGGACTGGGAAACAAATGCTAGCTCGCCTTACATGAAACACACTCTGCTTTTGAGAAAAGAGCACTCTTCTACTCTACTGTGTTTCCTATGGGGTCCGAACAGTGAGCTTGCTCAGAACAAAAGAACTGTGCTTCCTACACACACGGGTCATATCTAGTTCAACTCTACTTAGGAAACAGACAAGAACAGTAGCTCCTCTTCAGTCCAATACACTGTTCTTGCGGGGTACAGCCGCCAGTGCTATTTGCACTGTGTATGGCATTTGGAGCACAATAGTTACTCGTCTTACCAGAAAACAAATCTTGCTCGTAGGACAAAAAAACTGCATGTGACTCAACTCCATTTAGGACTGGGAAACAAACGCTAGCTCGCCTTCCAAGAAAGACACTCTGCTTTTGAGAAAAGAGCACTCTTCAATTCTACTGTGTTTCCTCTGTGTTCCCAACAGTGAGCTTGCTCAGAACAAAAAAACTGTGCTTCCTACACCCACTGGCCATATCTAGTTCAACTCTGCTTAGGAAACTGACCAGAACAGTAGCTCCTCTTCAGTCCAAAACACTATACTTGCTGGGAACAGACACCAGTGCTATTTGCATTGTGTATGGCAATGGGAGCGCAATAGTGACTTTCATTTCCAGAAAACAACTCTTGCTCGTAGGATCAGATATTGCATGTGATTCAACTCCATTTAGGACTGGGAAACAAACTCTAGCTCGCATTACAAGAAACACACTCTGTTTTTGAGAAAAGAGCACTCTTCTACTCTACTGTGTTTCCAATAGGGCCAGAACAGTGAGCTTGCTCAGAACAAAAGAACTGTGCTTCCTACACACACGGGCCATATCTAGTTCAACTCTGCTTACGAAACTGACAAGAACAGTAGCTCCTCTTCAGTTCAATACACTGTACTTGCTGGGAACATATGTGAATGCTATTTTCACTGTGTATGGCAATGGGAGTGCAATAGTGACTTTCCTTACCAGAAAAAAACTCTTGCTCGTAGGACCAGAAACTGCATGTGATTCTACTCCATTTAGGACTAGGAAACAATCGTCAGCTTGCCTTACAAGAAACACACTCTGCTTTAGAGAAAAGAGCACACTTCTACTCTTCTGTGATTCCTATGAGGTCCGAACAGTGAGCTTGCTCAGAACAAAAAAACTGTGCTTCCTACACACACCGCCATACTTAGTTCAATTCTACTTAGGTACCTGACAAGAACAGTAGCTCCTCTTCAGTCCAATACACTGTACTGCTGGAAACAGACAACAGTGCTATTTGTCCTGTGTATGGCAATGGCAGCGCCATAATGACTCTTCTTACCAGAAAACAACTCTTGCTCGTACGACCAGAAACTGCATGTCATTCAACTCCATTTAGGACTGGGAAACAAACGCTAGCTTGCCTTACAAGAAACACTCTCTGCTTTAGAGAAAAGAGCACACTTCGACTCTACTGTGTTTCCTATAGGGCCAGAACAGTGAACTTGCCCAGAACAAAAGAACTGTGCTTCCTACACACACGGGCCATATCTAGTTCAACTCTGCTTAGGAAACTGACAAGAAGAGTAGCTCCTCTTCAGTTCAATACACTGTACTTGCTGGGAGCAGATGTAAGTGCTATTTGCACTGTGTATGGCAATGGGAGTGCAATAGTGACTTTCTTCCACAGAAAACAACTCTTGCTCGTAGGACCAGAAACTGCATGTGATTCAACTCCATTTAGGACTGGGAAACAAATGCTAGCTCGCCTTACATGAAACACATTCTGCTTTTGAGAAAAGAGCACTCTTCTACTCTACTGTGTTTCCTATGGGGTCCGAACAGTGAGCTTGCTCAGAACAAAAGAACTGTGCTTCCTGCACGAACGGGCGATATCTACTTCAACTCTGCTTAGGAAACTGACAAGAACAGTAGCTCCTCTTCAGTCCGATACACTGTACTTGCTGGGAACAGACGCGAGTGCTATTTGCACTGTGTATGGCAATGGGAGCACAATAGTGACTTTCCTTACCGGAAAACAACTCTTGCTCGTAGGACCAGAAACTGCATGTCATTCAACTCCATTTAGGACTGGGAAACAAACGCTAACTTGCCTTACAAGAAACACTCTCTGCTTTAGAGAAAAGAGCACTCTTCTACTTTTCTGTGATTCCTATGAGGTCCGAACAGTGAGCTTGCTCAGAAAAAAAAAAACTGTGCTTCCTACACACACCGCCATACTTAGTTCAATTCTGCTTAGGTACCTGACAAGAACAGTAGCTCCTCTTCAACCAATACACTGTACTGCTGGAAACAGACAACAGTGCTATTTGTCCTGTGTATGGCAATGGCAGCGCAATAGTGACTCTTCTTACCAGAAAACAACTCTTGCTCGTAGGACCAGAAACTGCATGTCATTCAACTCCATTTAGGACTGGGAAAGAAACACTAGCTTGCCTTACAAGAAAAACTCTCTGCTTTAGAGAAAAGAGCACACTTCGACTCTACTGTGTTTCCTACAGGGCCAGAACAGTGAGCTTGCCCAGAACAAAAGAACTGTGCTTCCTACACACACGGGCCATATCTAGTTCAACTCTGCTTAGGAAACTGACAAGAACAGTAGCTCCTCTTCAGTTCAATACACTGTACTTGCTGGGAACAGATGTGAGTGCTATTTGCACTGTGTATGGCAATGGGAGCGCAATAGTGACTTTCCTTACCGGAAAACAACTCTTGCTTGTAGGACCAGAAACTGCATTGATTCACCTCCATTTAGGACTGGGAAACAAACGCTAGCTCGCCTTACAAGAAACACACTCTGATTTTGAGAAAAGAGCACTCTTCAATTCTACTGTCTTCCTATGTGTTCCCAACAGTGAGCTTGCTCAGAACAAAAAAACTGTACTTCCTACACACACGGCCATATCTAGTTCAACTCTGCTTAGGAACCTGACAAGAACAGTAGATCCTCTTCAGTCCAATACACTGTACTTGCTGGGAACAGACGCCAGTGCTATTTGTCCTTTGTATGGCAATTGCAGCGCAACAGTGACTCTTCTTACCATAAAACAACTCTTGCTCATAGGACGAGAAACTGCATGTGATTCAACTCCATTTAGGACTGGAAAAGAAAGGCTAGCTCGCCTTACAAGAAACACACTCTGCTTTAGAGAAAAGAGCACTCTTCTACTCTACTGTGTTTCCTATAGGGCCAGAACAGTGAGATTACTCAGAACAAAAGAACTGTGCTTCCTACACACACCGCCATACTTAGTTCAATTCTGCTTAGGTACCTGACAAGAACAGTAGCTCCTCTTCAGACCAATACACTGTACTCCTGGAAAGAGACAACAGTGCTATTTGTCCTGTGTATGGCAATGGCAGCGCAATAGTGACTCTTCTTACCAGAAAACAACTCTTGCTCATAGGACCAGAAACTGCATTGATTCAACTCCATTTAGGACTGGGAAACAAACGCTAGCTTGCCTTACAAGAAACACACTCTGCTTTTGAAAAAAGAGCACTCTTCAATTCTACTGTGTTTCCTATGTGTTTCCAACAGTGAGCTTGCTCAGAACAAAAGAACTGTGCTTCCTACACACACGGGACATATCTCATTCAACTCTGCTTAGGTACCTGACAAGAACAGTAGCTTCTCTTCAGTCCGATACACTGTTCTTGCTGGGAACAGACGCGAGTGCCATTTGTACTGTGTATGGCAATGGCAGCGCAACAGTGACTTTCCTTACCGGAAAACAACTCTTGCTCGTAGGACCAGAACCTGCATGTGATTCAACTCCATTTAGGACTGGGAAACAAACGCTAGCTCGCCTTACAAGAAACACACTCTGCTTTAGAGAAAAGAGCACTCTTCTACTCTTCTGTGATTCCTATGAGGTCCGAACAGTGAGCTTGCTCAGAACAAAAGAACTGTGCTTCCTACACGAACGGGCCATATCTACTTCAACTCTGCTTAGGAAACTGACAAGAACAGTAGCTCCTCTTCAGTCCGATACACTGTACTGGCTGGGAACAGACGCGAGTGCTATTTGCACTGTGTATGGCAATGGGAGCGCAATAGTGACTTTCCTTACTGGAAAACAACTCTTGCTCGTAGGACCAGAAACTGCATGTCATTCAACTCCATTTAGGACTGGGAAACAAACGCTAGCTTGCCTCACAAGAAACACTCTCTGCTTTAGAGAAAAGAGCACACTTCGACTCTACTGTGTTTCCTACAGGGCCAGAACAGTGAGCTTGCCCAGAACAAAAGAACTGTACTTCCTACACACACGGGCCATATCTAGTTCAACCCTGCTTAGGAAACTGACAAGAACAGTAGCTCCTCTTCAGTTCGATACACTGTACTTGCTGGGAACAGATGTGAGTGCTATTTGCACTGTGTATGGCAATGGGAGTGCAATAGTGACTTTCTTCCCCAGAAAACAACTCTTGTTCGTAGGACCAGAAACTGCATGGGATTCAACTCCATTTAGGACTGGGTAACAAATGCTAGCTCGCTTTACATGAAACACATTCTGCTTTTGAGAAAAGAGCACTCTTCTACTCTACTGTGTTTCCTATGGGGTCCGAACATTGAGCTTGCTCAGAACAAAAGAACTGTGCTTCCTACACGAACGGCCATATCTAGTTCAACTCTGCTTTGGAAACTGACAAGAGCAGTAGCTCCTCTTCAGTCCGATACACTGTACTTGCTGGGAACAGACGCGAGTGCTATTTGAACTGTGTATGGCAATGGGAGCGCAATAGTGACTTTCCTTACCGGAAAACAACTCTTGCTCGTAGGACCAGAAACTGCATGTCATTCAACTCCATTTAGGACTGGGAAACAAACGCTACCTTGCCTTACAAGAAACACACTCTGCTTTAGAGAAAAGAGCACTCTTCTACTCTACTGTGTTTCCTATAGGGCCAGAACAGTGAGCTTGCTCAGAACAAAAGAACTATGCTTCCTACACACACGGGCCATATTTAGTTCAACTCTGCTTAGGAAACTGACAAGAACAGTAGCTCCTCTTCAGTCCGATACACTGTACTTGCTGGGAACAGACGCGAGTGCTATTTGTACTGTGGATGGCAATGGGAGCGCAATAGTGACTTTCCTTACCAGAAAACAACTCTTGCTCGTAGGACCAGAAACTGCATGTGATTCAACTCCATTTAGAACTGGGAAACAAATGCTAGCAAGCCTTACATGAAACACACTCTGCTTTTGAGAAAAGAGCACTCTCCTACTCTACTGTGTTTCCTATGGGGTCCGAACAGTGAGCTTGCTCAGAACAAAAGAACTGTGCTTCCTACACACACGGGCCATATCTAGTTCAACTCTGCTTAGGAAACTGACAAGAACAGTAGCTCCTCTTCAGTCCAATACACTGTACTTGCGGGGAACAGTCGCCAGTGCTATTTGCACTGTGTATGGCAATTGGAGCACAATAGTGACTCGTCTTACCAGAAAACAAATCTTACTCGTAGGACAAAAAACGGCATGTGACTCAACTCCATTTAGGACTGGGAAACAAACGCTAGCTCGCCTTCCAAGAAACACACTCGGCTTTTGAGAAAAGGGCACTCTTCAATTCTACTGTGTTTCCTATGTGTTCCCAACAGTGAGCTTGCTCAGAACAATAAAACTGTGCTTCCTACACACACGGCCATATCTAGTTCAACTCTGCTTAGGAACCTGACAAGAACAGGAGATCCTCTGAGTCCAATACACTGTACTTGCTGGGAACAGACGCCAGTGATATTTGTCCTGTGTATGGCAATGGCAGCGCAATAGTGACTCTTCTTACCAGAAAACAACTCTTGCTCGTAGGACCAGAACCTGCATGTGATTCAACTCCACTTAGGACTGGGAAGCAAACGCTAGCCTGCCTTACAAAAAACACACTCTGCTTTTGAGAAAAGAGCACTCTTCTACTCTACTGTGTTTCCTACGGGTTCCAAACAGTGACCTTTCTCAGAACAAAAGAACTGTGCTTCCTACACATACGGGACATATCTCGTTCAACTCTGCTTAGGAAACTGACAAGAACAGTAGCTTCTCTTCAGTCCGATACACTGTACTTGCTGGGAACAGACGCGTGTGCTATTTGCACTGTGTATGACCATGGGAGCACAATAGTGACTTTCCTTACCTGAAAACAACTCTTGCTCGTAGGACCAGAACCTGCATGTGATTCATCTCCATTTAGGACTGGGAAACAAACGCTAGCTCGCCTTACAAGAAACACACTCTGCTTTTGAGAAAAGAGCACTCTTCTACTCTACTGTGATTCCTACAGGGCCAGAAGAGTGAGCTTGCTTAGAACAAAAGAAGTGTGCTTCCTACACACACGGCCATATCTAGTTCAACTCTGCTTAGGAACCTGACAAGAACAGTAGATCCTCTTCAGTCCAATACACTGTACATGCTGGGAACAGACGCCAGTGCTATTTGCACTGTGTATGGCAATGGGAGTGCAATAGTGACTTTCCTCACCAGAAAAAATCTCTTGCTCATAGGACCAGAAACTGCATGTCATTCAACTCCATTTAGGACTAGGAAACAAACGCTAGCTCGCCTTACAAGAAACACACTCTGCTTTTGAGAAAAGAGCACTCTTCTACTCTGCTGTGATTCCTAAAGGGCCAGAAGCGTGAGCTTGCTCAGAACAAAAGAAGTGTGCTTCCTACACACACGGCCATATCTATTTCAATTCTGCTTACGAACCTGACAAAAACAGTAGATCCTTTTCAGTCCAATACACTGTACTTGCTGGGAACTGACGCCAGTGCTATTTGTCCTGTGTATGGCAATGGCAGCGCAATATTGATTCTTCTTACCAGAAAACAACTCTTGCTCGTAGGACCAGAAAATGCATGGGATTCAACTCCATTTAGGACTGGGAAACAAATGCTAGCTCGCCTTACATGAAACACACTCTGCTTTTGAGAAAAGAGCACTCTTCTACTCTACTGTGTTTCCTATGGGGTCCGAACAGTGAGCTTGCTCAGAACAAAAGAACTGTGCTTCCTACACACACGGGTCATATCTAGTTCAACTCTGCTTAGGAAACTGACAAGAACAGTAGCTCCTCTTCAGTCCAATTCACTGTTCTTGCGGGGTACAGCCGCCAGTGCTATTTGCACTGTGTATGGCATTTGGAGCACAATAGTTACTCGTCTTACCAGAAAACAAATCTTGCTCGTAGGACAAAAAAACTGCATGTGACTCAACTCCATTTAGGACTGGGAAACAAACGCTAGCTCGCCTTCCAAGAAAGACACTCTGCTTTTGAGAAAAGAGCACTCTTCAATTCTACTGTGTTTCCTCTGTGTTCCCAACAGTGAGCTTGCTCAGAACAAAAAAACTGTGCTTCCTACACCCACTGGCCATATCTAGTTCAACTCTGCTTAGGAAACTGACCAGAACAGTAGCTCCTCTTCAGTCCAAAACACTATACTTGCTGGGAACAGACACCAGTGCTATTTGCATTGTGTATGGCAATGGGAGCGCAATAGTGACTTTCATTTCCAGAAAACAACTCTTGCTCGTAGGATCAGATATTGCATGTGATTCAACTCCATTGAGGACTGGGAAAGAAATGCTAGCTCGCATTACAAGAAACACACTCTGCTTTAGAGAAAAGAGCACTCTTCTACTCTACTGTGTTTACTATGGGGTCCGAACAGTGAGCTTGATCAGAACAAAAAAACTGTGCTTCCTACACACACGGTCATATCTAGTTCAAATCTGCTTATAAACCTGACAAGAACAGTAGATCCTATTCAGTCCAATACACTGTACTTGCTGGGAAGAGACGCGAGTGCTATTTGTAATGTGTATGGCAATGGGAATGCAATAGTGACTTTCTTTCCCAGAAAACAACTCTTGCTCGTAGGACCAGAAACTGCATATGATTCAACTTCATTTAGGACTAGGAAACAAACACAAGCTCGCCATACAAGAAACACACTCTGCTTTAGAGAAAAGAGCACTCTTCTACTCTACTGTGTTTCCTATAGGGCCAGAACAGTGAGCTTGCTCAGAACAAGGGAACTGAGCTTCCTACACACACAGGCCATATCTCGTTCAACTCTGCTTAAAAAACTGACAAGAACAGTAGCTCCTCTTCAGTCCAATACACTGTACTTGCTGGAAGAGACGCGAGTGCTATTTGCACTGTGTATGGCAATGGGAGCGCAATAGTGACTTTCCCTAACAGAAAACAACCCTTGCTCGTAGGAACAGAAACTGCATGTGATTCAACTCCATTTAGGACTGGGAAACAAACGCTAGCTCGCCTTACAAGAAACACACTCTGCTTTTGAGAAAAGAGCACTCTTCTACTCTACTGTGTTTCGTATAAGGCTAGAACAGTGAGCTTGCTCAGAACAAAAGAACTGTGCTTCCTTCACATGGGATATATCTAGTTCAACTCTGCTTAGGAAACTGACAAGAACAGTAGCTCCTCTTCAGTCCGATACACTGTAATTGCTGGGAACAGACGCGAGTGCTATTTGTAATGTGCATGGCAATGGGAGCACAATAGTGACTTTCCTTACCAGAAAACAACTCTTGCTCGTAGGACCAGAAACTGCATGTGATTCAACTCCATTTAGGACTAGGAAACAAATGCTAGATCGCCTTACAAGAAACACACTCTGCTTTTGAGAAAAGAGCACTGTTCTACTCTACTGTGTTTCCTAATGGGTCCGAACAGTGAGCTTGCTCAGAACAAAAGAACTGTGCTTCCTACACACATGGACCATATCTAGTTCAACTCTGCTTAGGAAACTGACAAGAACAGTAGCTCCTCTTCAGTTCGATACACTGTACTTGCTGGGAACAGATGTGAGTGCTATTTGCATTGTGTATGGCAATGGGCGTGCAATAGTGACTTTCTTCCCCAGAAAACAACTCTTGCTCGTAGGACCAGAAACTGCATGTCATTCAACTCCATTTAGGACTGGGAAACAAACACTAGCTTGCCTTACAAGAAAAACTCTCTGCTTTAGAGAAAAGAGCACACTTCGACTCTACTGTGTTTCCTACAGGGCCAGAACAGTGAGCTTGCCCAGAACAAAAGAACTGTGCTTCCTACACACACGGGCCATATCTAGTTCAACTCTGCTTAGGAAACTGACAAGAACAGTAGCTCCTCTTCAGTTCAATACACTGTACTTGCTGGGAACAGACGCGAGTGCTATTTGCACTGTGTATGGCAATGGGAGCGCAATAGTGACTTTCCTTACCGGAAAACAACTCTTGCTTGTAGGACCAGAAACTGCATTGATTCACCTCCATTTAGGACTGGGAAACAAACGCTAGCTCGCCTTACAAGAAACACACTCTGATTTTGAGAAAAGAGCACTCTTCAATTCTACTGTCTTCCTATGTGTTCCCAACAGTGAGCTTGCTCAGAACAAAAAAACTGTACTTCCTACACACACGGCCATATCTAGTTCAACTCTGCTTAGGAACCTGACAAGAACAGTAGATCCTCTTCAGTCCAATACACTGTACTTGCTGGGAACAGACGCCAGTGCTATTTGTCCTTTGTATGGCAATTGCAGCGCAACAGTGACTCTTCTTACCATAAAACAACTCTTGCTCATAGGACGAGAAACTGCATGTGATTCAACTCCATTTAGGACTGGAAAAGAAAGGCTAGCTCGCCTTACAAGAAACACACTCTGCTTTAGAGAAAAGAGCACTCTTCTACTCTACTGTGTTTCCTATAGGGCCAGAACAGTGAGATTACTCAGAACAAAAGAACTGTGCTTCCTACACACACCGCCATACTTAGTTCAATTCTGCTTAGGTACCTGACAAGAACAGTAGCTCCTCTTCAGACCAATACACTGTACTCCTGGAAAGAGACAACAGTGCTATTTGTCCTGTGTATGGCAATGGCAGCGCAATAGTGACTCTTCTTACCAGAAAACAACTCTTGCTCATAGGACCAGAAACTGCATTGATTCAACTCCATTTAGGACTGGGAAACAAACGCTAGCTCGCCTTACAAGAAACACACTCTGCTTTTGAAAAAAGAGCACTCTTCAATTCTACTGTGTTTCCTATGTGTTTCCAACAGTGAGCTTGCTCAGAACAAAAGAACTGTGCTTCCTACACACACGGGACATATCTCATTCAACTCTGCTTAGGTACCTGACAAGAACAGTAGCTTCTCTTCAGTCCGATACACTGTTCTTGCTGGGAACAGACGCGAGTGCCATTTGTACTGTGTATGGCAATGGCAGCGCAACAGTGACTTTCCTTACCGGAAAACAACTCTTGCTCGTAGGACCAGAACCTGCATGTGATTCAACTCCATTTAGGACTGGGAAACAAACGCTAGCTCGCCTTACAAGAAACACACTCTGCTTTAGAGAAAAGAGCACTCTTCTACTCTTCTGTGATTCCTATGAGGTCCGAACAGTGAGCTTGCTCAGAACAAAAGAACTGTGCTTCCTACACGAACGGGCCATATCTACTTCAACTCTGCTTAGGAAACTGACAAGAACAGTAGCTCCTCTTCAGTCCGATACACTGTACTGGCTGGGAACAGACGCGAGTGCTATTTGCACTGTGTATGGCAATGGGAGCGCAATAGTGACTTTCCTTACTGGAAAACAACTCTTGCTCGTAGGACCAGAAACTGCATGTCATTCAACTCCATTTAGGACTGGGAAACAAACGCTAGCTTGCCTCACAAGAAACACTCTCTGCTTTAGAGAAAAGAGCACACTTCGACTCTACTGTGTTTCCTACAGGGCCAGAACAGTGAGCTTGCCCAGAACAAAAGAACTGTACTTCCTACACACACGGGCCATATCTAGTTCAACCCTGCTTAGGAAACTGACAAGAACAGTAGCTCCTCTTCAGTTCGATACACTGTACTTGCTGGGAACAGATGTGAGTGCTATTTGCACTGTGTATGGCAATGGGAGTGCAATAGTGACTTTCTTCCCCAGAAAACAACTCTTGTTCGTAGGACCAGAAACTGCATGGGATTCAACTCCATTTAGGACTGGGAAACAAATGCTAGCTCGCTTTACATGAAACACATTCTGCTTTTGAGAAAAGAGCACTCTTCTACTCTACTGTGTTTCCTATGGGGTCCGAACATTGAGCTTGCTCAGAACAAAAGAACTGTGCTTCCTACACGAACGGCCATATCTAGTTCAACTCTGCTTTGGAAACTGACAAGAGCAGTAGCTCCTCTTCAGTCCGATACACTGTACTTGCTGGGAACAGACGCGAGTGCTATTTGAACTGTGTATGGCAATGGGAGCGCAATAGTGACTTTCCTTACCGGAAAACAACTCTTGCTCGTAGGACCAGAAACTGCATGTCATTCAACTCCATTTAGGACTGGGAAACAAACGCTACCTTGCCTTACAAGAAACACACTCTGCTTTAGAGAAAAGAGCACTCTTCTACTCTACTGTGTTTCCTATAGGGCCAGAACAGTGAGCTTGCTCAGAACAAAAGAACTATGCTTCCTACACACACGGGCCATATTTAGTTCAACTCTGCTTAGGAAACTGACAAGAACAGTAGCTCCTCTTCAGTCCGATACACTGTACTTGCTGGGAACAGACGCGAGTGCTATTTGTACTGTGGATGGCAATGGGAGCGCAATAGTGACTTTCCTTACCAGAAAACAACTCTTGCTCGTAGGACCAGAAACTGCATGTGATTCAACTCCATTTAGAACTGGGAAACAAATGCTAGCAAGCCTTACATGAAACACACTCTGCTTTTGAGAAAAGAGCACTCTCCTACTCTACTGTGTTTCCTATGGGGTCCGAACAGTGAGCTTGCTCAGAACAAAAGAACTGTGCTTCCTACACACACGGGCCATATCTAGTTCAACTCTGCTTAGGAAACTGACAAGAACAGTAGCTCCTCTTCAGTCCAATACACTGTACTTGCGGGGAACAGTCGCCAGTGCTATTTGCACTGTGTATGGCAATTGGAGCACAATAGTGACTCGTCTTACCAGAAAACAAATCTTACTCGTAGGACAAAAAACGGCATGTGACTCAACTCCATTTAGGACTGGGAAACAAACGCTAGCTCGCCTTCCAAGAAACACACTCGGCTTTTGAGAAAAGGGCACTCTTCAATTCTACTGTGTTTCCTATGTGTTCCCAACAGTGAGCTTGCTCAGAACAATAAAACTGTGCTTCCTACACACACGGCCATATCTAGTTCAACTCTGCTTAGGAACCTGACAAGAACAGGAGATCCTCTGAGTCAATACACTGTACTTGCTGGGAACAGACGCCAGTGCTATTTGTCCTGTGTATGGCAATGGCAGCGCAATAGTGACTCTTCTTACCAGAAAACAACTCTTGCTCGTAGGACCAGAAACTGCATGTGATTCAACTCCACTTAGGACTGGGAAGCAAACGCTAGCCTGCCTTACAAAAAACACACTCTGCTTTTGAGAAAAGAGCACTCTTCTACTCTACTGTGTTTCCTACGGGTTCCAAACAGTGACCTTTCTCAGAACAAAAGAACTGTGCTTCCTACACATACGGGACATATCTCGTTCAACTCTGCTTAGGAAACTGACAAGAACAGTAGCTTCTCTTCAGTCCGATACACTGTACTTGCTGGGAACAGACGCGTGTGCTATTTGCACTGTGTATGACCATGGGAGCACAATAGTGACTTTCCTTACCTGAAAACAACTCTTGCTCGTAGGACCAGAACCTGCATGTGATTCATCTCCATTTAGGACTGGGAAACAAACGCTAGCTCGCCTTACAAGAAACACACTCTGCTTTTGAGAAAAGAGCACTCTTCTACTCTACTGTGATTCCTACAGGGCCAGAAGAGTGAGCTTGCTTAGAACAAAAGAAGTGTGCTTCCTACACACACGGCCATATCTAGTTCAACTCTGCTTAGGAACCTGACAAGAACAGTAGATCCTCTTCAGTCCAATACACTGTACATGCTGGGAACAGACGCCAGTGCTATTTGCACTGTGTATGGCAATGGGAGTGCAATAGTGACTTTCCTCACCAGAAAAAATCTCTTGCTCATAGGACCAGAAACTGCATGTCATTCAACTCCATTTAGGACTAGGAAACAAACGCTAGCTCGCCTTACAAGAAACACACTCTGCTTTTGAGAAAAGAGCACTCTTCTACTCTGCTGTGATTCCTAAAGGGCCAGAAGCGTGAGCTTGCTCAGAACAAAAGAAGTGTGCTTCCTACACACACGGCCATATCTATTTCAATTCTGCTTACGAACCTGACAAAAACAGTAGATCCTTTTCAGTCCAATACACTGTACTTGCTGGGAACTGACGCCAGTGCTATTTGTCCTGTGTATGGCAATGGCAGCGCAATATTGATTCTTCTTACCAGAAAACAACTCTTGCTCGTAGGACCAGAAAATGCATGGGATTCAACTCCATTTAGGACTGGGAAACAAATGCTAGCTTGCCTTACATGAAACACACTCTGCTTTTGAGAAAAGAGCACTCTTCTACTCTACTGTGTTTCCTATGGGGTCCGAACAGTGAGCTTGCTCAGAACAAAAGAACTGTGCTTCCTACACACACGGGTCATATCTAGTTCAACTCTGCTTAGGAAACTGACAAGAACAGTAGCTCCTCTTCAGTCCAATACACTGTTCTTGCGGGGTACAGCCGCCAGTGCTATTTGCACTGTGTATGGCATTTGGAGCACAATAGTTACTCGTCTTACCAGAAAACAAATCTTGCTCGTAGGACAAAAAAACTGCATGTGACTCAACTCCATTTAGGACTGGGAAACAAACGCTAGCTCGCCTTCCAAGAAAGACACTCTGCTTTTGAGAAAAGAGCACTCTTCAATTCTACTGTGTTTCCTCTGTGTTCCCAACAGTGAGCTTGCTCAGAACAAAAAAACTGTGCTTCCTACACCCACTGGCCATATCTAGTTCAACTCTGCTTAGGAAACTGACCAGAACAGTAGCTCCTCTTCAGTCCAAAACACTATACTTGCTGGGAACAGACACCAGTGCTATTTGCATTGTGTATGGCAATGGGAGCGCAATAGTGACTTTCATTTCCAGAAAACAACTCTTGCTCGTAGGATCAGATATTGCATGTGATTCAACTCCATTGAGGACTGGGAAACAAATGCTAGCTCGCATTACAAGAAACACACTCTGCTTTAGAGAAAAGAGCACTCTTCTACTCTACTGTGTTTACTATGGGGTCCGAACAGTGAGCTTGATCAGAACAAAAAAACTGTGCTTCCTACACACACGGTCATATCTAGTTCAAATCTGCTTATAAACCTGACAAGAACAGTAGATCCTATTCAGTCCAATACACTGTACTTGCTGGGAAGAGACGCGAGTGCTATTTGTAATGTGTATGGCAATGGGAATGCAATAGTGACTTTCTTTCCCAGAAAACAACTCTTGCTCGTAGGACCAGAAACTGCATATGATTCAACTTCATTTAGGACTAGGAAACAAACACAAGCTCGCCATACAAGAAACACACTCTGCTTTAGAGAAAAGAGCACTCTTCTACTCTACTGTGTTTCCTATAGGGCCAGAACAGTGAGCTTGCTCAGAACAAGGGAACTGAGCTTCCTACACACACAGGCCATATCTCGTTCAACTCTGCTTAAAAAACTGACAAGAACAGTAGCTCCTCTTCAGTCCAATACACTGTACTTGCTGGAAGAGACGCGAGTGCTATTTGCACTGTGTATGGCAATGGGAGCGCAATAGTGACTTTCCCTAACAGAAAACAACCCTTGCTCGTAGGAACAGAAACTGCATGTGATTCAACTCCATTTAGGACTGGGAAACAAACGCTAGCTCGCCTTACAAGAAACACACTCTGCTTTTGAGAAAAGAGCACTCTTCTACTCTACTGTGTTTCGTATAAGGCTAGAACAGTGAGCTTGCTCAGAACAAAAGAACTGTGCTTCCTTCACATGGGATATATCTAGTTCAACTCTGCTTAGGAAACTGACAAGAACAGTAGCTCCTCTTCAGTCCGATACACTGTAATTGCTGGGAACAGACGCGAGTGCTATTTGTAATGTGCATGGCAATGGGAGCACAATAGTGACTTTCCTTACCAGAAAACAACTCTTGCTCGTAGGACCAGAAACTGCATGTGATTCAACTCCATTTAGAACTAGGAAACAAATGCTAGATCGCCTTACAAGAAACACACTCTGCTTTTGAGAAAAGAGCACTGTTCTACTCTACTGTGTTTCCTAATGGGTCCGAACAGTGAGCTTGCTCAGAACAAAAGAACTGTGCTTCCTACACACATGGACCATATCTAGTTCAACTCTGCTTAGGAAACTGACAAGAACAGTAGCTCCTCTTCAGTTCGATACACTGTACTTGCTGGGAACAGATGTGAGTGCTATTTGCATTGTGTATGGCAATGGGCGTGCAATAGTGACTTTCTTCCCCAGAAAACAACTCTTGCTCGTAGGACCAGAAACTGCATGTCATTCAACTCCATTTAGGACTGGGAAACAAACACTAGCTTGCCTTACAAGAAAAACTCTCTGCTTTAGAGAAAAGAGCACACTTCGACTCTACTGTGTTTCCTACAGGGCCAGAACAGTGAGCTTGCCCAGAACAAAAGAACTGTGCTTCCTACACACACGGGCCATATCTAGTTCAACTCTGCTTAGGAAACTGACAAGAACAGTAGCTCCTCTTCAGTTCAATACACTGTACTTGCTGGGAACAGACGCGAGTGCTATTTGCACTGTGTATGGCAATGGGAGCGCAATAGTGACTTTCCTTACCGGAAAACAACTCTTGCTTGTAGGACCAGAAACTGCATTGATTCACCTCCATTTAGGACTGGGAAACAAACGCTAGCTCGCCTTACAAGAAACACACTCTGATTTTGAGAAAAGAGCACTCTTCAATTCTACTGTCTTCCTATGTGTTCCCAACAGTGAGCTTGCTCAGAACAAAAAAACTGTACTTCCTACACACACGGCCATATCTAGTTCAACTCTGCTTAGGAACCTGACAAGAACAGTAGATCCTCTTCAGTCCAATACACTGTACTTGCTGGGAACAGACGCCAGTGCTATTTGTCCTTTGTATGGCAATTGCAGCGCAACAGTGACTCTTCTTACCATAAAACAACTCTTGCTCATAGGACGAGAAACTGCATGTGATTCAACTCCATTTAGGACTGGAAAAGAAAGGCTAGCTCGCCTTACAAGAAACACACTCTGCTTTAGAGAAAAGAGCACTCTTCTACTCTACTGTGTTTCCTATAGGGCCAGAACAGTGAGATTACTCAGAACAAAAGAACTGTGCTTCCTACACACACCGCCATACTTAGTTCAATTCTGCTTAGGTACCTGACAAGAACAGTAGCTCCTCTTCAGACCAATACACTGTACTCCTGGAAAGAGACAACAGTGCTATTTGTCCTGTGTATGGCAATGGCAGCGCAATAGTGACTCTTCTTACCAGAAAACAACTCTTGCTCATAGGACCAGAAACTGCATTGATTCAACTCCATTTAGGACTGGGAAACAAACGCTAGCTCGCCTTACAAGAAACACACTCTGCTTTTGAAAAAAGAGCACTCTTCAATTCTACTGTGTTTCCTATGTGTTTCCAACAGTGAGCTTGCTCAGAACAAAAGAACTGTGCTTCCTACACACACGGGACATATCTCATTCAACTCTGCTTAGATACCTGACAAGAACAGTAGCTTCTCTTCAGTCCGATACACTGTTCTTGCTGGGAACAGACGCGAGTGCCATTTGTACTGTGTATGGCAATGGCAGCGCAACAGTGACTTTCCTTACCGGAAAACAACTCTTGCTCGTAGGACCAGAACCTGCATGTGATTCAACTCCATTTAGGACTGGGAAACAAACGCTAGCTCGCCTTACAAGAAACACACTCTGCTTTAGAGAAAAGAGCACTCTTCTACTCTACTGTGTTTCCTATGGGGTCCGAACATTGAGCTTGCTCAGAACAAAAGAACTGTGCTTCCTACACGAACGGCCATATCTAGTTCAACTCTGCTTTGGAAACTGACAAGAGCAGTAGCTCCTCTTCAGTCCGATACACTGTACTTGCTGGGAACAGACGCGAGTGCTATTTGAACTGTGTATGGCAATGGGAGCGCAATAGTGACTTTCCTTACCGGAAAACAACTCTTGCTCGTAGGACCAGAAACTGCATGTCATTCAACTCCATTTAGGACTGGGAAACAAACGCTACCTTGCCTTACAAGAAACACACTCTGCTTTAGAGAAAAGAGCACTCTTCTACTCTACTGTGTTTCCTATAGGGCCAGAACAGTGAGCTTGCTCAGAACAAAAGAACTATGCTTCCTACACACACGGGCCATATTTAGTTCAACTCTGCTTAGGAAACTGACAAGAACAGTAGCTCCTCTTCAGTCCGATACACTGTACTTGCTGGGAACAGACGCGAGTGCTATTTGTACTGTGGATGGCAATGGGAGCGCAATAGTGACTTTCCTTACCAGAAAACAACTCTTGCTCGTAGGACCAGAAACTGCATGTGATTCAACTCCATTTAGAACTGGGAAACAAATGCTAGCAAGCCTTACATGAAACACACTCTGCTTTTGAGAAAAGAGCACTCTCCTACTCTACTGTGTTTCCTATGGGGTCCGAACAGTGAGCTTGCTCAGAACAAAAGAACTGTGCTTCCTACACACACGGGCCATATCTAGTTCAACTCTGCTTAGGAAACTGACAAGAACAGTAGCTCCTCTTCAGTCCAATACACTGTACTTGCGGGGAACAGTCGCCAGTGCTATTTGCACTGTGTATGGCAATTGGAGCACAATAGTGACTCGTCTTACCAGAAAACAAATCTTACTCGTAGGACAAAAAACGGCATGTGACTCAACTCCATTTAGGACTGGGAAACAAACGCTAGCTCGCCTTCCAAGAAACACACTCGGCTTTTGAGAAAAGGGCACTCTTCAATTCTACTGTGTTTCCTATGTGTTCCCAACAGTGAGCTTGCTCAGAACAATAAAACTGTGCTTCCTACACACACGGCCATATCTAGTTCAACTCTGCTTAGGAACCTGACAAGAACAGGAGATCCTCTGAGTCCAATACACTGTACTTGCTGGGAACAGACGCCAGTGCTATTTGTCCTGTGTATGGCAATGGCAGCGCAATAGTGACTCTTCTTACCAGAAAACAACTCTTGCTCGTAGGACCAGAAACTGCATGTGATTCAACTCCACTTAGGACTGGGAAGCAAACGCTAGCCTGCCTTACAAAAAACACACTCTGCTTTTGAGAAAAGAGCACTCTTCTACTCTACTGTGTTTCCTACGGGTTCCAAACAGTGACCTTTCTCAGAACAAAAGAACTGTGCTTCCTACACATACGGGACATATCTCGTTCAACTCTGCTTAGGAAACTGACAAGAACAGTAGCTTCTCTTCAGTCCGATACACTGTACTTGCTGGGAACAGACGCGTGTGCTATTTGCACTGTGTATGACCATGGGAGCACAATAGTGACTTTCCTTACCTGAAAACAACTCTTGCTCGTAGGACCAGAACCTGCATGTGATTCATCTCCATTTAGGACTGGGAAACAAACGCTAGCTCGCCTTACAAGAAACACACTCTGCTTTTGAGAAAAGAGCACTCTTCTACTCTACTGTGATTCCTACAGGGCCAGAAGAGTGAGCTTGCTTAGAACAAAAGAAGTGTGCTTCCTACACACACGGCCATATCTAGTTCAACTCTGCTTAGGAACCTGACAAGAACAGTAGATCCTCTTCAGTCCAATACACTGTACATGCTGGGAACAGACGCCAGTGCTATTTGCACTGTGTATGGCAATGGGAGTGCAATAGTGACTTTCCTCACCAGAAAAAATCTCTTGCTCATAGGACCAGAAACTGCATGTCATTCAACTCCATTTAGGACTAGGAAACAAACGCTAGCTCGCCTTACAAGAAACACACTCTGCTTTTGAGAAAAGAGCACTCTTCTACTCTGCTGTGATTCCTAAAGGGCCAGAAGCGTGAGCTTGCTCAGAACAAAAGAAGTGTGCTTCCTACACACACGGCCATATCTATTTCAATTCTGCTTACGAACCTGACAAAAACAGTAGATCCTTTTCAGTCCAATACACTGTACTTGCTGGGAACTGACGCCAGTGCTATTTGTCCTGTGTATGGCAATGGCAGCGCAATATTGATTCTTCTTACCAGAAAAAAACTCTTGCTCGTAGGACCAGAAAATGCATGGGATTCAACTCCATTTAGGACTGGGAAACAAATGCTAGCTCGCCTTACATGAAACACACTCTGCTTTTGAGAAAAGAGCACTCTTCTACTCTACTGTGTTTCCTATGGGGTCCGAACAGTGAGCTTGCTCAGAACAAAAGAACTGTGCTTCCTACACACACGGGTCATATCTAGTTCAACTCTGCTTAGGAAACTGACAAGAACAGTAGCTCCTCTTCAGTCCAATACACTGTTCTTGCGGGGTACAGCCGCCAGTGCTATTTGCACTGTGTATGGCATTTGGAGCACAATAGTTACTCGTCTTACCAGAAAACAAATCTTGCTCGTAGGACAAAAAAACTGCATGTGACTCAACTCCATTTAGGACTGGGAAACAAACGCTAGCTCGCCTTCCAAGAAAGACACTCTGCTTTTGAGAAAAGAGCACTCTTCAATTCTACTGTGTTTCCTCTGTGTTCCCAACAGTGAGCTTGCTCAGAACAAAAAAACTGTGCTTCCTACACCCACTGGCCATATCTAGTTCAACTCTGCTTAGGAAACTGACCAGAACAGTAGCTCCTCTTCAGTCCAAAACACTATACTTGCTGGGAACAGACACCAGTGCTATTTGCATTGTGTATGGCAATGGGAGCGCAATAGTGACTTTCATTTCCAGAAAACAACTCTTGCTCGTAGGATCAGATATTGCATGTGATTCAACTCCATTGAGGACTGGGAAACAAATGCTAGCTCGCATTACAAGAAACACACTCTGCTTTAGAGAAAAGAGCACTCTTCTACTCTACTGTGTTTACTATGGGGTCCGAACAGTGAGCTTGATCAGAACAAAAAAACTGTGCTTCCTACACACACGGTCATATCTAGTTCAAATCTGCTTATAAACCTGACAAGAACAGTAGATCCTATTCAGTCCAATACACTGTACTTGCTGGGAAGAGACGCGAGTGCTATTTGTAATGTGTATGGCAATGGGAATGCAATAGTGACTTTCTTTCCCAGAAAACAACTCTTGCTCGTAGGACCAGAAACTGCATATGATTCAACTTCATTTAGGACTAGGAAACAAACACAAGCTCGCCATACAAGAAACACACTCTGCTTTAGAGAAAAGAGCACTCTTCTACTCTACTGTGTTTCCTATAGGGCCAGAACAGTGAGCTTGCTCAGAACAAGGGAACTGAGCTTCCTACACACACAGGCCATATCTCGTTCAACTCTGCTTAAAAAACTGACAAGAACAGTAGCTCCTCTTCAGTCCAATACACTGTACTTGCTGGAAGAGACGCGAGTGCTATTTGCACTGTGTATGGCAATGGGAGCGCAATAGTGACTTTCCCTAACAGAAAACAACCCTTGCTCGTAGGAACAGAAACTGCATGTGATTCAACTCCATTTAGGACTGGGAAACAAACGCTAGCTCGCCTTACAAGAAACACACTCTGCTTTTGAGAAAAGAGCACTCTTCTACTCTACTGTGTTTCGTATAAGGCTAGAACAGTGAGCTTGCTCAGAACAAAAGAACTGTGCTTCCTTCACATGGGATATATCTAGTTCAACTCTGCTTAGGAAACTGACAAGAACAGTAGCTCCTCTTCAGTCCGATACACTGTAATTGCTGGGAACAGACGCGAGTGCTATTTGTAATGTGCATGGCAATGGGAGCACAATAGTGACTTTCCTTACCAGAAAACAACTCTTGCTCGTAGGACCAGAAACTGCATGTGATTCAACTCCATTTAGAACTAGGAAACAAATGCTAGATCGCCTTACAAGAAACACACTCTGCTTTTGAGAAAAGAGCACTGTTCTACTCTACTGTGTTTCCTAATGGGTCCGAACAGTGAGCTTGCTCAGAACAAAAGAACTGTGCTTCCTACACACATGGACCATATCTAGTTCAACTCTGCTTAGGAAACTGACAAGAACAGTAGCTCCTCTTCAGTTCGATACACTGTACTTGCTGGGAACAGATGTGAGTGCTATTTGCATTGTGTATGGCAATGGGCGTGCAATAGTGACTTTCTTCCCCAGAAAACAACTCTTGCTCGTAGGACCAGAAACTGCATGTCATTCAACTCCATTTAGGACTGGGAAACAAACACTAGCTTGCCTTACAAGAAAAACTCTCTGCTTTAGAGAAAAGAGCACACTTCGACTCTACTGTGTTTCCTACAGGGCCAGAACAGTGAGCTTGCCCAGAACAAAAGAACTGTGCTTCCTACACACACGGGCCATATCTAGTTCAACTCTGCTTAGGAAACTGACAAGAACAGTAGCTCCTCTTCAGTTCAATACACTGTACTTGCTGGGAACAGACGCGAGTGCTATTTGCACTGTGTATGGCAATGGGAGCGCAATAGTGACTTTCCTTACCGGAAAACAACTCTTGCTTGTAGGACCAGAAACTGCATTGATTCACCTCCATTTAGGACTGGGAAACAAACGCTAGCTCGCCTTACAAGAAACACACTCTGATTTTGAGAAAAGAGCACTCTTCAATTCTACTGTCTTCCTATGTGTTCCCAACAGTGAGCTTGCTCAGAACAAAAAAACTGTACTTCCTACACACACGGCCATATCTAGTTCAACTCTGCTTAGGAACCTGACAAGAACAGTAGATCCTCTTCAGTCCAATACACTGTACTTGCTGGGAACAGACGCCAGTGCTATTTGTCCTTTGTATGGCAATTGCAGCGCAACAGTGACTCTTCTTACCATAAAACAACTCTTGCTCATAGGACGAGAAACTGCATGTGATTCAACTCCATTTAGGACTGGAAAAGAAAGGCTAGCTCGCCTTACAAGAAACACACTCTGCTTTAGAGAAAAGAGCACTCTTCTACTCTACTGTGTTTCCTATAGGGCCAGAACAGTGAGATTACTCAGAACAAAAGAACTGTGCTTCCTACACACACCGCCATACTTAGTTCAATTCTGCTTAGGTACCTGACAAGAACAGTAGCTCCTCTTCAGACCAATACACTGTACTCCTGGAAAGAGACAACAGTGCTATTTGTTTTGTGTATGGCAATGGCAGCGCAATAGTGACTCTTCTTACCAGAAAACAACTCTTGCTCATAGGACCAGAAACTGCATTGATTCAACTCCATTTAGGACTGGGAAACAAACGCTAGCTCGCCTTACAAGAAACACACTCTGCTTTTGAAAAAAGAGCACTCTTCAATTCTACTGTGTTTCCTATGTGTTTCCAACAGTGAGCTTGCTCAGAACAAAAGAACTGTGCTTCCTACACACACGGGACATATCTCATTCAACTCTGCTTAGATACCTGACAAGAACAGTAGCTTCTCTTCAGTCCGATACACTGTTCTTGCTGGGAACAGACGCGAGTGCCATTTGTACTGTGTATGGCAATGGCAGCGCAACAGTGACTTTCCTTACCGGAAAACAACTCTTGCTCGTAGGACCAGAACCTGCATGTGATTCAACTCCATTTAGGACTGGGAAACAAACGCTAGCTCGCCTTACAAGAAACACACTCTGCTTTAGAGAAAAGAGCACTCTTCTACTCTTCTGTGATTCCTATGAGGTCCGAACAGTGAGCTTGCTCAGAACAAAAGAACTGTGCTTCCTACACGAACGGGCCATATCTACTTCAACTCTGCTTAGGAAACTGACAAGAACAGTAGCTCCTCTTCAGTCCGATACACTGTACTGGCTGGGAACAGACGCGAGTGCTATTTGCACTGTGTATGGCAATGGGAGCGCAATAGTGACTTTCCTTACTGGAAAACAACTCTTGCTCGTAGGACCAGAAACTGCATGTCATTCAACTCCATTTAGGACTGGGAAACAAACGCTAGCTTGCCTCACAAGAAACACTCTCTGCTTTAGAGAAAAGAGCACACTTCGACTCTACTGTGTTTCCTACAGGGCCAGAACAGTGAGCTTGCCCAGAACAAAAGAACTGTACTTCCTACACACACGGGCCATATCTAGTTCAACCCTGCTTAGGAAACTGACAAGAACAGTAGCTCCTCTTCAGTTCGATACACTGTACTTGCTGGGAACAGATGTGAGTGCTATTTGCACTGTGTATGGCAATGGGAGTGCAATAGTGACTTTCTTCCCCAGAAAACAACTCTTGTTCGTAGGACCAGAAACTGCATGGGATTCAACTCCATTTAGGACTGGGAAACAAATGCTAGCTCGCTTTACATGAAACACATTCTGCTTTTGAGAAAAGAGCACTCTTCTACTCTACTGTGTTTCCTATGGGGTCCGAACATTGAGCTTGCTCAGAACAAAAGAACTGTGCTTCCTACACGAACGGCCATATCTAGTTCAACTCTGCTTTGGAAACTGACAAGAGCAGTAGCTCCTCTTCAGTCCGATACACTGTACTTGCTGGGAACAGACGCGAGTGCTATTTGAACTGTGTATGGCAATGGGAGCGCAATAGTGACTTTCCTTACCGGAAAACAACTCTTGCTCGTAGGACCAGAAACTGCATGTCATTCAACTCCATTTAGGACTGGGAAACAAACGCTAGCTTGCCTCACAAGAAACACTCTCTGCTTTTGAGAAAAGAGCACACTTCGACTCTACTGTGTTTCCTATGGGGTCCGAACATTGAGCTTGCTCAGAACAAAAGAACTGTGCTTCCTACACGAACGGCCATATCTAGTTCAACTCTGCTTTGGAAACTGACAAGAGCAGTAGCTCCTCTTCAGTCCGATACACTGTACTTGCTGGGAACAGACGCGAGTGCTATTTGAACTGTGTATGGCAATGGGAGCGCAATAGTGACTTTCCTTACCGGAAAACAACTCTTGCTCGTAGGACCAGAAACTGCATGTCATTCAACTCCATTTAGGACTGGGAAACAAACGCTACCTTGCCTTACAAGAAACACACTCTGCTTTAGAGAAAAGAGCACTCTTCTACTCTACTGTGTTTCCTATAGGGCCAGAACAGTGAGCTTGCTCAGAACAAAAGAACTATGCTTCCTACACACACGGGCCATATTTAGTTCAACTCTGCTTAGGAAACTGACAAGAACAGTAGCTCCTCTTCAGTCCGATACACTGTACTTGCTGGGAACAGACGCGAGTGCTATTTGTACTGTGGATGGCAATGGGAGCGCAATAGTGACTTTCCTTACCAGAAAACAACTCTTGCTCGTAGGACCAGAAACTGCATGTGATTCAACTCCATTTAGAACTGGGAAACAAATGCTAGCAAGCCTTACATGAAACACACTCTGCTTTTGAGAAAAGAGCACTCTCCTACTCTACTGTGTTTCCTATGGGGTCCGAACAGTGAGCTTGCTCAGAACAAAAGAACTGTGCTTCCTACACACACGGGCCATATCTAGTTCAACTCTGCTTAGGAAACTGACAAGAACAGTAGCTCCTCTTCAGTCCAATACACTGTACTTGCGGGGAACAGTCGCCAGTGCTATTTGCACTGTGTATGGCAATTGGAGCACAATAGTGACTCGTCTTACCAGAAAACAAATCTTACTCGTAGGACAAAAAACGGCATGTGACTCAACTCCATTTAGGACTGGGAAACAAACGCTAGCTCGCCTTCCAAGAAACACACTCGGCTTTTGAGAAAAGGGCACTCTTCAATTCTACTGTGTTTCCTATGTGTTCCCAACAGTGAGCTTGCTCAGAACAATAAAACTGTGCTTCCTACACACACGGCCATATCTAGTTCAACTCTGCTTAGGAACCTGACAAGAACAGGAGATCCTCTGAGTCCAATACACTGTACTTGCTGGGAACAGACGCCAGTGCTATTTGTCCTGTGTATGGCAATGGCAGCGCAATAGTGACTCTTCTTACCAGAAAACAACTCTTGCTCGTAGGACCAGAAACTGCATGTGATTCAACTCCACTTAGGACTGGGAAGCAAACGCTAGCCTGCCTTACAAAAAACACACTCTGCTTTTGAGAAAAGAGCACTCTTCTACTCTACTGTGTTTCCTACGGGTTCCAAACAGTGACCTTTCTCAGAACAAAAGAACTGTGCTTCCTACACATACGGGACATATCTCGTTCAACTCTGCTTAGGAAACTGACAAGAACAGTAGCTTCTCTTCAGTCCGATACACTGTACTTGCTGGGAACAGACGCGTGTGCTATTTGCACTGTGTATGACCATGGGAGCACAATAGTGACTTTCCTTACCTGAAAACAACTCTTGCTCGTAGGACCAGAACCTGCATGTGATTCATCTCCATTTAGGACTGGGAAACAAACGCTAGCTCGCCTTACAAGAAACACACTCTGCTTTTGAGAAAAGAGCACTCTTCTACTCTACTGTGATTCCTACAGGGCCAGAAGAGTGAGCTTGCTCAGAACAAAACAAGTGTGCTTCCTACACACACGGCCATATCTAGTTCAACTCTGCTTAGGAACCTGACAAGAACAGTAGATCCTCTTCAGTCCAATACACTGTACATGCTGGGAACAGACGCGAGTGCTATTTGCACTGTGTATGGCAATGGGAGTGCAATAGTGACTTTCCTCACCAGAAAAAAACTCTTGCTCATAGGACCAGAAACTGCATGTCATTCAACTCCATTTAGGACTAGGAAACAATCGCCAGCTCGCCTTACAAGAAACACACTCTGCTTTAGAGAAAAGAGCACTCTTCTACTCTTCTGTGATTCCTATGAGGTCCGAACAGTGAGCTTGCTCAGAACAAAAGAACTGTGCTTCCTACACGAACGGGCCATATCTACTTCAACTCTGCTTAGGAAACTGACAAGAACAGTAGCTCCTCTTCAGTCCGATACACTGTACTTGCTGGGAACAGACGCGAGTGCTATTTGCACTGTGTATGGCAATGGGAGCGCAATAGTGACTTTCCTTACCGGAAAACAACTCTTGCTCGTAGGACCAGAAACTGCATGTCATTCAACTCCATTTAGGACTGGGAAACAAACGCTAGCTTGCCTTACAAGAAACACTCTCTGCTTTAGAGAAAAGAGCACACTTCGACTCTACTGTGTTTCCTACAGGGCCAGAACAGTGAGCTTGCCCAGAACAAAAGAACTGTGCTTCCTACACACACGGGGCATATCTAGTTCAACTCTGCTTAGGAAACTGACAAGAACAGTAGCTCCTCTTAAGTTCGATACTCTGTACTTGCTGGGAACAGATGTGAGTGCTATTTGCACTGTGTATGGCAATGGGAGTGCAATACTGACTTTCTTCCCCAAAAAACAACTCTTGCTCGTAGGACCAGAAACTGCATGGGATTCAACTCCATTTAGTACTGGGAAACATATGCTAGCTCGCTTTACATGAAACACATTCTGCTTTTGAGAAAAGAGCACTCTTCTACTCTACTGTGTTTCCTATAGGGCCAGAACAGTGAGCTTGCTCAGAGCAAAAGAACTATGCTTCCTACACACACGGGCCATATCTCGTTCAACTCTGCTTAGGAAACTGACAAGAACAGTAGCTTCTCTTCAGTCCGATACACTGTACTTGCTGGGAACAGACGCGTGTGCTATTTGCACTGTGTATGACCATGGGAGCACAATAGTGACTTTCCTTACCAGAAAACAACTCTTGCTCGTAGGACCAGACCTGCATGTGATTCAACTCCATTTAGGACTGGGAAACAAACGCTAGCTCGCCTTACAAGAAACACACTCTGCTTTTGAGAAAAGAGCACTCTTCTACTCTGCTGTGATTCCTAAAGGGCCAGAAGCGTGAGCTTGCTCAGAACAAAAGAAGTGTGCTTCCTACACACACGGGCCATATCTAGTTCAACTCTGCTTAGGAAACTGACAAGAACAGTAGCTCCTCTTAAGTTCGATACTCTGTACTTGCTGGGAACAGATGTGAGTGCTATTTGCACTGTGTATGGCAATGGGAGTGCAATACTGACTTTCTTCCCCAAAAAACAACTCTTGCTCGTAGGACCAGAAACTGCATGGGATTCAACTCCATTTAGTACTGGGAAACATATGCTAGCTCGCTTTACATGAAACACATTCTGCTTTTGAGAAAAGAGCACTCTTCTACTCTACTGTGTTTCCTATAGGGCCAGAACAGTGAGCTTGCTCAGAGCAAAAGAACTATGCTTCCTACACACACGGGCCATATCTCGTTCAACTCTGCTTAGGAAACTGACAAGAACAGTAGCTTCTCTTCAGTCCGATACACTGTACTTGCTGGGAACAGACGCGTGTGCTATTTGCACTGTGTATGACCATGGGAGCACAATAGTGACTTTCCTTACCAGAAAACAACTCTTGCTCGTAGGACCAGACCTGCATGTGATTCAACTCCATTTAGGACTGGGAAACAAACGCTAGCTCGCCTTACAAGAAACACACTCTGCTTTTGAGAAAAGAGCACTCTTCTACTCTGCTGTGATTCCTAAAGGGCCAGAAGCGTGAGCTTGCTCAGAACAAAAGAAGTGTGCTTCCTACACACACGGCCATATCTATTTCAATTCTGCTTACGAACCTGACAAAAACAGTAGATCCTTTTCAGTCCAATACACTGTACTTGCTGGGAACTGACGCCAGTGCTATTTGTCCTGTGTATGGCAATGGCAGCGCAATATTGATTCTTCTTACCAGAAAACAACTCTTGCTCGTAGGACCAGAAAATGCATGGGATTCAACTCTATTTAGGACTGGGAAACAAACGCTTGCTGGTCTTAAAAGAAACACACTCTGCTTTAGAGAAAAGAGCACTCTTCTACTCTACTGTGTTTCCAATTAGGCCAGAACAGTGAGCTTGCTCAGAACAAAAGAACTGTGCTTCCTACACACGGGCCATATCTAGTTCAACACTGCTTAGGAAACTGACAAGAACAGTTGCTCCTCTTCAGTACGATACACTGTACTTGCTGGGAACAGACGCGAGTGCTATTTGCACTGTGTACGGCAATGGGAGCGCAATAGTGACTTTCCTCACCAGAAAACAACTCTTGCTGGTAGGACCAAAAACTGCATGTGATTCAACTCCATTTAGGACTGGGAAACAAATACCAGCTCGCCTTACATGAAACACATTCTGCTTTTGATAAAAGAGAACTCTTCTACTCTACTGTGTTTCCTATGGGGTCTGAACAGTGAGCTTGCTCAGAAAAAAAAACTGTGGTTCCTACACACACGGACCATATCTAGTTCAACTCTGCTTAGGAAACTGACAAGAACAGTAGCTCCTATTCAGTCCAATACACTGTACTTGCTGGGAACAGACGCGATTGCTATTTGTAATGTGTATGGCAATGGGAGTGCAATAGTGAGTTTCTTTCCCAGAAAACAACTCTTGCTCGTAGGACCAGAAACTGCATGTGATTCAACTCCACTTAGGACTGGGAAACAAACCCTAGCTCGCCTTACAAGAAACACGCTCTGCTTTTGAGAAAAGAGCACTCTTCTACTCTACTGTATTTCCTAAGGGGTCCGAACAGTGAGCTTGCTC